>NC_091302.1:25473362-25693362 GCF_038502225.1 Cherax quadricarinatus
AGCAGAAACAACCAAGTATGAAGTAACAGAACAACATAGCAGAAACAACCAAGTATGAACTAACAGAACAATATAGCAGAAACAACCAAGTATGAACTAACAGAACAACATAGCAGTAACAACCAAGTGTGAATAACAGAACAACATAGCAGAATCTACCAAGTATGAACTAACAGAACAACATAGCAGTAACAACCAAGTATGAACTCACAGAACAACATAGCAGAAACAACCAATTATGTACTAACAAAGCAACATAGCAGTAACAACCAAGTATGAACTAACAGAACAACATAGCAGTAACAACCAAGTATGAACTAACAGAACAACATAGCAGAAACAACCAAGTATGAACTAACAGAACAACATAGCAGAAACAACCAAGTATGAACTAACAGAACAACATAGCAGAAACAACCAAGTAAACTAACAGAACCAAGCAGTAACAACCAAGTATGAACTAACAGAACAACATAGCAGTAACAACCAAGTATGAACTAACAGAACAACATAGCAGTAACAACAAGTATGAACTAACAGAACAACATAGCAGAAACAACCAAGTATGAACTAACAGAAACAACATAGCAGTAAGTAACAACCAAGTATGAACTAACAGAACAACATAGCAGTAACAACCAAGTATGAACTTACAGAACAATATAGCAGAAACAACCAAGTATGAACTAACAGAACAACATAGCAGAAACAACCAAGTATGAACTAACAGAACAACATAGCAGAAACAACCAAGTGTAAACAAACAGAACAACATAGCAGTAACAGCAAAGTATGAACTAACAGAACAACATAGCAATAACAACCAAGTATGAACTTACAGAACAAGATAGCAGTCACAACCAAGTATGAACTAACAGAACAACATAGCAGTAACAACCAAGTATGAACTAACAGAACAACATAGCAGTAACAACCAAGTATGAACTAGCAGAACAACATAGCAGAAACAACCAAGTATGAACTAACAGAACAACATAGCAGAAACAACCAAGTATGAACTAACAGAACAACATAGCAGTAACAACCAAGTATGAACTAACAGAACAACATAGCAGAAACAACCAAGTATTAACTAACAGAACAACATAGCAGAAACAACCAAGTATGAACTAACAGAACAACATAGCAGAAACAACCAAGTATGAACTAACAGAACAACATAGTAGAAACAACAAAGTATGAACTAACAGAACAACATAGCAGAAACAACCAAGTATGAACTAACAGAACAACATAGCAGAAACAACCAAGTATGAACTAACAGAACAACATAACAGAAACAACCAAGTATGAACTAACAGAACATCATAGCAGAAACAACCAAGTATTAACTAACAGAACAACATAACAGAAACAACCAAGTATGAACTAACAGAACAACATAGCAGTAACAACCAAGTATGAACTCACAGAACAACATAGCAGTAACAACCAAGTATGAACTAACAGAACAACATAGCAATAACAACCAAGTATGAACTTACAGAACAATATAGCAGAAACAACCAAGTATGAACTAACAGAACAACATAGCAGAAACAACCAAGTGTGAACAAACAGAACAACATAGCAGTAACAGCCAAGTATGAACTAACAGAACAACATAGCAGAAACAACCAACTAACAACAGAACAACATAGCAGTAACAACCAAGTATGAACTAACAGAAAGCAACATAGCAACAGAACAACATAAGTAACAACCAAGTATGAACAACAACAAGTATGAACTAACAGAACAACATAGCAGTAACAACCAAGTATGAACTAACAGAACAACATAGCAGTAACAACCAAGTATGAACTAACAGAACAACATAGCAGAAACAACCAAGTATGAACTAACAGAACAACATAGCAGTAACAACCAAGTATGAACTAACAGAACAACATAGCAGTAACAACCAAGTATGAACTAACAGAACAACATAGCAGAAACAACCAAGTATGAACTAACAGAACAACATAGCAGAAACAACCAAGTATGAACTAACAGAACAACATAGCAGAAACAACCAAGTATGAACTAACAGAACAACATAGCAGAAACAACCAAGTATGAACTAACAGAACAACATAGCAGTAACAACCAAGTATGAACTAACAGAACAACATAGCAGAAACAACCAAGTATGAACTAACAGAACAACATAGCAGTAACAACCAAGTATGAACTAACAGAACAACATAGCAGAAACAACCAAGCATTAACTAACAGAACAACATAGCAGAAACAAACAAGTATGAACTAACAGAACAACATAGCAGAAACAACCAAGTATGAACTAAAAGAACAACATAGCAGTAACAACCAAGTATGAACTAGCAGAACAACATAGCAGAAACAACCAAGTATGAACTAACAGAACAACATAGCAGAAACAACCAAGTATGAACTAACAGAACAACATAGCAGTAACAACCAAGTATGAACTAACAGAACAACATAGCAGTAACAACCAAGTATGAACTAACAGAACAACATAGCAGAAACAACCAAGTATGAACTAACAGAACAACATAGCAGAAACAACCAAGTATGAACTAACAGAACAACATAGCAGAAACAACCAAGTATGAACTAACAGAACAACATAGCAGAAACAACCAAGTATGAACTAACAGAACAACATAGCAGAAACAACCAAGTATGAACTAACAGAACAACATAGCAGAAACAACCAAGTATGAACTAACAGAACAACATAGCAGAAACAACCAAGTATGAACTAACAGAACAACATAGCAGAAACAACCAAGTATGAACTAACAGAACAACATAGCAGTAACAACCAAGTATGAACTAACAGAACAACATAGCAGAAACAACCAAGTATGAACTAACAGAACAACATAGCAGAAACAACCAAGTATGAACTAACAGAACAACATAGCAGAAACAACCAAGTATGAACTAACAGAACAACATAGCAGAAACAACCAAGTATGAACTAACAGAACAACATAGCAGAAACAACCAAGTATGAACTAACAGAACAACATAGCAGTAACAACCAAGTATGAACTAACAGAACAACATAGCAGTAACAACCAAGTATGAACTAACAGAACAACATAGCAGTAACAACCAAGTATGAACTAACAGAACAACATAGCAGAAACAACAAGTATGAACTAACAAGTATGAACTAACAGAACAACATAGCAGTGACAACCAAGTATGAACTAACAGAACAACATAGCAGTAACAACCAAGTATGAACTAACAGAACAACATAGCAGAAACAACCAAGTATGAACTAACAGAACAACATAGCAGTAACAACCAAGTATGAACTAACAGAACAACATAGCAGTGATAGCCAAGTATGAACTAACAGAATAACATAGCAGAAACAACCAAGTATGAACTAACAAAACAACATACAGAAACAACCAAGTATAAACTAACAGAACAACATAGCAGCAACAGCCAAGTATCAACTAACAGAACAATATAGCAGAAATAACCAAGTATGAACTAACAGAACAACATAGCAGTAACAACGAAATATGAACTAACAGAACAACATAGCAGTAACAACCAAGTATGAACTAACAGAACAACATAGCAGTAACAACCAAGTATGAACTAACAGAACAACATAGCAGTAACAACCAAGTATGAACTAACAGAACAACATAGCAGTGACAGCCAAGTATGAACTAACAGAATAACATAGCAGAAACAACCAAGTATGAACTAACAAAACAACATAGCAGAAACAACCAAGTATGAACTAACAGAACAACATAGCAGAAACAACCAAGTATAAACTAACAGAACAACATAACAGAAACAACCAAGTATGAACTAACAGAACAACATAGCAGAAACAACCAAGTATGAACTAACAGAACAACATAGCAGAAACAACCAAGTATGAACTAACAGAACAACATAGCAGAAACAACCAAGTATGAACTAACAGAACAACATAGCAGTAACAACCAAGTATGAACTAACAGAACAACATAGCAGAACAACATAAGAAACCAAGTATGAACTAACAGAACAACATAGCAGTAACAACCAAGTATGAACTAACAGAACAACATAGCAGAAACAACCAAGTATGAACTAACAGAACAACATAGCAGAAACAACAAAGTATGAACTAACAGAACAACATAGCAGAAACAACTAAAGTATATGAACTAACAGAACAACATAGCAGAAACAACCAAGTATGAACTAACAGAACAACATAGCAGAAACAACCAAGTATGAACTAACAGAACAACATAGCAGAAACAACCAAGTATGAACTAACAGAACAACATAGCAGAAACAACAAGTATGCAGAAACAACCAAGTATGAACTAACAGAACAACATAGCAGTAACAACCAAGTATGAACTTACAGAACAATATAGCAGAAACAACCAAGTATGAACTAACAGAACAACATAGCAGAAACAACCAAGTATGAACTAACAGAACAACATAGCAGAAACAACCAAGTATGAACTAACAGAACAACATAGTAGAAACAACCAAGTATGAACTAACAGAACAACATAGCAGTAACAACCAAGTATGAACTAACAGAACAACATAGCAGAAACAACCAAGTATGAACTAACAGAACAACATAGCAGTAACAACCAAGTATGAACTAACAGAACAACATAGCAGTAACAACCAAGTATGAACTAGCAGAACAACATAGCAGAACTAACAAGTAAACTAACAGAACAACATAGCAGTAACAACCAAGTACGAACTAACAGAACAACATAGCAGAAACAACCAAGTATGAACTAACAGAACAACATAGCAGAAACAACCAAGTATGAACTAACAGAACAACATAGCAGAAACAACCAAGTATGAACAAACAGAACAACATAGCAGAAACAGCCAAGTATGAACTAACAGAACAACATAGCAGAAACAACCAAGTATGAACTAACAGAACAACATAGCAGTAACAACCAAGTATGAACTAACAGAACAACATAGCAGTAACAACCAAGTATGAACTAACAGAACAACATAGCAGAAACAACCAAGTATGAACTAACAGAACAACATAGCAGAAACAACCAAGTATGAACTAACAGAACAACATAGCAGTAACAACCAAGTATGAACTAACAGAACAACATAGCAGTAACAACCAAGTATGAACTAACAGAACAACATAGCAGAAACAACCAAGTATGAACTAACAGAACAACATAGCAGTAACAACCAAGTATGAACTAACAGAACAACATAGCAGTAACAACCAAGTATGAACTAACAGAACAACATAGCAGTAACAACCAAGTATGAACTAACAGAACAACATAGCAGTAACAACCAAGTATGAACTAACAGAACTAACAGAACATACAGCAGAAACAACCAAGTATGAACTAACAGAACAACATAGCAGAAACAACCAAGTATGAACTAACAGAACAACATAGCAGAAACAACCAAGTATGAACTAACAGAACAACATAGCAGTAACAACCAAGTATGAACTAACAGAACAACATAGCAGTAACAACCAAGTATGAACTAACAGAACAACATTGTAGAAACAACCAAGTATGAACTAACAGAACAACATAGCAGTAACAACGAAATATGAACTAACAGAACAACATAGCAGTAACAACCAAGTATGAACTAACAGAACAACATTGTAGAAACAACCAAGTATGAACTAACAGAACAACATAGCAGTAACAACGAAGTATGAACTAAAAGAACAACATAGCAGTAATAGCCAAGTATGAACTAACAGAACAACATAGCAGAAACAACCAAGTATGAAATAACAGAACAACATAGCAGAAACAACCAAGTATGAACTAACAGAACAACATAGCAGTAACAACCAAGTATGAACTCACAGAACAACATAGCAGTAACAACCAAGTATGAACTAACAGAACAACATAGCAGTAACAACCAAGTATGAACTAACAGAACAACATAGCAGTAACAACGAAGTATGAAATAACAGAACAACATAGCAGAAACAACCAAGTATGAACTAACAGAACAACATAGCAGAAACAACCAAGTATGAACTAACAGAACAACATAGCAGAAACAACCAAGTATGAACTAACAGAACAACATAGCAGTAACAACCAAGTATGAACTAACAGAACAACATAGCAGTAACAACCAAGTATGAACTAACAGAACAACATAGCAGAAACAACCAAGTATGAACTAACAGAACAACATAGCAGAAACAACCAAGTATGAACTAACAGAACAACATAGCAGTAACAACCAAGTATGAACTAACAGAACAACATAGCAGTAACAACCAAGTATGAACTCACAGAACAACATAGCAGTAACAACCAAGTATGAACTAACAGAACAACATAGCAGTAACAACCAAGTATGAACTAACAGAACAACATAGCAGAAGCAATCAAGTATGAACTAACAGAACAACATAGCAGTAACAACCAAGTATGAACTAAAAGAACAACATAGCAGTAACAACCAAGTATGAACCACAGTATGAACTCACAGAACAACATAGCAGTAACAACCAAGTATGAACTCACAGAACAACATAGCAGTAACAACCAAGTATGAACTCACAGAACAACATAGCAGTAACAACCAAGTATGAACTAACAGAACAACATAGCAGAAACAACCAAGTACGAACTAACAGAACAACATAGCAGAAACAACCAAGTATGAACTAACAGAACAACATAGCAGAAACAACCAAGTATGAACTCACAGAACAACATAGCAGTAACAACCAAGTATGAACTCACAGAACAACATAGCAGTAACAACCAAGTATGAACTAACAGAACAACATAGCAGTAACAACCAAGTATGAACTCACAGAACAACATAGCAGTAACAACCAAGTATGAACTCACAGAACAACATAGCAGTAACAACCAAGTATGAACTCACAGAACAACATAGCAGTAACAACCAAGTATGAACTCACAGAACAACATAGCAGTAACAACCAAGTATGAACTAACAGAACAACATAGCAGTAACAACCAAGTATGAACTCACAGAACAACATAGCAGTAACATCCAAGTATGAACTATCAGAACAACATAGAAGAAACAACCAAGTATGAACTAACAGAACAACATAGCAGAAACAACCAAGTATGAACTAACAGAACAACATAGCAGAAACAACCAAGTATGAACTAACAGAACAACATAGCAGAAACAACCAAGTATGAACTAACAGAACAACATAGCAGTAACAACCAAGTATGAACTAACAGAACAACATAGCAGTAACAACCAAGTATGAACTAACAGAACAACATAGCAGTAACAACCAAGTATGAACTAACAGAACAACATAGCAGTAACAACCAAGTATGAACTAACAGAACAACATAGCAGAAACAACCAAGTATGAACTAACAGAACAACATAGCAGAAACAACCAAGTATGAACTAACAGAACAACATAGCAGTAACAACCAAGTATGAACTAACAGAACAACATAGCAGTAACAACCAAGTATGAACTAACAGAACAACATAGCAGAAACAACCAAGTATGAACTAACAGAACAACATAGCAGAAACAACCAAGTATGAACTAACAGAACAACATAGCAGTAACAACCAAGTATGAACTAACAGAACAACATAGCAGTAACAACCAAGTATGAACTAACAGAACAACATAGCAGAAACAACCAAGTATGAACTAACAGAACAACATAGCAGAAACAACCAAGTATGAACTAACAGAACAACATAGCAGAAACAACCAAGTATGAACTAACAGAACAACATAGCAGAAACAACCAAGTATGAACTAACAGAACAACATAGCAGAAACAACCAAGTATGAACTAACAGAACAACATAGCAGAAACAACCAAGTATGAACTAACAGAACAACATAGCAGAAACAACCAAGTATGAACTAACAGAACAACATAGCAGAAACAACCAAGTATGAACTAACAGAACAACATAGCAGAAACAACCAAGTATGAACTAACAGAACAACATAGCAGAAACAACCAAGTATGAACTAACAGAACAACATAGCAGAAACAACCAAGTATGAACTAACAGAACAACATAGCAGAAACAACCAAGTATGAACTAACAGAACAACATAGCAGTAACAACCAAGTATGAACTAACAGAACAACATAGCAGAAACAACCAAGTATGAACTAACAGAACAACATAGCAGTAACAACCAAGTATGAACTAACAGAACAACATAGCAGAAACAACCAAGTATGAACTAACAGAACAACATAGCAGAAACAACCAAGTATGAACTAACAGAACAACATAGCAGTAACAACCAAGTATGAACTAACAGAACAACATAGCAGTAACAACCAAGTATGAACTAACAGAACAACATAGCAGAAACAACCAAGTATGAACTAACAGAACAACATAGCAGTAACAACCAAGTATGAACTCACAGAACAACATAGCAGTAACAACCAAGTATGAACTAACAGAACAACATAGCAGTAACAACCAAGTATGAACTAACAGAACAACATAGCAGTAACAGCCAAGTATGAACTTACAGAACAACATAGCAGTAACAACCAAGTATGAACTCACAGAACAACACAGCAGTAACAACCAAGTATGAACTCACAGAACAACATAGCAGAAACAACCAACTATGAACTAACAGAACAGCAAAGCAGAAACAACCAAGTATGAACTAACAGAACAACATAGCAGTAACAACCAAGTATGAACACACAGAACAACATAGCAGTAACAGCCAAGTATCAACTTACAGAAGAACATAGCAGTAACAACCAAGTATGAAATAACAGAACAACATAGCAGTAACAGCCAAGTATGAACTTACAGAACAATATAGCAGTAACAACCAAGTATGAAATAACAGAACAACATAGCAGTAACAGCCAAGAATGAACTAACAGAACTAAACAACATAGAACAAACATAGCAGAAACAACCAAGTATGAACTAACAGAACACCATATCAGTAACAACCAAGTATGAACTAACAGAACAACATAGCAGTAACAACCAAGTATGAACTAACAGAACAACATAGCAGTAACAACCAAGTATGAACTAACAGAACAACATAGCAGTAACAACCAAGTATGAACTAACAGAACAACATAGCAGTAACAACCAAGTATGAACTAACAGAACAACATAGCAGTAACAACCAAGTATGAACTAACAGAACAACATAGCAGTAACAACCAAGTATGAACTAACAGAACAACATAGCAGTAACAACCAAGTATGAACTAACAGAACAACATAGCAGTAACAACCAAGTATGAACTCACAGAACAACATAGCAGTAACAACCAAGTATGAACTAACAGAACAACATAGCAGAAACAACCAAGTATGAACTAACAGAACAACATAGCAGAAACAACCAAGTATGAACTAACAGAACAACATAGCAGTAACAACCAAGTATGAACTAACAGAACAACATAGCAGTAACAACCAAGTATGAACTAACAGAACAACATAGCAGAAACAACCAAGTATGAACTAACAGAACAACATAGCAGAAACAACCAAGTATGAACTAACAGAACAACAAGCAGAAACAACCAACCAAGTACGAACTAACAGAACAACATAGCAGTAACAACCAAGTATGAACTAACAGAACAACATAGCAGAAACAACCAAGTATGAACTAACAGAACAACATAGCAGAAACAACCAAGTATGAACTAACAGAACAACATAGCAGTAACAACCAAGTATGAACTCACAGAACAACATAGCAGTAACAACCAAGTATGAACTAACAGAACAACATAGCAGTAACAACCAAGTATGAACTAACAGAACAACATAGCAGAAACAACCAAGTATGAACTAACAGAACAACATAGCAGAAACAACCAAGTATGAACTAACAGAACAACATAGCAGAAACAACCAAGTACGAACTAACAGAACAACATACCAGAAACAACCAAGTATGAACTAACAGAACAACATAGCAGTAACAACCAAGTATGAACTCGCAGAACAACATAGCAGTAACAACTAAGTATGAACTCACGGAACAACATAGCAGTAACAACCAAGTATGAACTCACAGAACAACAAAGCAGTAACAACCAAGTATGAACTAACAGAACAACATAGCAGTAACAACCAAGTATGAACTCACAGAACAACATAGCAGAAACAACCAAGAATAAACTAACAGAACAACATAGCAGTAACAACCAAGTATGAACTAACAGAACAACATAGCAGTAACAACCAAGTATGAACTCACAGAACAACATAGCAGTAACAACCAAGTATGAACTAACAGAACAACATAGCAGTAACAACCAAGTATGAACTAACAGAACAACATAGCAGTAACAACCAAGTATGAACTAACAGAACAACATAGCAGAAACAACCAAGTATGAACTAACAGAACAACATAGCAGAAACAACCAAGTATGAACTAACAGAACAACATAGCAGTAACAACCAAGTATGAACTAACAGAACAACATAGCAGAAACAACCAAGATGAACTAACAGACAAAGCAGTAACAACCAAGTATGAACTAACAGAACAACATAGCAGTAACAACCAAGTATGAACTAACAGAACAACATAGCAGAAACAACCAAGTATGAACTAACAGAACAACATAGCAGAAACAACCAAGTATGAACTCACAGAACAACATAGCAGAAACAACCAAGTGTGAAATAACAGAACAACATAGCAGTAACAAAAAAGTATGAACTAACAGAACAACATAGCAGAAACAACCAAGTATGAACTAACAGAACAACATAGCAGAAACAACCAAGTATGAACTAACAGAACAACATAGCAGTAACAAACAAGTATGAACTTACAGAACAACAACAGTAACAAAGTATGAACTAACAAAACAACATAGCAGAAACAACCAAGTATGAACTCAAAGAACAACACAGCAGAAACAATCAAGTATGAACTAACAGAACAACATAGTAGAAACAACCAAGTATGAAGTAACAGAACAACATAGCAGAAACAACCAAGTATGAACTAACAGAACAACATAGCAGTAACAACCAAGTGTGAATAACAGAACAACATAGCAGAATCTACCAAGTATGAACTAACAGAACAACATAGCAGTAACAACCAAGTATGAACTAACAGAACAACATAGCAGTAACAACCAAGTATGAACTCACAGAACAACATAGCAGTAACAACCAAGTATGAACTCACAGAACAACATAGCAGTAACAACCAAGTATGAACTCACAGAACAACATAGCAGAAACAACCAAGTATGAACTAACAGAACAACATAGCAGTAACAACCAAGTATGAACTCACAGAACAACATAGCAGTAACAACCAAGTATGAACTAACAGAACAACATAGCAATAACAACCAAGTATGAACTTACAGAACAATATAGCAGTAACAACCAAGTATGAACTCACAGAACAACATAGCAGTAACAACCAAGTATGAACTAACAGAACAACATAGCAGTAACAGCCAAGTATGAACTTACACAACAACATAGCAGTAACAACCAAGTATGAACTAACAGAACAACATAGCAGTAACAACCAAGTATGAACTCACAGAACAACATAGCAGTAACAACCAAGTATGAGCTAACAGAACAACATAGCAACGTCAGAATGAAGAACAGCAACGAATGGGATTCCATAAAGATCGGTAATAGAACCAATTCTGTTAGTGATTTTTGAGAATGGCATTCCAGATGGAACAGATTCAGACATATACCTGTTTGATGATGTGAAACAGAGGAGCAGAATGAAAACAAATATTGACATGGAAATGCTCCAAAGTATATGTGCACGTCGCTAGATTGGTCAGATAAGAAGTTACTTGAATTCAGTCCAACTACAGGTCTCCCTCCACATTCACGAGGGTTCGGGGATCAAGAACCTTACGAATGTTGAAAAATCGCGATTGTTTAGTGCACAGATATATTGTAGGGAAATTATGGAAAATTAAAATTACTTAGATGAATCTCATTAGATACACACTAGTAATTTTATAAAAGTAACAATGATAATTATTCTTTATCAAGGTTACAGAGACATGAAGGAATTTTAGGACATCCTAGGTGGCAAAATATGTCCTCGTTCGATACCTACTCCACTCATATCTCCACAAGTCACTCTGGACCTATATTACTTTCAAATGAAATATACATCACCAGGAATTCCAGTAAAACATTAATATAAATATGTGGACTGTGTGTTAAATTTAATAAATGATTACATACATATTGAAGGAGAATTTATAATAACACTCACCAATTTGTCTGGAGATTACTTGGTGTGTCATACACAAACACCTGCCTAAAATATGAAGAAAATACTGGCCAGAATTTCAACATAAATAGACATCACCTGGGTTAATTTATCCTATTCCCATCTAATTATGGAGTCCTGTTAAGTCGCCTAAATCTCACCTTCTGCAGGACTGCAAATCCAACAATTTCGGCTCCTATTTGAGAGGTTTTAAACACAATTTAACCTCAAGAGTGACGAAAATTCTTCTGATTTTCACTAATGTTATCTTGTCAATTCAAAAACAATGGCGACTCCCCTTCCCCAGCGACGCTCACCACTCTCGCTGGTTCTTTATTTATTTACAAATTAATTTTTATTAACTACAATATATTCTATCAATTTACATACAAAACACACTTTATTTTCGGAAAATATACAGTATGTTCCACAAAAATATAATAATATAATTTACTGCTTCCTTAACTACTGAACCATGAACAATCATAAAATACATGAAAACATCATAAAATATTGTACTAGTGCCAGTTCCATGGTAAAGGTGAGAAAAACTATAGAATGAAAGAACTCGTAGTAGAGTACCAAATTGGAGGAAGAAGAGAGAGGGGACAATGTGCCTTCTTCACTGGTTCTACGATATGTATAATATTAAAGCAGCATGAGTCGATATAAGCTGTAGTACCAGCCAGCAATAAAGTGTAGCATTAATAGTGTAGCAAGTAAGTTAAGCGATTAATCAATAGAAAAAGGACAGCACAAACCTAACTCCTCCAATGTTGTTGAAGTTATACAGGGCGACTGACAACACCACTGCCTCTACCACCTCTGCTGTAGCCTTCGCCAAAACTATATACGGCTTATGCTCTCAGTGGCACTTATACACCCAACAACAACAACAATACAACACTAGTGACATAATGACATATTTCATTCATTCTAGAGTATATGTCATGTTTCTATGTTATTAATATTATTTATTATATCATAATAGATGAATTTTAATAGATAAATAAGCCATAGAGTTGATATTAGTGTCATATTGAAAGACTATCTTGTTCTATCTCCAAACAAACTCTGCCACCGCCACAATTCCTAACATATGAAATGACATATTTTAAATATGATTGGGCGGCTGGGCATTCGCGAATGTTCGAAACCCGCAAAAGTGGAACTCGCGAATGTGGGGTGAGACCTGTGAGGTCATAAATGTTGGAGCAGTAGCAACAAGACTGAAAATGGGGTATAGGCTAAAGGGACAAAGACTGCAAATTTCACTCAGTGAGAAGAACTTGAAGAAGAGCATAGTGTCTGGTAAATTACCAGGCACTATGCTCTCACATCAGTTCACATCAGTTAGATAACCTCCGCAGCCAATGCTCATCTGTCAAATCAAAGAGTGGCCTTCAGGAAACCCAACAGAGAATTATACCAGGCCCTTGATACAACATACGTGAGGTCTATCTTGAAATAAGCAGCACCAGTATGGAACCCACACCTGAAAAAGTATATTAAGATACTGGAGAAAGTGCAGAGGTATGCAACAAAGCTTGTTCCTGAACTGAGGGGCTTGATCTATGAGGAGTAGTTATTTAAATTGAATTTAACGATGTTGAAGGACAGAAGAACCAGGGAAGACATTATAAAAACATAAGAATTACCCAGGGGAATTGAGAGGTTAGCTAAAGG
Source organism: Cherax quadricarinatus (assembly GCF_038502225.1). NCBI lineage: Eukaryota > Metazoa > Arthropoda > Malacostraca > Decapoda > Parastacidae > Cherax > Cherax quadricarinatus. The sequence goes on from NC_091302.1 coordinate 25,487,338, forward strand.
ACAGGATGTTTGAAAGGTAGAAAATGGAAACTGGAGGACAAAGCTGGAAGATGAAGACATGATTCAAAATGATGTCAGGAAAGCATTTCTTCATTCACCAAGTTGTCAGAAAGGAAAATGATGTCGATGAGGCAGTGGTGGAAGCAGACTCAACGAGGCTACTAAGGCGGGAACCTGGCAAATGGCAAGCTGAAACACAGGGCATGAATACAAGAATCTACCCGTACAATCTCAAATAGGTGAGTACAGATGGATCAGTACACACAGTACTCACACACGCACATGCACACGCACAGGCAATGCACACACACACACTCACACACACACGCACACTGAGGACACAGGAGAGACTCTAGAATGATAGAGAGGTGGGGTACACCATCAAGTGTTGGACACAATATACACAACCAAGGAAGAAGTTAAGAGGCTGCTAAGTAAGCAAGATACCTTAAAGGTGATGGGGCCGGATAACACCTCTCCATGGGTCCTGAGAGAGGGAGCAGAGGCGATATGTGTACCACTAACAACAATCTTCAACACATCTATCGAAACAGGGTGACTACCAGAGGTATGGAAGACAGCAAATGTAGTCCCAATTTTTTAAAAGGAGAGAGACACTGACATGTACAGTATGCATAGTCATGGAGAAGATTATCAAGAGAAGAGTGGTGAAGCACCTAGAAAGGAATGAGCTTATCAACGACAATCTGCTCGGTTTCAGGGACGGGAAATCCTGTTTCACAAACCTACTGGAGTTCTGTGACAGGGTGACAGCAGTAAGACAAGAAAGAGAGGAGTAGGTCGATTGCATTTTCTTCGACTCTAAGAAGGGGTTTGACACAGTTCCAAAGAATAGATTAGTGCAAAAGCTGGAGGATCAGGCAGGGATAACAGGGAAGGCACTGCATTTGATCGGGGAGTACCTGTCGGGAAGACATCAGCGAGTCATGGTACATGACAAGGTGTCAGAGTGGGCGCCTGTAACGAGCAGGGTTCCACAGTGGTCAGCCTTAAGACCGGTGGTCTTTCTGGTATATGTGAATAACACGCCGGAAGGAATAGACTCAGAAGTGTCACTGCTTGCATATGATTTGAAGTTGATTAGAAGAATTCAGTTGAACGAGGACCAGGCAGAACTACAAAGACATCTGGACAGGCTGCAGGCCTGGTCCAGAAAGTGGCTCCTGGAGTTCAACCTCATCAAGTTGAAAGCCATGAAGAATGGGGAAGGTCAAAGAAGACCGCAGATGGTGTACAGTCTAGGGGGCAAGAGACTACAAACCTCACTCAAGGAAAAGTATCTTGGGGTGAGTATAACACCAGGCACATCTCCTGAGGAGCACATCAACCAAATAACTGCTGCAGCATACAGGCATTTATCAAACCTGAGAATAGCATTCCGGCATCTCAATAAGGAATCGTTCAGGACCCTGTACACCATGTACGTTAGGCATATATTAGAGTATGCCGCACCTGTTTGGAGCCCACACCTAGCCAAACATATAAGTAAATTAGAGAAAGAGCAAAAGTTTGTAACAAGACTAGTCCCAGAACTGATCGGTATATCTTATGAGAGCTTAAGGGAACTCGATCTGATGACACTAAAGGATAGGAAGGATATGGGGGATATGATAACGACATATTAAATACTGAGATGAATTGACAAGGTGGACAGGGGTGCCATGTTTCAGAGATGGGTTTCAGGAGCAAGGGGCCATAGTTGGAAGCTGAAAACCCAGATGAGTCATAGAGATGTTAGGAATTATTTTCTTAGCCTTAGAGTTGTCAGGAAGTGGAATAATCTAGAGAGTGAAGTAGTGAAGGCAAATTCCATACATAGCTTTAATGAGAGGTATGATAAAGCTCATGGAGCAGGGAGAGAGTGACTTAATATTAACCAGTAAAAAGGCAGGGCCAGAAGCTATGACTCAACCCCTACAACCACATATAGGTGAGCACATATAGGTGTGTACATACACAAATACACACACACATACACTGTGTGTGCATGTGTGTGTGTGGAAAGGAAGAATGGACGGAAGATCTAAGGAGAAGGATGGCACAAGAGAGGAAAAAGAAGTTAGATGAGGTTATTGCTAAAATAGAGAAGATGGATGCAGAGAGCAAAACGTGGGAATTATGAACCAAAGCTGCAGAAGCTGGGATACAGAGCCTAAAAAAAATGAAATGAGAATGCTGAAGCAGGATACAAAGCTAAGAACAGAAGGGGCATGGTATCAGGAGCAAGTACACCAATATCCAACAAACTGACTAAAGGAAAGTAAGGAGTTAAGTTCTATATATAGAGGCCCTATCAGGCCACCATGAAATGTCGAGGAATAGAAGTGGCATGTTGTTGGGCACAGGGATGGCAGTAAGTGAGTGGATTGTAGGTAGAAAAAGTGTTATCAGGCCAATGGGAGATTCAGGAAGTGTTTAAATGTGACCCAAGATGTGGAGGGAAAAACACTGGGAAGAGGAGAGGGAGTGGTCAGTTTTTTTTCATGGGCTTCAGAAGTCTGAAGCGAGGACAGGGAGAGATAAAAGAGATTGAAAATATCATCAAACAGGAGAGAACATGATCAAAATGATTAATTTTCAGAGAATTAGATGATACTGTAGGGGAAGAAATCAGACAGTCATATTGATTTTCAAGACAGAAACAGGGCAAAAAATTATCCTGCAGAAGAAACCAAAGCTAAAGGAAACAAGAAAATATCACCGGCTGTACCTAGACCATGACAGAACGAGAACAGAATGGCAGAAACAGAGAGAGAGAGAGAGGATACAAAGGCGAAAGGGGCAAGAGAGACAAGGCTAGAATCAGCAGGGTCAACCAGAGTCAGAGGAGCTGCAGCAGGTACAACCACCCACAGAACCCCACAACCAAACATATTAACGCAAAACAAACTACACTCCACACAGCCCCCATTATCCAGTACAAACCCTACTCACACACAAGCCTTCTATTGCACCCTCTTGGGTCTCCCACTCCCCCAGCCCCCACATGCCACACAGAAGACAGATTTGGAAAAGAAATTGAAGATATGGAACCCCAATGCAGAGGGAATAATGAATAAGCATGAGGAGTGGCAAGAAAGAATCATGGAGACTTCACCAGACATCATAGCATTAATGGAAACCAAACTCACAGGAATGATAACAGATGCATTCTTTCCAACTGGATATCACATCTTGAAAAAAGATAGAGAATAGAAGGGGGTGGAGGAGTTGCGCTGCTCATCAAAAGCCAGTGGAGTTTTGAGAAGTTGGAAGGAGGGGACTGAGGGGTAAAAGAAGGGACTATATAGTAGGAACATGTCAGACTAGGGGTTCCCAAGGTGGAGATTACAATAATGTACAACCCATCACAGAATAGCAGGAGGTCAAGACAAGAATATGATGAGAGCAACAGAGCATTGGTTGATACATTAGCTGAAGTGGCCAGAAGGGCCCACGTGGGCAGGGCAGGGTATCAAGTTTTGGGTGATTTCAATTACAAAGAGACTTACTGGAAAACCTAGAGCTACGTGGGGGACCAGAAACGTGGAGGGCTAAGATGATGGAGCTGATACTGGAAAACCTCATGCATCAACACATTACGGACGCTACCAACAAGACTGGACCTCATATTCACTTTGAGTGGTTCAGACATTGAAGACATCACATATGAAAGGCCCCTCAGAGTTAGTGATCACGTAGTCCTGAGCTTTGAATACATAGTAAAGTTACTTGTGGAGTGGGAAGAGTAGGACAGGAGAAGCCAAACTACATAAGATGGGACTACACAGGCATGAGATATTTCATGCATTAGGCTCAGTGGGAAAGAAAACTGATGGGAAAATCAGTAAATGAAATGATGGAATATGTGATAACAAAATGCAAGGAGGCAGAGAAGAGGATCATACCCAAGGGGAACAGAAATAATGGGAAGACCAGAACGAGCCCTTGTTTCACCCAAATTGTGTTACCAGAGAATTGAAAATGTATAGAAGACAAACAACCCAAGAAAATGAGAAGATTAGTCGAAGAGCCAGAAAAGATCTTATATGCACAGATAAGGAAGGAGGCCCAGCGGCAATACGAAAATGACATAGTATTGAAAACCAAGTTAGACCTGAAGCTTTTGTACGTCCACATCAGGAGATAAACAACAGTCAAGGACCAAAAATATGTGAAGAGCTCAACGTGAGATTTAAGGAATTATTTTCAGTGGAGACAGAAAGGACTGCAGAAAGCCAAAATGGTGGGGGTAGACCAAAAAGAACTGAACAAAATACTCAAAACCGAGGAGTAGGTGAAGAGGCTGTTAAATGAACTAGTTACCTCAAAGGCGGTGGAACTGGACAACATCCCTCTCTCTCTGTGAGTCCTGAGAGAAGGACCGGAGCTGCTGTGTGTACCACTAACTACAATGTTCAACACATTTATCGAAACAGGGAAATTACTTGAGGTGTGGAAGACAGCAAATGTAGTTCCAATTTTTAAGAAAGGAGATAGACAGGCAGCAGTAAACTACAGACCAGTATCACTGACATGTATAGTACGCAAAATCATGGAGAAGGTTATCAGAAGAGTGGTGGAGCATCTTGAAAGGAATTAGCTAATTATACAAGACAACCGACACATTTTCAGGAATGGAAAGCCTGTGTCACTGACCTACTGGAGCTTTACGACGAGATTATGAAAGTAAGATAAGAGAGAGAGAGGTGTAGACTGCATTTTCTTGGACTATGAGACGGCTTTTGACAACAGCTCCTAACAAGACATTAGCGCAAACGGTAGAGGAGCAGTCAAGTATAACAGAGAAGTCACTTCAATGGATCAGAGATTACTTGACAGGAAGGCAACAGTTAGTCATGGTACGTGACGAGGTGTCAGAGTGGGCGCCTGTGACGAGGTGTCAGACTGGGCGCCTGTGACGAGCAGGGTTCCACAGAGATCAGTCCTATGGCCAGGGCTGTTTCTGGTATATGGGAAAGATATGACGGAAAAGATAGATTCAGAGGTGTCCCTGTTTACAGACGATGTGAAGCTAATACGAAGAATTCAACCGAATGAATATCAAATAGGCCTGCAAAGGGATCTGGACAGGCTGCAAGAATGGTCCAGCAACTGGCTCTTGGACTTTAACCCAACCAAGTGCAAAATCATGAGGATTTCGGAAGGTCAAAGAAGACGGGAGACAGAGTACCCGCTTGGGGGTCAAAAGATTGCAAACCTCACTCAAGAAAAAGAATCTTGGGGTGAGTATAGTACCGAGAACATTTCCTGAGGCCCACATCAACCAAATAACTACTGCAGCATATGGGTGCTTTGAGAACCTTAATAAGGAATCGTTCAAGACTGTACACCGTGTATTTCAGGTCCATGTTGGAGTATGCAGCACCAGTTTGGAACCTACACCTGGTCAAGCACGTCAAGAAATTAGAGAAAGTGCAAAGGTTTGCAACAAGACAAGTCTCGGAGCTCAAGGAGTTAAGGGAAATCAACCTGACGACACTGAAGGACAGGAGAGATAGGGTAGACATGATAACGGCACACAAAATATTGAGAGGAACTGACAAGGTGAACAGGGACAGAATGTTTCAGAGATGGAACACAACAACAAGGGGTCACAACTGGAAGCTGAAAACTCAGATGAGTTACAGGGATGTTAGGAAGCATTTTTTTTATTCATATAGTTGTCAGGAAGTGGAACAATCTACAGAGGGATGTAGTGGAGGCAGGATCCATACATAGCTCTAAGAAGAGGTACGATAAGGCTCATGGAGCACGAAGAGAGTGGACTTCGTAGTGATCAGCGAAGAGGCAGGGCTACGAGCTGTCACTCAACCACTGCAACCACAAATAGGTGAGTACACACACACATGCATACACAAAGACAGCAAATGTAGTCCCAATCTTTAAAAAAATCAGACAGACATGAAGCACTAAACTACAGACCAGTGTCACTGACATGTATAGTATGCAAAATCATGGAGAAGATTATCAGAAGAGTGGTGGAACACCTAGAAAGGAATGATCTCATCAACAGCAGCCAACATGGTTTCAGGGATGGGAAATCCTGTGTCACAAACCTACTGGAGTTCTATGACATGGTGACAGCAGTAAGACAAAAGAGAGAGGGGTGGGTGGATTGCATATTCTTGGACTGCAAGAAGGCGTTTGACACAGTTCCACACAAGAGATTAGTGCAAAAACTGGAGGACCAAGCAGGGATAGCAGGGAAGGCACTACAATGGATCAGGGAATACTTGTCAGGAAGACAGCCAGCAAGTTATGGTACGTGGCGAGGTGTCAGAGTGGGCACCTGTGACCAGCGGGGTCCCACAGGGGTCAGTCCTAGGACCAGTGCTGTTTCTCGTATTTGTGAACGACATGACGGAAGGAATAGACTCTGAGGTGTCCCTGTTTGCAGATGACGTGAAGTTGATGAGAAGAATTCACTCGATCGAAGACCAGACAGAACTACAAAGGGATCTGGACAGGCTGCAGACCTGGTCCTGCAATTGGCTCCTGGAGTTCGATCCCACCAAGTGATGAAGATTGGGGAAGGGCAAAGAAGACTGCAGACGGAGTACAGTCTAGGGGGCCAGAGACTACAAACCTCACTCAAAGAAAAAGATCTTGGGGTGAGTATAACACCAGGCACATCTGAAGCGCACATCAACCAAATAAGGGCTGCAGCATATGGGCGCCTAGCAAACCTCAGAACAGCATTCCGACATCTTAATAAGGAATCGTTCAGGACGCTGTACACCGTGTACGTTAGGCCCATATTGGAGTATGCGGCACCAGTTTGGAACTCACACCTAGCCAAGCACGTAAAGAAACTAAAGAAAGTGCAATGGTTTGCAACAAGACTAGTCCCAGAGCTAAGAGGTATGTCCTACGAGGAGAGGTTAAGGGAAATCAACCTGACGACACTGGAGGACAGGAGAGATAGGGGGGACATGATAACGACATATAAAATACTGAAAGGAATTAACAAGGTGGACAAAGACAGGATGTTCCAGAGATTGGACACAGTAACAAGGGGACACAGGTGGGAGTTGAAGACACAGATGAATCACAGGGATGTTAGGAAGTATTTCTTCAGTCACAGAGTTGTCAGGAAGTGGAATAGTTTGGGAAGCGATGTAGTGGAGGCAGGATCCATACATAGCTTTAAGCAGAGGTATGATAAAGCTCACGGTTCAGGGAGAGTGACCTTGTAGCGATCAGTGAAGAGGCGGGGCCAGGGGCTCGGACTCAACCCCTGCAACCTCAACTAGGTGAGTACAACTAGTCGAAGAGCCAGGAACGAGTATGCACAGATGTGGGGGAAGGCCCAGCGACAGTACGAAAAGGACATAGCATCGAAGGCCAAGTCTGACCTGAAACTGCTGTATAGCCGCATTAGGAGGAAGACAACAGTCAACAGTGATCAGGCTGAGGAAAGAAGGTGGGGAACTCACCAGAAGCGATCAAGAGGTATGTGAGGAGCTCAACAAGAGATTTAAGGAAATATTTACAGTGGAGACAGGAAGGCCTTTGGGTGGACAGAACAGGGGGGGGACACCAACAAGGAACATACCAACAAGTGTTGGATGACATACACAGAACTGAGGAGGAGGTGAAGAAGCTGCTAAGGGACCTTGATACCTCAAAGGCAATGGGACCAGACAACATCTACCCTTGGGTCCTTAGAGAGGGAGCAGAAATGCTGCATGTGCCACTAACCACAATCTTCAACACATCCTTTGAAACTGAGCAACTACCTGAGGAATGGAAGACGACAAATGCAGTACCTATATTTAAAAAAGAGACAGAAAAGAGGCACTAAACTATAGACCAGTATCACTGACATGTACAGTATACAAAGTCATGGAGAAGATTATCAGGAGGAGAGTGGTGGAATACCTGGAATGGAACAAGAGTATAAACGTCAACCTGCATAGATTTATGGAAGGCAAATCCTGTGTCACAAACCTACTGGAGCTTTATGATAAAGTAAGAAAAGTAAGACACGAGAGAGAGGGGTGGGTTGATTGCATCTTTTTGGACTACAAGAAGGTCTTTGGCACAGTTCCTCACGGGAGATTAGTGTAGAAGCTAGAGGATCAGGCGCGTATAACAGGAAGGGCACTGCACTGGATCAGAGAATACCTGACAGGGAGGCAACAAGAGTCAGGGTACGTAATGAGGTATCACAGTGGGCACCTGTGACAAGCAGGGTCCCACAGGAGTCGGTCCTAGAACCAGTGCTATTTCTGGTATATGTGAATGACATAATGGAAGGGTTAGACTCAGAAGTGTCCCTGTTCGCAGATGATGTGAAGTTAATGAGGAGAATTAAATCAAATGAGGATCAGGTAAGACTTCAAAGAGACCTGGACAGGATGGACACGTGGTCCAGCAACTGGCTTCTCGAATTTAACCCCGCCAAATGCAAAGTTGTGAAGATCGGGGGAGGGCAAAGAAGACTGCAGACGGAGTATAGGCTAGGTGGCCAAAGACTACAAACCTCGCTCAAGGAGAAAGATCTTGGGGTGAATATAACACCGAGCATGTCTGAGGAAGCACACATGAGCCAGAAAACTGCTGCAGCATATGGGCGCCTGGCAAACGGGAGAATAGTGCTCCAATACCTTAGTAAGGAATCGTTCAAGACACTGTACACCTTGTACATCAGGCCCATACTGGAGTATGCAGCACCTGTTTGAAACCCCCACTTGATCAAGCACGTCAAGAAATCAGAGAAAGTGCAAAAGGTTTGCGACAAGGTTAGTTCCAGAGCTAAGGGTAATGTCCTACGAAGAAAGGTTAAGGGAAATCGGTCTGATGACACTGGAGGACAGGAGGGTTAGGGAAGACTTGATAACGACATACAAAATACTGCGTGGAATAGACAAGTTGGACAGAGACAGGATGTTCCAGAGAGGGGACAGAAACAAGGGGTCACAATTGGGAGTGGAAGACTCAGATGAGTCAAAGGGATGTTAGGAAGTGTTTCTTCAGTCATAGAGTAGTCAGGAAGTGGAATAGCCTATCAAGTGAAGTAGTGGAGGCAATAGAAACCATACATAGCTTTAAGCTCATGAAGCAGGGAGAGAGAGGACCTAGTAGCGCTCATTGAAGAGGCGGGGCCAGGAGCTGAGTCTGGACCCCTGCAACCACAATGAGGTGAGTGCAATTAGGTGAGTACACACACACACAAATAGCGAAAATACAATTGCGTGCAAAGGTTGAAAGTAATTAATATTACCTGTGCAGAAGGAGACAACGTTGCTGACTATGAGAGTTATAACTACTGCCATCATTCCAATGTAGCAATAAGATAACTCATAGATGATGTTCACTGACCACCTGATGACATACACACAAAAATATTAATCATTATATGAGAACATAAGAACACAAGAATGGAGGAACACTGCAGAAGGCCTACTGGTCCATACAAGGCAGGTCATTATTAAAACAACCTCTACCTAAAGCTACCCAAGAAATAACTCCCGTACCCAATGATACCAATCAAACCCAGCCCCTCCCACTCATATATTTGTCCAGTCTCTTCTTAAAGCTACCTCTATCACCCTACTGGGAAGATTGTTCCATGCATCCACAACTCTGATGAGAGTAAGACACATATGCAACATCTGGGTATCTTTATTGTAGACGTTTCGCCATCCAGTGGCTTTATCAATACAAATTCTAGGACATAACTTGAAGACAGTAGAACTATGTACAGAAGATGAGGTAATCAGTCCCTCAACCTAGGAGTAGGTGCGAACAGCACCATAGTCGTGGAGAATCTCCACGACTATGGTGCTGTTCGCACCTACTCCTAGGTTGAGGGACTGATTACCTCATCTTCTGTACATAGTTCTACTGTCTTCAAGTTATGTCCTAGAATTTGTATTGATAAAGCCACTGGATGGCGAAACGTCTACAATAAAGATACCCAGATGTTGCATATGTGTCTTACTCTCATCTTGTCGGTATTATATACCATTCGTACACATCCACAACTCTGTTAGAAAACCAGTACTTACCTATGTCCTTTCTAAATCTAAACTTATCCAACTTAAATCCATTATTTCTTGTTCTTACCTGGTTCGACACCCTCAGTATTTTATTAATATCTCCTTTGTTTATGCCCGTTATCCACTTATACACTTCAATGATGTCTCCCCTCATTCTACGTCTCTCCAGAGAGTGGAGATTTAAAGCTTTAGGTCTATCTTCATACAGGAGATTCCTTACACAGTAAATCATTTTAGTCATTCTTCTCTGTATGTTCTCTAATGAGTGTATTTCCATTCTGCAGTAAGGAGACCAAAACTGAACAGAATAATCTAAATGAGGCTTCACTGGTGATGTATACAGCTGTAAAATAACTTTTGGACTTCTGTTACTTATACTTCTTAAGATAAATCTAAGTAATCTGCTAGCCTTGTTGCGCACACTAAGGCACTGCTGTCTTGGCTTCAGGTTTCTGCTTACCATGACTCCCAAGTCTTTTTCACATTCTGTATGATCAAGCTCTACTTCACTTAGATTATAGCTTCGAGGGTTATTTTCATTACCAAGGACTAGTATCTTACACTTATCCACATTGAACTTCATCTGCCATTTTTCAGACCAAGACATTAATTTGTCCAAATTCTCCTGGAGTTCATTGCTATCATAAGAACATAAGAACATTGTCAGTTTTTACACAGGAAAATGTAAATGAGATTCCAGTAATCAACGATTACTTAGTTCCTGATGAATTTAAGTTAACTAATATTACTGTCACGAGGGACATGGTTATTAAACAGATAGACAAACTGAAGCAAAATAAGTCCCCGGGTACTTAAGGAATGCAAGATGGAGCTTAGTCAGCCATTAACGAGTGTATTCAATGCATCCATCCTTACCAGTGTTGTGCCAGAGTTGTGGAAGATGGCTAATGTGGTTCCTATATTCAAATCAGGGGATAAGTCCACTCCTTCAAATTACCGTCCAATAAGCCTGACATATTGAATATTAAAATGGTATAAAATACCGACAGGTTGTTAGGTAAGACACATATGCAACAGTTAGGTATCTTTATTATGAAACGTTTCGCCTACACAGTAGGCTTCTTCAGTCAAGTACAGAAAAGTTGATAGAAGCAGAAGATACTTGAAGACGATGTAATCAGTCCATCACCCTTAAAGTTTTGAGGTGGTCAGTCCCTCAGTCTGGAGAAGAGCATTGTTCCATAGTATGAAACAATATTGTTTCATTAGTGCAACTAATGTGACATTTATTGTGGCAACGTTTCGCTCTCCAGGAGCTTTATCAAGCTTGATAAAGCTCCTGGAGAGCGAAACGTTGCCACAATAAATGTCACATTAGTTGCACTTGTGTCCTTTTACTTTACATATTGTCGGTAATTCTACCAACTTTATTACAATATTGTTTCATACTATGGAACAATGCTCTTCTCCAGACTGAGGGACTGACCACCTCAAAACTTTAAGGGTGATGGACTGATTACATCGTCTTCAAGTATCTTCTGCTTCTACCAACTTTTCTGTATTTGACTGAAGAAGCCTACTGTGTAGGCGAAACGTTTCATAATAAAGATACCTAACTGTTGCATATGTGTCTTACCTAACAAGCCTGACATCTATAGTGGGCAAGTTATTAGAATCGATTATAGCTGACATTATCAGAAGTCACATTGAAGAGCATAACTTGATAAATGAATCTCAGCACGGATTCACGAGAGGTCGTTCCTGCCTGACAAACTTACTGACGTTCTTCAATAGAACATTTGAGGCAGTTGACAGTGATAAGGAATATGATATTGTTTATTTGGATTTTAGTAAAGCCTTAGACAGAGTACTTCACAAGAGACTCTTAAGAAAAGTGGCAGCTCATGGTATAGGAGGTAAAGTTCTAGCATGGATTGAGGCATGGCTTACCAATAGAAAGCAGAGAGTTACCATTAATGGAGTGAAATCTGAATGGGGATTAGTCACTAGTGGCATTCCACAAGGATCAGTTTTAGGCCCTCTCCTGTTCATAATTTACATTAATGACCTTGATGAAGGGATTACTAGTGACATGAGTAAGTTTGCTGATGATACAAAGATAGGCCGTATAATTTACTCTGAGGAGGATATCAATGAACTCCAGGACGATTTGAACAAATTAATGTCTTGGTCTGAAAAATGGCAGATGAAGTTTAATGTGGATAAGTGTAAGGTACTTGCCCTTGGTAATGAAAATAACCCTCGTAATAAAGTTGGTAGAATTACCGACAATATGTAAAGTAAAAGGACACAAGTGCAACTAATGTGACATTTATTGTGGCAACGTTTCGCTCTCCAGGAGCTTTATCAAGCCATTACAAACAATACATGGACACAGAGGGTATATAAAGGCTCAGAGTGAGGTGAATACTAGTGAGGTACCATTTCGATGTTCACTAGTGGTAGTAGTAGTAGTAGTGAGAAAAGTAATACAATATGGTAGAGCAATTAATTCGTACATGAGTAAAAGGATATAAAAGCTATTACTTGGGTAACATAAAAATAGGTTGGACAAATATAAACTGGAATGAGGCAGCTTGTTTCAGTGTTCACTCTCTGTGCTTTGTGTAGTATAACAGGAGAGACTATGTGATGGCAGGGTTTACTGTTTTCAGGAGGATTCTTGCTAAGACTTCGGAGATGGTGAAGCTGCCGTTGTTTTCTTTAATTGTATTCGAAACAGCGATCAGTGCTGATTCGAGGCACTTGCGTCTGCGGAAATTAGTTTCTTTGATCACTAATTGGGCGTCTCTGAATTTCATGAGATGATTGGTGGAATTTCGGTGTTGTACACAGGCGTTGTTCAGGTTATCGTTCCTACATGCGTAAATGTGTTCATTGAGGCGGGTGTCGAGGTTTCTGGCTGTTTCACCTACGTAAATCTTGTCACAGCCTCCACAGGGTATAGTGTAAACTCCTGCATTGACTGGTTCGTGGTGCTTGGATTTTGTCCTGGTTATATCCTTTATTGAAGTCGCCATCGCTTCTAGCACTTCAATAAAGGATATAACCAGGACAAAATCCAAGCACTGAGTCTGGGACTCAAATTTACCACCAACATACGCAAACCTAACTATCAACTCAATCTTGTTACCAGGAACCATAGACACAGTGACAGCAACTTCCAGAAGGGTTATATACAGGGCCTTCTCACTGCAGCTTTATGTGAACCTTCTTCTTCTAATCTTCCTAGAAGATACATCACTGCCCTTAAGGACCTCGCCAACGACCCCAACATTATCGTCACCACCGCCGACAAAGGAGGTGGAGTCGTCATACTCAACACCAGTGACTACAACACTAAAATGATGGACCTTTTGAATGATCAATCTACATACGAACCTATCAGCACTCAACAGTGGGAGACGCTCACCAAAGACTTTCTATACAAAAGCAGACAAATACTCAAACGCACTAGAGAAGGGAAGAAACTTCTGTACTTGTTACCAAGCAACCCTAAACCAGCACACATGTATGGTTTACCCAAGACCCATAAACACAATATTCCTCTCAGACCAATCACGTCAGGAATAGGCAGTGCTCCACACAAACTAGCCGGAGTTCTTGCCAAACATCTTTCCTGCCTTCTGGGGACCATCAGCCCCGCTCATCTTAAACACTCAGGCGACCTTCTCAACCGCATCCGTAACCTCTCCATCCGTAACAAGAAACTAAGCAGTTTGGATGTGACTTCCCTCTTCACAAAAGTACCTACCAAAAAAGCCATCGAGGTTCTACGACGTAAAGTCAACCAGGACCTTAATCTTCCTTTACCTCCCGGAGATTTTGTTGACTTGATTGAATTCTGTGTTAACTTCAACTGTTTTTCCTTCAATAACAAGCTCTACAAACAAACCTACGGCATGGGAATGGGGTCCCCAATAAGTGCCGTCCTAGCCAACTTATACATGGAACACCTAGAGTCTGAACACTTCGCCAACATCATCCCTTCAAGCGTCACTTGGTTACGTTACGTGGACGATGTCCTCGTAATAACTCCAAAACGTTTTGATGTACGGGATCTTCAGGCAAGGCTCAACGCAGTTGAACCAGCGATTCAGTTTACACTAGAAGAAGAGTCCAATGACAAGCTACCTTTCCTCGACGTCCTCATTCACAAAGTAGACAACAACCTAAGATTTCAAGTTTATCGGAAACCCACCAATAAAAATGATCTCACACACTTCTATTCCAGTCAAGATACCAAGACCAAAAGAGGCATCATCATCGGGTTTTTCCTAAGAGCATACCGAATTTGTAGTCCTGAGTTCCTTGACGAGGAATGTACTTACATTCACCAAACATTCACTGAGTTACAATTTCCTTCTTTTTTCATCAAAGACTGCAAGAAAAGAGCTCTTCAGATCATCAATTCTCCACGCATCAACACCGCTCCCAACAAAGTTATAATTCTTCCCAACAGCCAGGTTGCACTAAACGTCTCAAAAGTACTTTCACAAGCTAACACCAGAGTCGCCATCGCTTCTACCACTTCAATAAAGGATCTAACCAGGACAAAACCCAAGCACCACGAACCAGTCAATGCAGGAGTTTACACTATACCCTGTGGAGGCTGTGACAAGATCTACGTAGGTGAAACAGCAAGAAACCTCGACACCCGCCTCAATGAACACATATACGCATGTAGGAACGACAACTTAAACAACGCCTGTGTACAACACCGAAATTCCACCAATCATCTTATGAAATTCAGAGACGCCCAATTAGTGATAAAAGAAACTAATTTCCGCACACGCAAGTGCCTTGAATCAGCACTGATCGCTGTTTCGAATACAATTAAACAAAACAACGGCAGCTTCACCATCTCCGAAGTCTTAGCAAGAATCCTCCTGAAAACAGTAAACCCTGCCATCACATAGTCTCTCCTGTTATACTACACAAAGCACAGAGAGTGAACACTGAAACAACCTGCCTCATTCCAGTTTATATTTGTCCAACCTATTTTTATGTTACCCAAGTAATAGCTTTTATATCCTTTTACTCATGTACGAATTAATTGCTTTTGTCACTACCACTACTACTACTACTACTACCACTAGTGAACATCGAAATGGTACCTCACTAGTATTCACCTCACTCTGAGCCTTTATATACCCTCTGTGTCCATGTATTGTTTGTAATGGCTTGATAAAGCTCCTGGAGAGCGAAACGTTGCTACAATAAATGTCACATTAGTTGCACTTGTGTCCTTTTACTTTACATATTGTCGGTAATTCTACCAACTTTATTACACCCAAGTAATAGCTTTTATATCCTTTTACTCATGTACGAATTAATTGCTCTACCATATTGTATTACTTTTCTCACTACTACTACTACTACCACTAGTGAATGTTAGGTAAGACACATATGCAACAGTTAGGTATCTTTATTTCGAAACGTTTCGCCTACACAGTAGGCTTCTTCAGTCGAGTACAGAAAAGTTGATAGAAGCAGAAGATACTTGAAGACGATGTAATCAGTCCATCACCCTTAAAGTTTTGAGGTGGTCAGTCCCTCAGTCTGGAGAAGAGCATTGTTCCGTTGTCTGAAACAATTGTCTTCAACTTCATTTTGTTTCAGACAACGGAACAATGCTCTTCTCCAGACTGAGGGACTGACCACCTCAAAACTTTAAGGGTGATGGACTGATTACATCGTCTTCAAGTATCTTCTGCTTCTATCAACTTTTCTGTACTTGACTGAAGAAGCCTACTGTGTAGGCGAAACGTTTCATAATAAAGATACCTAAATGTTGCATATGTGTCTTACCTAACAACCTGTCGGTATTTTATACCATTTTAATGTTCATGTCCATTCTGTAATATGGAGACCAGAACTGAGCTGCATAATCTAGGTGAGGCCTTACTAATGATGTATAAAGCTGCAGTATGACCTCTGGACTTCTGTTGCTTACACTTCTTGATATAAATCCCAATAATCTATTTGTCCTATTACGAACGCTTAGGCATTGCTGTCTTGGTTTAAGGTTATTGCTCACCATAACCCCCAAGTCCTTTTAAACAATCTGTTTGGATAAGTTCTACATTATTTAATTTATAAGTGCTAGGGTTATGGACACTTCCGAGCTTCAGAACCTTGCATTTATCTACATTAAACTGCATCTGCCACTTTTCTGACAAGGTACTGAGTTTGTCTAAATCCTCCTGAAGTTCCATAACATCTACGTTTGAATCAATTATCCTACCTATCATTGTGTCATCGGCGAATTTGCTCATATCACTAGTAATTCCCTCATCAAGATCATTGATATATATTATAAACAACAACGGGCCCAAGACTGATCCCTGTGGAACGCCACTTGTTACAGATCCCCACTCGGATTTAACCCCATTTTTTTTAAGGAGTTTGTTAGGAGAATATGATTCAATAAAACAAAATGGTAAAACACATTGCATATCAACCCTGAAATTTAATAGAACCATCATTCATCAATAATGTGTGAAAATATCATGAAACTCCTAGTATTACTCTTCGCAAAAACTGAAAACAAATGTCAATAACTTATTCCTGAGTTATTCATATTTTTGTTTCTATAGAACTCTATGGACATGGCGAGCCAAATCTGAGCGTGTTGCAATCCCCCCTTCATTGTTGACAGCCCAGAGGCAACTGAGCAGCAACCACTCTGTGCTCTTCACTTTGGTCTGAAAGGGCTGTTATACCTCATCATCTGGTGACCTTTCCAGGATTCATTCAGATTGTTCAGAATACCAACGGAACAATGAAGACCCATTGTGAAGACCCGAAGTCAACAAATGGTTACAAACAGCCTGAGAGCAGTCACTGTAGTAGGACAACAGCAAAGATATTTAAAAAAAATGGTGACTTTTGTAAGTCACGTCAGGACAGGTTGAATTATACTAGTTAATATCTGTCACTTTTTGAGCTTGTTGTAATTTGGAGGATAAGACTCTCGCGACCCAAGATTTTTCGATGGATGGTCAAAGGAATCCATTCTACCTACAGTTTGTTTGGAGTGGGAAGAAACCCTCCATTTTCTTTGATATGTGTTTTGTTTTTTCTAGTATATTTTAAGTTTATTTTGGCAAAATGGATGAGTATAAATTTTGGATGAATGTGGAAATTAGTTTGGGAATTACCAAACAAAACCTAGAAGCTGTTAGTGTTACTAACGTGCAGGAAAGAAAGGATGGATTAGAAAGGGAAGAAAGAAAGGAGAGAGAAAGAATATAAATAGAAGAGAAAGAGGATAGAGAAAGAGGATTGAGAGAGAAGAAATGAGTGTGACAGACTAACTTAATGAAAGAGCAAGAGATAGTAAAGAAAGAACTAACAAAAGAGAACGTGAAGAAAGAGTGAAAGGCAGGGAATGTAAAATGAGAGAGTGTGATCATGAGTTAGAAAGAATACGTCTTGAATTAGAGCAGAAAAAATTAACATTCTCACAGCAGAAGATAGAAGAGAGCATACTGGAACGACAGTCTTCTAATTCTAGTGTGCCTATGTCTAGCATGCCTCCCTGCAGAAGGGGAAGTTATTACCTTTTACACATTCGCATACTGCGACTGCCCCTGTTGACACCTGGTGGTGGGAAGTGAACTGTAGCATGTAAAACGGTGGATCGACATGGACAGGGCATAAACACAGTGTGTATTGAGCTTGTGTGTGGGACTTTGAGTGGATCTACGGTGCCTGTGTTGCTACCCAGCATTCTGCGTGATGTATAAGGCATAGCAAATGAAGAATTGTACGGCGTGTCATTGAATGGAACGTCGAGGATATTCGTCAAGTTTAACAGTGCCGGCTTTTACTCCAAGATCGTTGACACTTTTCAAGAGAGGCGCATATATGTCAGTTCTGCTGTCGAGGTGTGTCTTCATGATGTGTCAAATTATATTACATGGGTGAAGGTGAGGAATGTCCCCTTCAGAGCAACAGAGTATGACTTACTGACTGTTTTTAACAAGTATGAGACTGCTCATACTGTTACGATTGAAGTGTGGAAGGATGGACCTAAGGTCCATCCTTCCACACTCCAGTCGGTACAAGACGGGTCATTTGCGGAAGTCTTACAGGACTTACTGAGAGGGTCGGAGTCTTGCACTGATGATTCAATGATACAAAGCGCGTTATTGGAGGAGTCATAGCCCTTTGAGAGTGACAAGGTTTTGCGTGATGTAGAGGTGCATGAGGTGGTTGCAAAAGTGCACCAGGAAAACTTGCCTAGTGATGTTATGCGCGTGGATGGAAGTTCTCGTAAACGAACTGCGGGAACATCTGACATGGATGATGTATTGACTCCTGGACAATGTACAGGGAAGAAGACATGGGCAGATGTAATGGTGCCAGCTAAACAAGCAGTACATGGGTTAAATGTGAGACAAGGTAGTCGAGGGGGAGTGGGAAAGGTCTGGTAGGTCACAGTGCTAAAGGAATTAAAGTGCCCAAAGAGAAACCATTGTCTTATACTTCAAGTGCATCACAATCAACGTGAGTGGCTTGTGAACAGCTAGCAAGTGGTTAGAATTTTAAAAGTTTTTGAGAGGATGAAATCTAGATTTAGTTTTTGTGTAGGGGCACAATTATAGAATTGTCAGTGAACTGAGTATTTCAGGGTATGAGGTATTTGGTGCATGTTCTTCCCATTTCAAAGGAGTTGCAATTCTCCTTAAGGTTTCCAGTCCCTTCACAGCTTTGTTTGGGAAGCTGGGAGCGAAGGCAATGTTATACGAGTAGATGAGTGGTGGGGTGGGTTAAGGGTGGGATTCATTGGTGTATACCGCCCGGCTGATCGGGATGTTCGCGTGAAGACATTTTTTTTTTCGAGGAGAGCCTACTTTATTATCTCCGATCCCTCCCTGAGATAACAATCTGGGGGGGGGATTGGAATTGTGCTATGCATAGAAAGGATGTCGAGCTGAGAGGCAGTGGTTTTTACTCTGAGTTTCTAGGGGATCTGTTGCGTGGAATCGGGGTGGTTGACGTGAGTCAAGATGATGATGTTGGGGTAGTGCATACTTTTGTGAGGGATGGGTATGCTGCAAGGCTTGATAGGATATAAGTGTCCAGACATGTGGCTGTACGTAATGTGCGAACTTTGGCGATTAGTTTCTCGGATCATTCTGCAGTTTTGGCAGATGTCACTTGGGAGGGGTTGCCGTGTCGACATCGAGGATTTTGGAAAATGAATGTAGGTCTATTGGTACTGGAGGATGTGAGGGTATTGTTTGTGTGTCATTGGGAAACCATGTTAGGTGTGGATATATCTTCAGGGGATATTGTAGAATGGTGGGATGGGGTCGGTAAGGGTAAGGTTAGGGATTTCTTTATTAGCATAGGGAAGGAAATACATCGTCACCATCATGGGTTAAGTACTTGCAGGCTCAATTAAGTAAATGTTATGTGCCGCATGCGGTATATGCTATCGGAATTATACAGAATCTAAAAAACTATTCGAGAGTTACAAAATCAGGTGTTTCATGGTATGAGAGTAGCTAATGGGTTAGCAGATGTTATGTGGGGAGATAAGCTTCTGCGTATGTTCTGAGAGAGCAAAGTCGACGGAGGCAAGTTATGAATGTCATGAGCCTTACTGTCAGCGACTATCTGGGTCGCTGGACAAGTTCTTACAAGTACGGAGAGCATGAGTGAGAATGTTGACTGGTATTACAGCGAGTCGGTGCGGAGTGTTGGTGTAAGTATGGATGCATTGGGTGATATTGGGCAGTGGATTCCATGCAGTCTTGGTGATGAGCGTCTAATTTTAAATGGTGCAATTAGTGAGGGAGAAATTTGGAGGGTTATTAGTAGTATGATGGTTAATAAATCTCCGGGGATCGATGGCATTCCAAGTGACTTCTGTTTAGAGTTTTGGGATGTACTTGAACACTTTTTAGTTTGGTTATTCAACATCATGAAAGTTAGAGGAGTTTTAGGTAGCCTAAAACGTACGGGTATAGTAATTTTGGTGCCGAAAAAGGATGAGTGTGTCATGGTTAAGGATTATAGAGCCATTACGTTAATGTGCGCAGATTATAAAATCTTTGCAAAAATTTTGGGGAATAGAATTAGTGATTTTATTGATGCACATCAGGAAGGTGATGTAGGGGGTGTATTGACTTTAGATTGGATGGCAGCTTTTGACAATGTAGAACACGAGGCAGTGTGGGCTTTCATGAGGTGGCAGGGGTTTGGGAACGAGATTGTTTGGTGGGCTCAGACTTTGTATGGCAGTGCACATGTGAGAGTACAGGTGAATGGCAGGTTAGGGCAGAGTAAAGCAATGGGACATGAAATTAGGCAGGGATGTCCGTTGTCACAAATGTTGTTTGCGATATTAGAAGATCCCTTTTACAGGGCTATAAAAGGTAGAGCGTTAGGTCTTGGCAGTGTGCCAATGAACATCGTTGGTTATGTGAATGACACAACAGTGTTAATTCCACAGGTTTCGGCTTTTAGTGAAGTGCATGAATTAGTGGGTGTATTCAGATGAGCGGTAGGAATGAAAATGAATGAAAGTAAGTCTTGTGTGATGATGTTAGGTAACTGGCGTTGTGGAAATGTCATAGGTCTTGGGGAATGGAATGTGGTAACGTAATTAAAAATTTGTGAGATTTGTCACACGAGCTGTGTCCCGGATGCGAGAGTCCTTAATTCACAGTTGGTTATTGATCGGGTTTTGAGGAAAGTGAATGAGCTGTGATCTGGGGCACTGACATTACACCAACGGATTCTTGTGGTAAATTCTATATTATATTCCAAAGTGTGGCATGTCCTTGGCATGTATCCGTTGTTGAAGTGTGATGCAGGCCGTTTGTTGACCTGTGTTTATCGATATATTTGGGGGAGTCGTTGCGAGTGGATGTGTCGTGACGTTGTACATTTACCTACGGGTCAAGGTGGGTTAGGTTTGATAAATTTTCGTGAGCACATGTCTGGGTTTTTTGTAAAACATAACTATCTTCGTGTGCGAGGAGTGGTGAGTGTGTATGACGTCATATGTTGTCGGACACAAAGTGGAGATCGTGATGTGTGTGTAGATTTGCTGAGACGCGTTATGCTGATGAGCGACCCGAAGAAAGTCAAGATACGCGTCATAGCGAATATCTGTCAGAGTCGTGTTGTGGCACATGTGCAAAGTTCGTACTCGTTATATGAGTGGGATGAGATATGGAAGAGATTAAAGAGTATGCGTTTGCGTTCCTGCGTTATGTGACGTTTTATAAAACAAAATGCAGAAATCGTATGGTCATGGGTGCGAAATGGGACGTGAGTTTTATGAGTAGGTATAAAGAGTTCACTGTGCAAGATTTGTGCGTTTTGATGGCAGGGAGAGATATGCAGGCTGGAAACCTTAGTGGTAGGGAGGGAGGGAGGTGTTTGTAGTTTGCGTGTATAGCGTTCGGATTGTATGTCCTTTGGTGTGTGGATGGTGTGTGTGTCTATAAGGAAGCAGACACAGAACCTTTGTGGTATGTTCCTGGTGTTGAGGATATTTATTGTTGTAATATTTTTGTGTGTTGAGTGTAGTTGTGGGTTGTGGTTTTCTTTATCTGACCATGTACAGGTGAATTCATGTAATATCTATGTAATCTATGTGTTGTTTTGTTTGTGAGCCTTGAGCTGTATTACATCTACAATACTCCTTTTATAAAAAAAATGTGGAAAGTACAGAGTACTTGATACTGGTTTTGTGTACGTAAGGTTGTTATATTTGTAGGCGAGTATAATGGGTGATGGTTGTTATTGTTAAGTTATCCTGGCGTACCATGTATCTGCATGGTGATGAGTTTTGTACATTATGACTCCTTTCAAGTATGTGTGTGTGTGTGTGTGGTGTGTGTTATTTCGTGACTGGTACTATTATGAAGAATCGGTATTTGTGCATGGAGATTTTGGGTTATTTTCGTGTATTATGTATAGCTGGATATTCAGCCAATATGTACCTTGCTTTGTTTGACAAGTGTGGCACATACGGAATGACTTTTGTTAGTTAACCTGTTACTTAGAGACATATGGTGCCTAATATATTATTTTGTTTTTGTTCTTCTGCCTTTGTGATGTAGAGGGGTTTTATGTTTGTATGATTAATATATTAAGCTTTTGTTTTAAATAAAATATAAAAAAAAAGTTCCATTGTGCGTATGTTTAACGTGCCTCCCTGCAGAAGGGGAAGTTATTACTTTTTACACATTCGCCGCCTAGACAGTGGCTAGGGTAGACGTGCTGTCAGAGATCCTCCAACCTTTCCCATATTGTCTGCATCGTTCTTGGGCCGTGTAGACCTCCTGCGCAAACGCACTTCAGTTCCCTGACTGCAGTAGTGTGATGTGGTGCTTGTCGCGCCTCTGTCGTCAGCCCAGGATAACTACCATTAGTCAACATGGCGTTCAGTTACAGACGCAGGATTAACACTGTCGGTGTTGAACTTCTCAGTGGGGCAATAACGCCAGCTTCAGCCCAGGTTTTACTACCTAAAATCATCAGAGACACGTATGGCATTCAGGATGGCGAGTTGTACGGAGTAGCATTGAACGGAGCACGTAGATTTTTTGTGAAATTGCTCTCAGCAACGGTTTACGAGTCGTTGGTCAACCGTTTTCAGGACGTAAGTCTTGATGCAACACCAGCTGTGCGTGTGAGGATGATCGATGTATCCAGACATTATACATGGATTAAACTGCGTAATGTCCCCTTTGAGGCTGATGAGACAGATATCAGAAAAGTTTTTGAGGAATACGGAATTGTTCATTTGGCCCAGCATGGTAAGTGGGTGATGGGTGCCTACACAGGTATGCCGGAGGGCACTTTTAACCTAAAAATGACATTGCGACACCCCATACCGTCTTAGTGTACCTAAAGGAATTCAGGACACAGGTCATGGTGTCATACGCCGGGCAAAGGCGTACATGCCGACTATGTGGGGAATATGATCACATAGCGCGGAGTGTGGGAAGCGGCAACGAGCTCCTGGCCCAGGGGCGGAGACATCAGCTTTTACACCGGAGGGAGCAGGTGATGATCAACGACGTGAAGGAGGGCGTGGTCGTCTATGGAGCGAAATAGTGGATGAGGCGCATAAGGCTGGGGGAGAGGGTGAGGCCCTTGACCAGTTTCCTGGCCCAGAGACACTTCCAGTGGATCGGGTTGCGCAAAAAGTACAGGAGGAAGTGTTGGAAATTGAGGAGGAATTAGCCGAGGTTCTGAAGTCCTTGTCACCGCCTGAGGAGGTGGCTGCTCCTGGAAAGGTGGTAGAAGACGAGTTGAAGGCTGTGGTGCATCAACAGAACTATTCGGACGACGGAAGTGACAGCGTGACTGAGGTGTCACCGAGATCATTGCCACTGTGTACAGTGGAGGTTGAGGTACATTGTGAGGCATCCCCAGACCAAGCCATGGAGGATGCGCCTGTCACAAGAAAGAGAGCCGCTGCGTTGGATTCAGATGATGTCCTAACGCCAGCACAGCGGACTGGGAAGCAAATATGGGCAGAAGGTGAAGGTAGTGGTGGCCATGACAGGAGGCACCGAAAAAAGGGGGGGGAGAGAGGGAAGTGTGCAGGTGACAAGTGGTCCCACACGTTCTGGTGCCCATAGGAAGAGTGAAGAGAGGAGGCAGGGGTGGAAACTTTAATAGGCCTCCGGTGTATGACAGTAAACGTTAATGGTTTGTGTAATAGTGTAAAGAGAGAATGGTTTAGAATGTTTCTGAATAAATTTAGAGTGGATGTTGTGTTCCTTCAGGAGCATAATTTTAAGGAGGGTAGGGTGTTGGAGATGGAGGGGTTTCGAGTGGTAACCCTGCCATCTGCCCGTTTGAAAGGAGGGGTGGGTATATTAATCAGGGAGGCGAGCCCGTTTGTTTTGCAGAGAAGTGAGGGGGGGGAGGGGGAAGGGTGTTGCGCATAGATGGTTTGTGGATGGGAAAACGTGTGGCCTTTATTAGCGTATATGCGCCTGCAGAGAATAACGTACAGGTGAAGCAGGAGTTTGTGTGTGAGGACTTTGTGTTTTTCTTCCGTGCATTACCGGAGGTGGCAATAGTAGGAGGTGATTGGAACTGCGTCATTAGGAGGGCTGATGTGGAACCGAAAGGGGCAGGTTATGTGTCGGTGGCCCTACGAGATTTATTGAGGGATATTAGGTTAAGGGACGCATTCGAGGGAGGGGCGTGGGAGACACAGCATACATTTGTTAGGAGAGGGCATGCAGCGAGGTTAGATAGAGTGTATCTTTCTCACGGGGTTGTAGTGAGATCTTTCAAAACTGTTGAAGTAGCATGGTCAGATCATAGAGCAGTGTTGGTGGAGGCTGGGTGGGAGGAGCTTGCGGAAATATACAGGAGTTACTGGAAATTAAATATAAGTGCATTGAGTGATGAGGAGGGGTTAGTGGGATTTTCTGTCCTATGGAAGGAGCTTAGCGAGGAGGCACAGGGAGTGGTAGATGTCGTACAATGGTGGGATTGTGTAGCCAAGGAAAGGATAAGGAAATATTATGTGGGGGTGGGCAAACGTATAAATGATTTAAAATATGGCCTTTCAAACTATTTAGAGGACAGGTTAAGGGGCTGTTATGGGAAGGGGGCTGTGGGGGGCAACTATCCTATGGATGAAATTGTCGAGGTCAAGGGGAGACTGAGGGAGTTACAAAATGAGAGGTTTCAAGTGGTAAGGGTGCAGGCAGGGGTAGAGGAGGTGCTTTGGGGAGACAAGCCATCGGTGTGTGTTGCGACGTCAAAAACAAAGACAGCGGGTTACAGCTATTCCGAGGTTAGAGGTACATGAGATGGCGGGGGGTTATAGAATGGGTCAGGAGATACTGACTATGAAAGGAATGTGTGCGTATGCGGATAAATGGTATGAAGGGTATTGGACAAGTGGGAAGGTGGAGAATGTGGATTTAGAGAAGGTGTGTGAGTATGTGACGTGTAATTTAGGGAATAGTGATAGAAAGGATTTAGGGGGGGTAATAACGGAAGAGGAAATAGAGTTGGCTTTAAGGGGAATGAGGAAGGGCAAAGCACCGGGAATAGACGGTCTCCCGGCTGAATTTTACCTCCAACATTGGGAGGTGATAAGGGGATTCATGGGTAGGTTATTTAATCAGATGAAGGAGAAGGGTGTGATGGGGGTTTCGCTTCTTATGACCAGAGCTTTGGTAAGATGGGTAAGGAAGAAGGATGGGTAAGGATAGAAATATTGGAAAAGGGTGGGAGAGGGGAGAGAGGTAGGATATAAAGGTAAGTGGCCCAACCACTTTGGTGTAATTTAAAAGTGTACGTGAAATGATAAGATATTATTTAAGGGGTATAAGACTAACCCATCAGAGTCACATAGATATAACAGATATATAAGTACATGACTCTGAATTGGTAGTAATTATACAAGTTGCAATTGCTTTTTTTTTTTTTTTTTTTTTTTTTTTTTTTTTTTTTTTTTTTGCGATTGCACAACGGATATTTATGCGACAATGAAGGCAATAATTTTCTGGCCAGTTTATAGAAGTTCGAAACAATGGCTTCTTACAGATGGTGTCCAGCAATAGTAAAGAGCATAATTTTTACATTAGAAAGTTATATAAGATGTCTCCCTAATTGGGGGCGATGATGTTCTCAGTATACATAGAAGGGTTCTGGTGGTATCCAATCTTCTTCATCAGGAAGGTTGCTCAATATCATGGGTCGAGGGTAATCATCTTTATGAATAAAACGACGGACCCTCTGTGGGAGAGTCATTCTTTGAGTCCTGTGAGGAGGAGTATTGATGGTATAATCTGTGGTATTTACCACTTGTATAGGATGTTCTCTATCTGGCATGTATAGTTCTTGCATTGTATAGAGATGTTTCTTTTTTAAAGTGTCGAGGCGTACATTTATGGCAGTAATGTCTTGCTGTATGTGTAAATCTGCCATTTTAACTCTGTCTCTCCTCCTGGTATCGGTAATGAAGCGAAGAGCTCTATTCTGGACCCTTTGTAGTCGTAGCATGTTGGTCTTTGTTGTTAATGACATTGGGGCACATGGGTATTCGAGTATAGGTCTTATTATCATTTTATACAGATGTTTTTTGACATGTGGAGGGGCTTGATTGAATCGAAAGAGACTGCTAAGACCGGCTTTGGCTATGTTGATCTTTTTAGTTACATGAGATGTTGAGTGGAGCAGCCTGTCTATTTCATATCCCAAGATCTTGTTAGGGTTTCTAATGGCTACAGGTGTACCTTTGATGGAGATACCCCCTTTATCTTCAATTGTTGATGCAAAACATCCTATCGTGCTAACAAGGACCTTGTCAGGATTAGTCGTAATTCTCCATTTCTTTTCCCAATTAGATGTTCGACGAAGTTCAATATTCATTTTTTCTATGACTCTCTCATACTTGTATTTTCCTGTTACCGGAGTTGATGAGACGACATGAATAACATCATCTGCAAACTGTGTCACAACTGTATCATTAAACTCTGGTTGAGGAAGGTCATTCACATAAATGTTGAACAGAAGTGGACTGAGACAAGAACCTTGTGGGACACCAGCTGTCGGTATAAAAGGCTCTGCCGACCTGCCATGAAAGGTGGGAATGATTTTTCTTTGAGTTAAGAAATTATATATTACTCTGAGAAAAGTCCAGTTATGGTCTGGTAGGTCAATGAGTTTGTATATAAGGCCATCATGCCATAAGCTATCAAAAGCTTTATGAACATCTCTGGTGGCTTTAGACTTGCTACAGTATCGAAAATAACATTTATTGCATGATTGGTACCTCTATGTGTTCGAAAGCCAAATTGTTTTTCAGTAAAAAAGTGATTAAACTCCATATAGTAGTTCAGTCTGTTGGAAATGACTTTCTCAAGAACTTTTCCAGTGACTTCAAGTAAAGATATAGGTCTATAGTTCCCAGGTTGGTGAATGTCTTTATTGGGCTTACCTAGAAAGATCATCCTAGCAGTCTTAAAAACCACTGGAAAATGTCCTGAGGCCAAGATGGCATTAAAGATATTCACCAAAGACTGTTTACAATTTCTGGGGAGGAACTTTATTTGTTTCATTGTTATTCCAGAGAGGCCAGGGGCTCTATTGCGCATTCTTCCAATAACCTGACTCATCTCTAGTAATGTAATAGGTCTAGTAAGCGGGTGGGTATCTTCAAGAGTTGAAGTATCGATGGAAGGTAGTGGTTGTAGATCATCCAAGTTCTCATCTCTCCATTCATTTACCAACTGATAATGATTACTGTTAAATTGACGACTGTTATTGTGGGAGAGAATTTTCTCCCATACATCACCCATCAAATTAGCCTGGTCCTGTGGATCATCAAGTTTAATTTCAACATCTTCATCATCCTCATCAGTGAAGGTATGAACTAGGTAGTTGGGAGCCTTGTGCTTTGCCCCTAAAAGTTATCGGATCTTACTCCAAAATTTTGCTGGTTCACGTTTGTACTGATTAGCTTGAAGAACTAGCACTTTCCATAAGTCCCGTTTGTGATGACTAATCATGTTAATTAATTCTTGCCTTAATCGGTGCAGTGTAGCTGCTGGTGGTTGTCGCGTCTGAAGATGCCTTCGACATTCTGCTTGATAATTTCTTAAATTGTCTCTAATTTCCATAGTAGGTTTATATTGTTGGTAAATCTTTGTGGAAGCTAATTGACAAGTTGCATTAGTAGCTTCAATTATTCGATTATGCAGGGACCTGATTGCATCATCAATTGAAGTGGAAGGTAGATTTTCCAATGACAAAATTTCATCGTCACCCAGAAATGCCCTGAAGGGGTCAAATCCTAGGGTGTTAAGATTGGGTTTAGGAGGTACAGGTATTCTAAATGGAGAAGTTTGTAGTTGTATTATAACAGGGATATGGTCAGATCCAACATGTCCACCAGGAGATATACGACAGTGAAAGATGTCACAGTCTCTGTTTGTTTCTAGCTGTCATGATATTAAAGAGTTGTTTTCCTTTTAAGTCACCCAGTGGAATACCAGCTCCACAGTTGAAGAGGGCAGGGTGATGAGCGTTAAAATCTCCTGCTAGAACTGTTGGAATATTTCTGCTTAATATCCTATGTAGAGGAATTGACTCTATATATTGTTGTCTTGGGGGAAAATATCCAGTTCCTATCACTAGTTGTCCATGAGACGTTGTCATTTCTATTGCAAGAATGTTATCTTCATCAACATGAATATTTTTAAATGTATAGCCTAATTTAACTAAGATGGCTACACCACTAAAAGGTCCTCTCGATTTCTCCACAGTACAGTAACCACGTAATTTAATATGTTGATCAACTCTTGCAACTGTCTCGTTCAAGAGTATAACATCGGGATTGTAATTATGTAGTTCAACCTCAAGAAGGTAACGGTTATTAAAGAAATGTTGAACATTAAGTTGGAAAATTGTAATCCCCATTATTTCTTGCACTTCGCTCGTGTACTGCGGTCTGAACGCCTGCAAGTAGTGTCATGTGTGGTATCCACACTATTCCTGCTGGACTCGTCAAGGGGAGGAGGGAACTGCTGCGTAGGTGCTTGTGTATTAAAAATGCCATCATCTTCACTAGAGGTAGTAATATTAACAGATTCATTAGAATCGTTAGAGTCATCATCAGAAAACCGAGGTATGATATTCCCAGTTACAGGAAGCAGAGGCTCGTGAGAGTTAATGGGAGACTGTGGAGGCTCCAAGGGAAAATTAGGTAGGCAAGGTGAGTTACCCTGGGAAAGTTCCTGTTCAACAGGATCAGCTACAATAGCGGGAGAGTAGGCACCAATTTCTGGGACATTGTTATGTTCAGGTGTTAACTTATCGGGTTGAGGGGAGTTGACAACCTGGGTATGCGAGGTGGGCGATCCCTGGGCCAGGGATGACTTAGGCTTATTTTTAGATGTAGAGTATGTTACGTACTGCTTGTTATGAGAAGGCTGGGTCATAATAGCCTTCACATTTTCTGGGATAGTGATGGGAGTGATCCCATTAGCCATTAACAGATCATTTAAAACCTGAGAGCAGAGTTGAATGTCACCACCTGCTATGTCTTTGGCCAGCATATACATTAGTTGTGCTCTCGTCATATCCCCGGCTGTGGATACCTGAGACATAGATGAGACTGAACCTTGTTGTTGCGGTTGTGTATGTTGTAGGTGAGGGTTAGATTGGGGCGCTCCAAGAGGGGCAGAATTCCAAACATTGGAACCATTGGTAGAGACCTGAGGAGTCCCACTTGATCCAGGCAGAGCTGGGAAGGAAATTTGGGACATCGTTGGCGGTGCCTGGGGAGTGGTCTTCTTAGAAGTGGACAGTTTCTTGGCTTCAATAATTTTCTGCATTTCCTTTTTCCTTTCAGGACAAATAGCAGAAACAGCATGATGTTTTCCATTGCAGAGGACACATTTGGGTGTATTTTTATTACTACAATCTCGATACGAATGTTGGCCAGAGCAAATGCTACAAATCTGCCCTTGAGTACTGCATTTGTTGTTGTTATGACCAAAGGCATAACACTTAAAACATTGTGTCACACTGACAAATCGTTCAAGAGAGATTTGGTCAGGCGTACATCTGGTGCCAAAACATTTGAAGCCATTTTGACACACAAGTTTGGCCTCCTCAGGTGTCTCAAGTATTAATTTTAAGGTTACCTTGTTGTTGTTAGGATTAGAGAATTTATGTGCTTCTACAGCCCTAAATTCAGAATTCTCTGTATTAATGTCCTCAACAATTTCATTCACAGTGCTATGCTTCATAAAACTGTTGATTCTGGCCACAAACACAGTCCTCTGAGCTTGATAGCTCTCAGGTGCAACTGGGGTAACACCAGAAGTCTTCAGTTTATCCAGGACATCATGCTTCAGCAGTTGAAGTAACTCTTCTTCCGAAGAGAGGAGAAGTACTGCTCCAGCGTGGGTTTGAAAAACATCCACTGGAGCAACAGTTGAGTTGGAGCAAATACATGTTAGAATTTCTTTCATGGACATTTGATTACCATCAATGCGTAATCTTACACGTATCCTCGCCATGATGTCTAGGAAGGAGCATCTGGCAGAGGAGTTGCTTAACAAAAAGGGATCTTTCCTTAATGTTAGCCTAACATCCTATTTCAGCTGACTTATGAAGGTCAGCCCCTAAGATAGCCTACCCTCGAGTGGTGAGGGGGAAAGGGCCCAAGGCAAAGATCGGCCGGATTTTAAAAAACCACACGGGCTACCGGATGGTCAAAATGCCTTGTGTTAACTCGCCAAAGCGAAGTTGCCGAAAAAGAAGAAGATAGGAAAGTCAGAAGGATAGCAATGTATGTAGTGTGTTAAGTGTGTGGGCCAGTGTTGATGTTTGGGTGAGGGGAGGATGGGGAAGGATGGGGGGATGGGGATGAGAGGGGTGAACAAGCAAGCAAGTCACCGCCTTACCCTCTTGATGGGATGGGGCTCGAAGTAACTGCAAGCAAGTCTCCTCTCAGCTCTGGTGAAGAACTACTCAGGATAACCCAAGAAAATTCTCGAGCAACAGTGTTCAGAGTTGCTCAGCTGAAGAGCAGGAACGACGACGTCTTCTCTCCACGGTGGCTGGGCTGCTTTTCCTGTGATGGGGGACAAGCAAGCAACAGCAGTTGTAGTGTTGGTCCAGAAGGGTAAGGGGCAGCACACCCTCAAGGAGTACCGTGCCATATCTCTGTTATGTGCTGATTATAAGTTGTTCGCTAAAGTCTTGGGTAATCGGTAATAAGTAAACAGCGGCAGCGGCAGCAGCGGCATCCTACCAGCTCTTCTTCCTCAAAAACCATCGCTCATCAAAACTTGTGATGGCCTAAGTGAAAGTTCAACTACATGAACCCACGTAGACCACAAAATGACCCAAGAATACTAAGAATGTAACCCAAATCTTGACAAAAATAGAAGATCTAAGGAAGACAGCCCTGCTAACCCAAACACTGCCTCCGCTGCCAGACAACCACTTAACCCAAGCTCCGAGAAAACAAGCCTTCTCCATTGCTACACAGTATCTACTTCAGTGATACTATGAAAGGATATCGCAGAAGAAACAACATCAGTAATAAAAGAATAACAGCAAGGACCCTAGAACTCAACTTGTCTACCCAGCAGGACGCCGGTGTATCATCAACCCCCCCTCACCGCCGCCACCCAGGGAACAACAACAACAACAAACATGGCTGACTCCCCCTCCAACTCCACTCCCTTCAAAGGATTCACCCATGATTACTCAGGTATGATTATTCCTGACAATATCAAGGACTACATCGTTGCTCTAGAAAATGAAATCAAAGATATCAAAGCAACACTCGAGCGACGAGAATCCAAGATAACCAACCTCGAGAACAAGATCCAAAACCTTGAAGAGAAGATTACATTGGGAAGTGTTGACACAGAAAATACTCTGAAAGCAGCTATAGCCAGTCACACCGAACAAATAACTACAATAAATATGAAGGTTGAAGAAGCAATCAAGGACTGGAATCAGAACATGCACACTCGACTAAATGAATACCTTGATTTCCAAGACGACAAAACTGAACAAGATAAGTTGTCTGATGCAGTTATAATAAACAGTCCACACATTCCAAGTGACATAACACAAGCACAGTGCAAAGAAACTGCTGTCAGGATAATACAGAACCATGTACAAGTCATCGTGCAAAACAATGAAATCAAAGAAACATGTTTGTTAGGAAAACCAGGAAGTAAACACAGTATAATGATCCGACTTCATTCATACGATAAAAGAAAGGACCTAATTAAATCAGCAATTACAATGAAAAATGGAGTGTACATAAATGAGTGTCTAACAAAAAAACGTCAAAACCTTCTGTTCAGGCTGAGAAAACTTAAACAGGAAAACAAAATACATCAGTGTTTCACTCGAGATGGGAAAATACTAGTAAGGAAAACATCAACAGGACAACAATATACTATCTCAAACGAACACAATTTCTCTACCTTCCTTAGAAAAGCTGTCATTTCTGTAACAGATTAGATAAGTGCCCTTAATACATATATACGTGTGGTGCATATAGTGTACGTTACTATTATATTCTGCATTATTATTTTTATTATTTTTTTCATCACAAGCTAATGCCAACTACCTCCAATACTTTTTTACTTCTTTCTTACTGCTATTAATTGCTCATAATTTTATGTTACAAGTCAAATCTTACTCCAAATTAATATTATTCATTGTTCTTACCTGTCCATTTAATTTTGTTTACCACTACTTGTTTTTTTAGTCACTTTTTATTGTGTGTGCAATTAGTGTACATTCCAATTACTTTTTTGCAAGTACCAAAACTATCTTTTGCTAGCTAGTACCAACTACCTCATTTTTTTTTACTTTTTATTGTGCAATAAACTGTTCAACTTATTTAATATTACAAATCAGATCTTACTCCTAAACCAATATTATTTCATAGTGACTATCTGTCCATTTAACTTGTTTACCATTACTTAATTGTAGTCCCTTATATATATATATTTTTTTTCCTTTATTTTAGCTTTATATAACTACCTTAGCTCATATATTCACAATTGTTAATATAATCAAGGTGCTATTCTCAGGTGCTAAATTTAATAAGTTCACTATTTTGCCATTATACTCCAAAGCTCATTTATTTGATTACCACTTTATTGTTCACCACAACTTATATTAGTCCCTTTTATATTATAATTTTATATTATAATTCTAACTTTAAAGAATTACCTTTAAAGTACTACCTACTATCATATTCCCAAGCTCCATTATTTGATCATCACTTTATTTGTTCACCACAAATTATTTTAGTCCCTTTTATATAGTCTCCTTTATTTTAGCTTTAAAAAAATACCTTAGCTCATTATTTTTACATTTGTTAAATAATTCAGGTGCTATTTTTTTTTAGCTTTAGAATATTTACTTTATTTTTTACTTAATTCTAACTATAGATTCACTACAAATCTTATGATTACAAGCATTGATCCTGATACCAACCTCTTATTTAATGACTTAAATGATTCCAACAGTTACTGTAATTACTACACAGCAGAACAATCAAGGGCACTTCTCAGAGCCAACAACAACATAACTATCTTTAACTACAATATCAGATCTTTAAGCAAGCATTATGATGACCTCCTAGCATTACTAAATTCCTTGCATGCCAATATGTCCATCATTACACTAACTGAAACCTGGCTAAAGCCTGATACTACAGATGTCTATGCCATTCCTGGTTACACAGCCATACACAACTGTACGCCAGACCAACAAGGGGGTGGCACTGCTATATACTACTCAGACCAACTAGAATGTATCACTAATACTTGCACAAGGGATGAACATGGGGAATATATAATAGCTAAATTCAAATCCAAATACCTACAAAAACCTCTCACAGTGATAAACATCTACAGAGTTCCACAATCAAACATTAGCCAATTTAGTCAAAACCTAGGAAGTATGATAACTGATGCACGCATGAACAAAGATCACTTACTACTCTCAGGTGACTTCAATATAAATCTGCAAGACCAGGACCCACACGTTACTGAATTCACAAACACAATGAGTAACTGCATGTTGCTACCAACAGTAACAAAACCTACAAGAGTTACAGAGACTAGTGTTTCCCTACTTGACCACATCTGGACCAACACCATATCCCCTTTAAAATCAGGCATAATTACAGATAATACCACAGACCACTACCCTACTTTCCTCATAACAACTCTTGGTAAAATACCCCAAGACACTACTAAAGTCACCTTCAGACTTCACAATGAGGCAGCCATTAATAACTTCACAACAGCAGTAACAAACATTGACTGGCACACTGAGCTAGAAATCTATACAGATATTGACGAAAGTTTTAATAATTTTCTAAAAAAGACCCAATACCTCTATAACAAGCACTGCCCTAGAAAACTAAACAGATGACAGCTAAGAGACTGAACAGTCCCTGGGTAACACCCAGCATTCTCAAATCCATAAATACAAAACACCGATATGAAAAACAGTACAGAATGGGTCACATAACCAGAGACCAAACAAAACGTTACTCGTCAATCCAACCTAGCCTGATAAGAAGGGCAAAAAAATTGTATTATGAGAACAGATTATCCAACTTACGAAGTGATATAAAAAAGACCTGGAAGACCCTATCAGAAATTCTGGGAACAAAAAAGATATCACGACATAGCGAAATAAAATTAGCAAAACCAGATGAACCCCAACTCCCACCAACAGAAACAGCAAACAGACTCAATGATTTCTTCTCCACTATAGGTCAAAATCTTGCCAATAAAATCCCAAGCTCAGATACCCCACCAAATGACTACCTCACTGGCAACTACCCGAACACACTGTTCCTAGCTCCGACTAACCCATACGAAGTCTCCCTTATTATCAATGCACTGAAAAACAAGGCAGGAGATTTAAATACCTTACCACCCTTTATATACAAAAAAGCATCACAAGTACTATCACCAATCATTGCAACACTCTTTAACAAATCCATTGAATCCTCCACCTTCCCTACAGTTCTCAAAATAGCAAGGGCCACCCCGATCCATAAAGGAGGAGACCAAACAGAGTTGAATAACTATAGGTCAATATCCAATTTACACCCTCTCTTAAAAATCTTCGAAAAATTATTTCATAAACGAATCTACTCCTACCTTATCTCCCAAAACATTCTCAACCCCTGCCAATTTGGATTCAGGCCTAATAAAAATACTAATGATGCTATTATACACATGCTAGAACATATATACACTGCAATAGAGAAAAAAGAAGTCCCACTGGGGATCTTCATTGACTTACGTAAAGCTTTTGATACAGTTGACCATGACTTGCTCCACGTAAAATTGTCACACTATGGTATAAGAGGGCACTCCCTCAACTACCTCAAGTCTTACCTCAGCAACAGAAGCCAATATGTGTACGCAAATGGGGCAAACTCTTCCGCACAACCAATTACAGTTGGTGTCCCACAGGGAAGTGTCCTTGGCCCTCTTCTCTTTCTCATATACATAAATGACCTACCAAATGCTTCGCAATTACTCAAACCCACACTTTTTGCAGATGACACCACATACGTCTTCTCCCACCCGAGCCCAGTCACGCTAGCCAATACTGTAAACACCGAATTACAGAAAATATCTACCTGGATGAGGACTAACAAACTTACACTAAACATTGACAAAACCTACTTCATTCAGTTTGGTAACAGAGCTACAGATGTACCTCTTAACATAACGATAAACGGATCACCTATCACAAAGCTAACAGAAGGAAAATTCTTAGGAATCCACCTCGATAATAGACTCAAATTTCATACACATATACAACAAATTTCTAGGTAAAACACATATGCAACAGTTAGGTATCTTTATTTCGAAACGTTTCGCCTACACAGTAGGCTTCTTCATTCGAGTACAGAAAAGTTGATAGAAGCAGAAGATACTTGAAGACGATGTAATCAGTCCATCACCCTTAAAGTTTTGAGGTGGTCAGTCCCTCAGTCTGGAGAAGAGCATTGTTCCGTTGTCTGAAACAATATGAAGTTGAAGCGACAGAATGGGGCCTTATATAGTGCCAGGAGGTGAGACGTAGGTTGCTTTGGGAGGGCAGGTCCCTCTCAAACCCAGCCGTTCTCACTAGTAGAGGTTGTCGAAGTTGATGGTCTGTACCAAGATACCCTTGTGTTGCAGTGTCTGACAGAATGAACATTAAAATGGTATAAAATACCGACAGATTGTTAGGTAAGACACATATGCAACAGTTAGGTATCTTTATTTCGAAACGTTTTGCCTACACAGTAGGCTTCTTCAGTCGAGTACAAGGGTATCTTGGTACAGACCATCAACTTCGACAACCTCTACTAGTGAGAACGGCTGGGTTTGAGAGGGACCTGCCCTCCCAAAGCAACCTACGTCTCACCTCCTGGCACTATATAAGGCCCCATTCTGTCGCTTCAACTTCATATTGTTTCAGACAACGGAACAATGCTCTTCTCCAGACTGAGGGACTGACCACCTCAAAACTTTAAGGGTGATGGACTGATTACATCGTCTTCAAGTATCTTCTGCTTCTATCAACTTTTCTGTACTCGACTGAAGAAGCCTACTGTGTAGGCGAAACGTTTCGAAATAAAGATACCTAACTGTTGCATATGTGTCTTACCTAACAATCTGTCTGTATTTTATACCATTTTAATGTTCATTCTGTCAGACACTGCAACACAAGGGTATCTTGGTACAGACCATCAACTTCGACAACCTCTACTAGTGAGAACGGCTGGGTTTGAGAGGGACCTGCCCTCCCAAAGCAACCTACGTCTCACCTCCTGGCACTATATAAGGCCCCATTCTGTCGCTTCAACTTCATATTGTTTCAGACAATGGAACAATGCTCTTCTCCAGACTGAGGGACTGACCACCTCAAAACTTTAAGGGTGATGGACTGATTACATCGTCTTCAAGTATCTTCTGCTTCTATCAACTTTTCTGTACTCGACTGAAGAAGCCTACTGTGTAGGCGAAACGTTTCGAAATAAAGATACCTAACTGTTGCATATGTGTCTTACCTAACAATCTGTCGGTATTTTATACCATTTTAATGTTCATTCTGTCAGACACTGCAACACAAGGGTATCTTGGTACAGACCATCAACTTCGACAACCTCTACTAGTGAGAACGGCTGGGTTTGAGAGGGACCTGCCCTCCCAAAGCAACCTACGTCTCACCTCCTGGCACTATATAAGGCCCCATTCTGTCGCTTCAACTTCATATTGTTTCAGACAACGGAACAATGCTCTTCTCCAGACTGAGGGACTGACCACCTCAAAACTTTAAGGGTGATGGACTGATTACATCGTCTTCAAGTATCTTCTGCTTCTATCAACTTTTCTGTACTCGACTGAAGAAGCCTACTGTGTAGGCGAAACGTTTCGAAATAAAGATACCTAACTGTTGCATATGTGTCTTACCTAACAATCTGTCCGTATTTTATACCATTTTAATGTTCATTCTGTCAGACACTGCAACACAAGGGTATCTTGGTACAGACCATCAACTTCGACAACCTCTACTAGTGAGAACGGCTGGGTTTGAGAGGGACCTGCCCTCCCAAAGCAACCTACGTCTCACCTCCTGGCACTATATAAGGCCCCATTCTGTCGCTTCAACTTCATATTGTTTCAGACAACGGAACAATGCTCTTCTCCAGACTGAGGGACTGACCACCTCAAAACTTTAAGGGTGATGGACTGATTACATCGTCTTCAAGTATCTTCTGCTTCTATCAACTTTTCTGTACTCGACTGAAGAAGCCTACTGTGTAGGCGAAACGTTTCGAAATAAAGATACCTAACTGTTGCATATGTGTCTTACCTAACAATCTGTCGGTATTTTATACCATTTTAATGTTCATTCTGTCAGACACTGCAACACAAGGGTATCTTGGTACAGACCATCAACTTCGACAACCTCTACTAGTGAGAACGGCTGGGTTTGCGAGGGACCTGCCCTCCCAAAGCAACCTACGTCTCACCTCCTGGCACTATATAAGGCCCCATTCTGTCGCTTTAACTTCATATTGTTTCAGACAACGGAACAATGCTCTTCTCCAGACTGAGGGACTGACCACCTCAAAACTTTAAGGGTGATGGACTAATTACATCGTCTTCAAGTATCTTCTGCTTCTATCAACTTTTCTGTACTCGACTGAAGAAGCCTACTGTGTAGGCGAAACGTTTCGAAATAAAGATACCTAACTGTTGCATATGTGTCTTACCTAACAATCTGTCGGTATTTTATACCATTTTAATGTTCAACAAATTTCTAAGAAAAATTCCAAGACTGTAGGCATACTATCGAAGATACGGTACTATGTTCCACAGTCAGCCCTCTTGGCCCTATATCACTCTCTTATTTACCCCTATCTCACCTATGGAATTTGTGCATGGGGCTCAACAACAATTAACCATCTCAGACCACTAATTACCCAACAAAAGGCTGCAGTTAGAATGATAACAAATTCTCACTACAGGCAACACACTCCACCAATATTCAAAACACTCAACCTACTCACCATACAAAACATCCATACTTATTATTGCACCTATTACATACATAGAACACTTAACTCTGACATTAACCCTCCCCTCAAACATCTCCTTGCCAACCTCAACAGAACACATGACCATAACACAAGGCACAGATCACTCTTTGATGTTCCTCGTGTCCATCTCACGCTATGCAAAAACTCAATGCACATAAAAGGCCCTAAAATCTGGAATTCATTACCTGTAAATATAAAAGAAACACTACCTGTTTATAAATTCAAGTCTCTTCTCAAAGTTCACTTACTCACTCAAAACCAAATAAATACTGAATAACTGAACCTTATAAATTGTATATCCAAAATGTTACTTACAATTATATCACATAAATGTTAAACCTAGGACCCAATCTAACTTTGTTATTTTTTTAAATACACTACCTAACAGAATACTCCATTCTACTGAATGTACAGCAATGCAAGCAACCATATGACCTGTCTTTGTAATACTCATTTGTGCTTTATAGTTATCTGTTTACAATAATGTCTTATCACTGATTTCATCGTTGCTTAGTTAATCTTAAGTTAATTTTAAGCCAGCCCGTAATGCTATGCATATAAGTGGCTTTGGCATGCTGCTCTTACCTGTATTTTTTTTGTACCTCTGTATGTATGCTAAAATTTCTAAATAAATAAATAAATAAATAAATGTGTGGTAGGGAGAGTGGTTTCGAAAACGCAGTATGGTTTGCCTGGAAGGTCGATGATTGAGGGTCATGGAATACTGAGAAGTTTTGTGGAGTCAAAAAGGTGGGGGGAAGGAGGGCGGCGTTGTTGGCCTTAGACTGGCAGGGGGCCTATGACAGGGTGGAAAGGGGAACACTGGAAGCTATACTTAGGAGGCAGGGTTATGGAGAAGAAATAGTTAATTGGGTAACCACATTGTACAATGGAGCTAAGATGAGGGTACAGATTAATGGATGCTTGGGGGAGGAGATTGTAATGGGTAGGGGACTTAGGCAGGGGTGTCCCATGTCACAAATGTTGTTTGCGTGCATTCAGGACCCCTTCTATAGAATGGTTGAACGTTGTGTATGTGACACGAGTGGAGGTGTCGGGGAGGTCGGGAAAGTGTGGCCAGGAATAATAGGATATGTAGACGATACAACA
Organism: Cherax quadricarinatus; assembly: GCF_038502225.1. Taxonomy (NCBI): domain Eukaryota; kingdom Metazoa; phylum Arthropoda; class Malacostraca; order Decapoda; family Parastacidae; genus Cherax; species Cherax quadricarinatus. Next base: position 25,526,581 of record NC_091302.1, read on the forward strand.
GTCTTGGTTCGAGAGGGGATGGCGTTGGGTGTTTTGGATGATGTTGTGCAACAGTTCGGAAATGCAACAGGGATGCAGGTAAATAGAGAGAAGTCAATGATCATGGGGTTGGGTGATGGGGTGGAGGGGGGGGGAGACGTAACGTTGTGAGGAAACAAACTGTGTCTTTAAAAATTTGTGGTATCACCTATAAGGATGACTTGGATGCTGCTCGAGAGGAAAACTCGAATAGATTAATGGAAAGGATTCAGGGGCGTCTGGGTGCATTGCGACCTCATCATCTGACTCTCGTACAACGAGTGATTGTTATAAATGTATTATTGTATAGTAAGGTTTGGCACGTAGCAGCCGTGTTCCCATTAACAGGGACGGTGATTGTGGAAATTCTGAGACGAGTGTTCAACTTTTTGTGGGGTTCAAGGTGCGATTGGCTGAGGAGAGAGGTTGTAATGTTACCTGTGCGCCAGGGTGGGTTGGGGTTGATGGATCTGAGAAGGAGGATTAAATGTGTGTTTCTTAAATGGGCGGTTTTGCACGAAGGTATGAGTGGAGGGCAGCTGGGAAAAATACATGATAGGTTGGGTAAGTTGTATGGTGGTGTGGAGTTGAGGGAATGTGAAACTGTTTTGAGGGCTTTGATGTTGGTTAGAGAACCCAGGAAAATTCGAGTAGGGGTTTTGTGTAAGCTGCTTGCAGACAGGATTGTTGTACCAGTTGAGGGATTGTTCCCCATGTACGCATGGAAGAGTATTTGGTATAGGTTTAGCAAGTTGAAGTTAAAGCCTAGGGTAAGGGAGGTAACGCATCGTTTTCTGCATGGCATACTACCGTCGGGGGAGGTTTTAAGAACCAGAGGGGTAATTGTGGGTGGAAGGTGTGGAATCTGTGGGGAGGATGAGACGGCGTTCCATGCAGTATACTTTTGTGGGGGACTGGAGGGTGTTAGGTATTGGTTAAGTAGGGTTGTACAGGGGGTGGGGGGGTCGAGGGGTGTCGGTTCTGCGTGCACTAAGCCTAGATGTGGGAGGGTTCGATGAGAGTGTTATAAGAGCTTTGGATTATATAATAGTGGATTATATATATATATATCGTGGGTGATGTGGGGGAGGGGGAATTGTGAGGTGCGGAGGCGGGTACTAGCGGTAACGGTTTATCGTACGATGTGTCGTAATAGAGAACTGAATGGGAGGAGGTGGGAGAAGGATTTTTCGGAAGGGTATAGAATGTTAAATTTAGGGTTTCTCATGAATCTACGACTTGGGCTGAGTGAGTAAAGGGGGGGGGGGGGTTCGGGGATTACATACGAGAAGGGGGAAATCAGGGGGACACAGCGGGGTCGCCTTCTGGGGAGGGGTGAGAGTGAGGTGTATGTGGATATAGAAGGTGTAGATGTGTGGCAGAAGTGTATGTAGCTTGCAAGTGGGCACAGAAAACAAAGGTGATATCAAGTAATTACGTAGTAACGAATGGAGAATTCTGTGTTTGATGTGTCAGGGTCGTCATGACCTTCTTCATGTATTAAGTGTGAATGGTGTCAAGATTATAGGTGTAAGACCTTGAAGAGCTTTTGGGCTTATGTAGAGTGTGCGTTTATAGCCTTTATTGGGCATATTTCATGTGTGATAGTCGTATCGCAATGAGAGGTTATTAAATTATGTTTGTGTTTAGTGTTGGGGTTTTAGCGAGTGTACTGACTTTATTTTAGCATTATATAATGTGCTCATCCAGTTGCTGCGAGATGGAACGCTAATGACTTCCATAAATTTGTAATGCCTCGTTAAAAATTTGTAATGGGAGAGTATGGTTTAGTCTCTTACTTTATATAATGTGCTCAGCCGGTGGAAGAGGCTGTATTAATATTTACTAATATTTATTAATATTTATTTAGCATAAGTGTGAGGCTTAGGATTTTCCTTTTTTTTTTTAATGCTTAAAGTGGGATTGTAGTGAGGCACGTATGTATGTTTTTAGGTAATTCTTATTGTATAGGGGTTAATTTTGGGAAGTGCATGTATTTTATTTTTTTTTTAACTGAGATTGTGATGTAGGTCATTCCTCTGATTATCTACTGTGAAGGTTGTGAACCTTTGTCATATGTCAGTCATAGTATGTTAACTATACAAATCTGAAAGGTTTATATAGTTTATATTTTATATAGTTATATAGTTTATATTGTTTATATTATAGTAGTATGTTATATGGAAAAATTTGTGAGTGTATATGGGTAACCTCTTTTATGTCAATTACAATGTGTTGTTAAAACTTGTTAGTGTATGTTGTGTAGGATTGTTAGTGTATGTTGTGTAGGATTGTTAGTGTATGTTGTGTAGGATTGTTAGTGTATGTTGTGTAGGATTGTTAGTGTATGTTGTGTAGGATTGTTAGTGTATGTTGTGTAGGATTGTTAGTGTATGTTGTGTAGGATTGAGGATCCTACTGTACCCATTTTATATCTTTTTATTTAATATTAAGCTGTAAAGTTTTTAAATAAAATATAAAAAAAAAACCTTTCCCAGTGGTTTGCCTGTCATCATAATGACCACAGGATTGATGAAACTTGTAAACACACTCGGAACTGAACTGCTGAAGGGAGCTGTAACTACACGCATGACAAATGTACTACTACCCACCATCATTAGAGACACATGTGGAATAGCAGACGAGGATCTCTACGGTATAGCGATGAATGGGACTAAACGATTGTTTGTCAAGTTGTTATCTGCTCAAGTGTACAACGAGGTAGTTGACAAATTTCAAGACGTAGTGACGGAGGTGAATGCAGATGTCAAAGTGCGACTGGTTGATGTGTCCAAACGATACACATGAGTGAAACTACGTAATGTTCCCTTTGAGGCAACCGACGATGACTTACGGCAAAAGTTCAACCGGTTTTGTAGGATGCATGTGGTGCAACCGGGAGCATGGATGACTGGCGTGTATGCTGGTTTCCCTGAGGGGACGTACTCTCTCAAAATGTCTCTGAAGTACCCTGTACCATCCTACGTAGTGCTGCCAGATTTTGGAACGCAGCTAATGGTATCCTACGCAGGACAACGACGGACCTGTAGGATTTGCGAGGGGTATGGACACGGCCGGATTTATAAAGGGGCAAAGGGCACAAATGCTCCGACCCCCTGCAATAGGGCCTCCCTGCAATAAGGGCCCCCCTGCAATAAGGGCCTCCCTGCAATAGGGGCCCCCTGCAATAGGGTCTCCCCTGCAATAGGGGCCCCCTGCAATAGGGCCCCCCTGCAATAGGGGCTCCCTGCAATAGGGACCCCCCTGCAATAGGGGCACCCTTGCAATAGGGGCCCCCTGCCAGAGGGGCCCCCAGATAAAGGACTTCCTTCCTAACAAAATATAATAAAAAATAGTTTAATTAATAAAAGGAATTAAATAAAGTATGTGTAAGGGGCACCAGAAAATAGAAAGAAAGGGGCCCCCACCCCCTTTCCCTTTGAATAACTTGACTTACCGATTTCTGATTAGCGTCAGTTTAGAGGTAAATGACCAGACCATGAGGTCAGAGTATGCACGCGCATGTGTGTAGTCACCAAGTTGTGCTTGGTGACTCACAGCTCCTGGCCCTGCCTCTTCACTGGCCACTGCTAGATCACTTCCTGCTCCATGGGCTTTATCATACCTCTTCTTAAAGTTATGTATAGATCCTGCCTCCACAACATCACTTCCCAGACTATTCCACTTCCTGACAACTGTGTGACTGAAAAAATGCTTCCTAACAACCCTGTGATTCATATGAGTCTTCAACTTCCAACTGTGACCCATTTAATTATGTGTCCCATCTCTGGAACATCTTGTCTCTGTCTACCTTGTCGATTCCTCTCGGTACTTTATATGTCGTTATCATATCCCGTCATCTCTCCTGTCTTCCAGTGTCATCAGGTCGACTTCACTTAACCTCTCCTCGTAGGATATATCCCTTATCTTCGGGACTAGTTTTGTTGCAAACCTTTGCACTTTCTCTAGCTTCCTTACATGCATGGGTTCCAAATTGGTACTATATACTCCAGTATGGGCCTAACGTACACAGTGTACAGGGTCCTGAATGATTTCTTATTAAAATGTCAGATTGCTGATTTTAGGTTGGCTAGGTGCCTGCTTGCTGCAGCAGTTATTTGGTTGATGTGCACCTCCGGAGATGTGCCCCAAGATCCTTGTCTTTGAGTGAGGTTTGTAGTCTCTGGCACCCTAGACTGTACTCCGTCTGCAGTCTTCTTTGCTCTTCCCCAATCTTAATGACTTTGCATTTGGTGGGGTTGAACTCCAGGAACCTGTTGCTGGCCCACGCCTGCAGCCTGTCCAGATCTCTTTGTAGTTCTGCCTGGTCCTCGTCCGATTGAATTCTCATCAACTTCCCATCATCTGCAAACAGGAACACTTCAGAGTCTATTCCTTCTGTCATGTCGTTTACAAATACCAGAAACAGCACCAGTCCTAAGACTGACCCCTGTGGAACCCCGCTCGTTACAGGTGACCACTCTGACACCTCGCCATGTACCATGACTCGCTGTCTTCCTGACATGTATTCCCTGATCCATTGTAGTGCCTTCCCTGTTATCCCTGCCTAGTTCTCTTCGCTTCTTCGGTTGTATATATTATGTCGAACACTTGATTTTGAACCCCTCCTCTCCGTCTTTTTTGGAGTCCCTTCTGTCTCCACTGTGAACACTTCTTTGAAACTCATCTTGAGCTCCACACATACTTCGCAGTCATTTCTTGTGATCTCTTCTCCTTCCTTCCTGAGCCTGATTACCTGGCCCTTGAGTGTTGTTTTCCTCCTGATGTGGCTGTACAACAGCTTCGGGTCAGATTTGGCTCTCGCTGCTATGTTGTTTTCGTATTGCCGTTGGGCCTCCCTTCTTACATGTGCATATTCATTTCTGGCTTCGAGTGCTCTCCACTTTTGTGTGCCTATTATAAAAACATCGCTAAGGTGTTGGGCAATCGAGTAAAGTGTGTAGTGGGTCCTGTAGTCACACTTGGACAGTATGGTATTCGGGTTGATCCATGTTATTAGGTTATTCAATTATTGTGGATTTTGTGAGTACACTGCAAGAGACGGCGAGGAAGTGGTATTTGCCCTTGATTAGCAGGGGGCATATGATTCGGTGGAAAGGGAAGCAAAGCATTGCATCTTACTTAAGCAGGGCTTTGGGAAGGAAATGGTAAGGTGAGTGGATACAATATATAACGGGGCAATGGCTAGAATTCAGGTTAACGGTCGATTCGGTTGGGTTGTCCATTGTCTCAGATGCTCTTCGCTTGTGTGCAGGACCCTTTCTGTAGGAAGGTGAGAGACAGTGTCTTTGGTAGTAGGATGAGTGTAAGTAGGAGAGTTTATTCAGTGATTGTGAGATATGTAGATGACATGACGTTATTAGTGAATAAGCACACGAACCTTCTCGCACTGGAAGGGGAAGTGGAAAGGTTTGGGAAAGTGACGGGTATGGAAGTGAACGTAGATTAATGTAAGATATTGGGTCTTGGTGAGTGGGAACACCGTAGGTACTGGGGTTGCTTATTAACGACGAATGTGGAGCGATCATTAAAGATCTGTGGGATTGTGTATGCGGGTGATAGAGAAGAGGCGAGGGTGGTAAATTCGGAAAGAGTTGAGAATAGTATTGTTAATCGAATACAAGGACTCGAGCCTAATCATTTAACACTCGTGCAGAGGGCCATTACTGTAAATACTGTCCTGTACAGTAAGGCATGTCATGTAGCAGCCGTGTACCCTTTAACTACCGCTGTGATACCAAGGATTCAGGATATGATTTTTAGGTTCTTGTGGTTCTCAAAGTGTGAATGGTTGTGGAGGGAGGATATCATCTTGCCAGTGAGAAGGGAACGTTTGGCGTTATTTGATCTTCGAAAACGTGTATTTTTTTTTTATATTTTATTTAAAACGTAATATTACAATATAAAAAATAAATATATAGAAAACCACCATCCCTTAACAAACAGGTAACCAAAATAGAATTTATAAGCACAGTACACCATATGAATTGATCTACATTCCGACAGTCACTATATACACTTGGAGCCACCTAGGATGTTCATCATGCATAAGTAAACATCAGATAAGAGCTTTGTGACCCACATGTGTCATCTTACTACAAAAATGCACTAAAAGACATGCTATAATAAATCATATACCACTATCTCCTCCACCACAATAGATATTATATACTCACATAGCTAGACCTATAGCATATATGTTTAGGAACATATTTTATAATACTTAAAACATTATGACAAAATAATATTACAAAACATCAATACACAAATAATATAATTACCATACAAACATGCATCCTTATACCTGGACTAAATTTCCCTTGTATCGTAACTCTCACAGCATGACAATACACGAGGTCCTATGATCCTTCTAACACAACCATCTTACATCACTTTTGTCAATGATAATACACGAGATCCTATGAACCTTCTAACACAACCATCTTACATCACTTTTGTCAATGATAATACACGAGGTCCTATGAACCTTCTAACACAACCATCTTACATCACTTTTGTCAATGATAATACACGAGGTCCTATGAACCTTCTAACACAACCATCTTACATCACTTTTGTCAATGCTAATACACGAGGTTCAGTGAACCTTCTAACACAACCATCTTACATCACTTTTGTCAATGATAATACACGAGGTCCTATGAACCTTCTAACACAACCATCTTACATCACAAGAAGTCAATGATAATACACGAGGTTCTATGAACCTTCTAACCCAACCATCTTACATCACTTTTGTCTGTTATATACAAAGTACCACTAAACACCACCTTGACCATCCCTCAGATGCCTTCCACTCAAGGCTTCCTAACCATAATATTGCCACTTACGGCGTACATTACACATTACATAATAATGACGGTATTTATACCAGAGTTATCAATACTAAATTAGATATTTAGCAAAGTGTCGCATAACACTGAAGAATTTTTATTTATATGTTATTTAAAATCATACATAAGACAATATGTTAAGTTTATATTTCCAACACTTGTGACAATTACCAATAAAATTTGTAGTATTGTTCATGGAATAGAATTTCTTAATTAAAATTCCCCCCTCCACCTCAAAGTAAAAAAACTAGTTTCACCAACAGATTGGCATATATACAAACATTTACTAATGTTCATCAGAGGTTACATTACTATTTTGACAATGGAGTGTCTCACCACCCCAAAAAGTATTTACATTATAATATTTCCCTAAAAAAAAAACAGAAATTTTGCTATCCATGAAAGTTTTTTAAATAACCACTAAATTGTTCATCTGTTATATTATGAACTAAGCCATAAAGATAACTTAACCCTGGACACCATTTTACCTTACATCTCATCTTGATTTCCTCACAATAACGCCAAAACACAGGGAACTTTCTTATCTTTAAGAACATTACTTTCACACACCTCACACTGCATTTACACACATTCACCTCCATACCCAAAACCATTCACACTTGCACACACAGTTTTACTTGTTCCATTCCTGCAACAGCAACGAAACTTTATACCATTACACAAAGTTATTGAAAACAAGCGATGTAAATCCACATTTAAAAATCATCTATAAACCTTGTACTCAGTAACAGCACAACACTGTTTATTCATAATTATTCAAAAAGCCATATACAGTAGGCCAAAACAATGGCCACCACAAAACTACCAATCACACGGTCTCGCTGATGTTAACATACACATTATAACATTGGAATCAACCAATCTCTAGACATGCATACTGCATGTAACTTAGCATTATTAACCTCCTAATTTTTTAACAAGGCCTTGAATTATACATTCATAACCAGAAGAACAACCTTAGACACTGGAATCAGACAAGTTATCACCCTACCATATTCCCATACACTCCATACCATCCACCCTCTCGTTCGCTAAAACCGTCCCCATACACACCACCACCACCACCTAAAACCCTTGAAAAACCGACTACCAAAGGAAACCAGTCCCCTACATGGTTATCACTGCGCCAATTGCAGGAGACGACTGACCGTAAGCTCTCGGTAGTTCTCTGGAAAACATGCTCCCCACTGACTCCCATAAATAAGTTTGTTCCTACCAGCAGTCCTGTATACACATGCCGCAATTGCCTTAATTCGAATCCTACCCCCAGCATCTCTCATTCCCCAGGAAATATACAGAAAATCCACTACCACATACATAATCGCCCTTTTTACCTCCCTTGATACCCCTTTCACCTCTAATGTTAAACCTCGCAGGGTATCTACATTACCCCCACCCAGCAGACGAAAAACCCTCGCCAACCACATCCGTACCTCCCTCAATGCTTCACAAAAATAAACTGCATGAAATGCTGTTTCCAGCTCGCCACACTGACTGCAGGACGGTTCCCGCACCAAACCCATTAAACTCAAAACTGATTTCGAAGCTAGGATCCCCATCATGAATCTGTATACTAACTCCCGTACCCTAGGCATTAACCTGAGCCTTCGGAAGTCCTCCCATATCGTCCCCCAATCATACAATGGATAGACCAATACGCCCTGCAGGATTTCTGTCCTCCTACTCAGTGATACCAAATGCCCCACTTTAAGTCGCAACACATTTTTGACCAATAACAAAACCCTCAGCATATCTTCACATTCAATTAACTCTTTACCTCTCCACCATCTCTGCACATCCACCATCACCTTCCCCACTCTAACCCCTCTTTCCCCTCCAGCCCTGACGAATCTCTGTTTTACATATATGGCTTTCACCCTCGGCCCCAAAGCTAAAAGGCCCACTCCCCCTCTGCGCACATTCGACATCACCACCTCCTTGCTCAGCCATGCCCTCCCAAAACCCCAAACATAACGTAAAGCTCGTCTCTGTATTTCTTGTACGTCCTGTGTCCTCAAAGGATACACTTCCCCTATACCCCAAACCTTACTATAAACCAGCGTATTAACTATTACCGCCCTCTGCTGTAATGTAACATCTCCCGCCCGTAAACCCCATAACCTACTCACTGCTTTCTCCACCTCCCTCTCTGAATTTACCTGTCTAGCCTCCTGCGTGTTCGCCATGTATAAAACTCCACAAATCTTCAAATTATCCACCACTGCCCACCCAAACTCCAACCCCAAGCCCCCCCCACCCAAGCACCTACCTCCAGTAAACATGATTTTGCCCTATTTACTCTCATGCCAGACGCATCCCCAAAAATCCCCAACACCCTCCCCACCATACGCAATCCCTCCACCCCTTCTATCAGGATAGTGGTGTCATCCACATACCCCACAATGCCTAAGCACCCCTCCCTCTCCCCATTTAATGTCCCCATCCCCTCAACGAGCCCATAGAACGGATGCTGCATGCACGCAAACAGAATTTGAGAAAGAGGGCACCCCTGCCTCAATCCCCTCTCCATTTTAACCAGCCTTCCCAATCTGCCATTAACTTGGACCATCACCATAGCCGATGAATATAGCATATCGACCCACCGCGCCACTCCCAGTCCAAACCCCAGACGCAACAAACAAGCCCTCAAAAATTTTCTAGCCACACAGTCATATGCATTCTCCCAATCAATACCCAAAAGTCCTCCCCCCTTGCAACCCTCCAAAAAGTCCCTTATGCACCCATGCCCAACTCTCATACTTCTTCCTGGTACCCACCTGACCCTTATGTATAACCTCACCAATCACCTTCTTCATCCTATTACCTAATATCTTTGCAAAAATCTTGTAGTCGGAACACATTAGTGAAATAGCTCTATACGCACTTAAAACTCTCCCCACTTGCTTTTTGCCAACCAACACAACCACTCCAATGCTTTGTGTCTGACCTAGCTTGCCCCCTCCTGCAGCATACAATTCATGACCCCCACCAGACAAGTCTTAATATGCTCCCAATGAACTCTATAAAAATCATTTGAAATCCCATCGATGCCCAGCGCTTTGCCAGTACTCATGTTGAACACTGCCTCCTCAACTTCCCCCATGCTAATCTCTCCTCCCATCTCCATCCCCTCCTCCCCTTTCTGCCCTAACCCACACCCCTCCTCAACACTTCCTCAAATGCACTGCCCTCCCCTCCCTTTCTCCATTTCTCTCGAAACCAGAAATCAGCATAATTACTCATGCCTTCTGTAGTAGTAAGCACCTGACCCTTATGATATCCACCCATATCCTCACTCACCTCTAATTGCAAAATAGTTGACTCCTGCCTTACCCAAAAAGTCTTAAAACACTTCCTGAAGGTTTATTCCCCCACAATACAGCCTCCAATCCCGCCCTCACACACACCACATCAAATCTGTCATTATGTATTTCTGCCAGTCTACCTCTAAGTTGCTCCATGGTCCTGTACTGCCTCCCCTCTCCCTGCTCATAACACTCATTCAGTTGATATTCCAAATAATTCTGTAACCCATACCTCCACCTGGCCTCTTCCCGTCCCCTGTTTTTAAAGAATCCAGCAATACCCAGCTTAGCTCGCTTCTCCCACCATTCCAAGACACACGACCCCACTTCCCTTGATCCTCAAAAAAAGTGCCACCAATCCCCAAAAGCATCACACCCCCCCTCCCCCTTCACGAGTCTCGCATTTAATTTCCAATAACCAGTGCGTATCCTAACCATACCCTCCCAATCAAGATCCGCAATAACCGCCCAATGGTCAGAAAACCCCACATCAAAAGTCCTAACTCCCAGAACGCGTATTGCCTCTGTAGCATAGAGCCTATCCAGTCATGCAGCATAACCCCTTCGTACAAACGTATACTCAACCCTCCAACCACCCCTCCCCACTACATCTAAAATGCTCACATCCCCCAACACATTGCATAAAAACCCCAACACAAACCCCGCCCCCCTCAGTTCCACATCACCCTGGCGTATGACACAATTCCAATCTCCTCCTATCACAGTGACTAAAGGCAATCCCCTCAAATAAAAAAGCAAAAGACCCCTCAGGAAAGTTACCTTAACTGTTGCATTTCCATCCGCCGGCATGTATACTCCTATAAAACAAACCCTTGTCTCACCCCACTCTCCCTCTACCCGCACCACTCTCCCACCCCCACCCTCCTCCCACCCCAACACACACAAGGGACTGGTTTCCTTCACAGCCACAGCAACCCCCCTTTTTAACCTCACCGATCCACTCACATACAACTTATATCCCTTCAAATGCAGCTCACATTCAAACTTGTAATTATGCTCCTGTATGAAACAAATATCCACATCAAATCTCCTCAAAAACCATTCCATCCACACCCTCTTAACCTCGGCTCTCAGGCAGTTAACATTAGTAGTGACCACCTTGAATTATTACAATAAAGGCGGCTTCCCCGCCGCCTGTGAAGATTGCTTGAAAGACTTGGCTGTTGACTATAGCCACGTTTGGCACCTGGTCTATCTAGACCTCCGATCCCCCCCTTTTCCTTTGACCCTTTCAGCACCACAGAACCGGTGCCACCATTCTCCGGGAGATCTATCACGTTCTTCCAAGTTTTCTTTCCAGATCTCTGCCTGGGCGTTAAGACATCTTCCATATCAGACGTCCCAGTTGCTCGTTTACGTGAGCCTCCTTCTCCACACGGTGCCTCAGCGTCCATGTCCTCCTGGTGCACCTCAACCACCACCGTGTGCTGCTTACTCTCATTGCACAAGGTGTCCTCACACTCCTGTGCAGCTACTACCCCCACCATTGCCCTCCCGTCCTTCTCCCCTTCCTGACTAGTTTCCACCTCCCCCAGGAAGTCTTTCAAGACCTCGTCCAACAGACCATCCTGTTGCAAGTCACTCCTGCCAACAATCGCATTTGTAGATGTTCACTCAGACACAGTTCCCACAGGTAATGTGGCGCACGGTCCCATCTCCGACTCCACTCTGTCGACTTCTTCACTCCAACTTCCGGATGCCTGGCCTGCAGCTTCACCTGTCCCAGGTGCCAAAGAGCCCAGCTGTTGTTCCACCATTATTGGCGCCTGTTCCCTCCTTCCCTGCCGTTGATGACATTGGGCCGCCATATGGTCGTAAGACCTGCACAGCCTACATGTCCTGCACTATCCTGCATAATATACATAAACCTGGGTTCTGAATTCTTCCATCTGAACGTACGATGGTATAGGTTGTCTCAATGTCATCTTCAAGGTGAAAGATCCCTCTGGCAGCCCCATATAAGGCCCATCCTTCCACACTCCCAACTCCCCTGAATGGATCTTGCCATATCTACGGAATACCGCCACAACATCACATTCCAAGCCCTCAAAGGGGACATTTCTCACCTTTACCCATGTTACATAGCTTGATACGCAATGTAGGCAGACCTCAACTGCAGAATTAACGGTCATTCTCTTTTCTTGAAACGCATCGACTATGCTGGAGTAAAACCCAACACTCTTGAACTTGATGAATATCCTTGACACTCCATTCACTGCTACACCATAGAGCTCGTCGTTTGGAATGCCGTACACATCGCGGATGATACTTGGCAGAAGCACCTGCATTGTAGAACTGCTCAGGGTACCACGTACCAGCTCCACACAGACAGTATTTACCCGGCGTCCATGTCTGTCCGCCATTTTGATTGCTCAAAACAGGAAAACTGCGCAGGAAAACCAACTGAAGCAGGAGCGTCTGCACAGCAGGTCCACACGGCCCGAGAGCGATGAGGACAATAAAAACGTGTATTGTGTGTTTGTTAAAAGGGCATTGCTGCATACAGGGCCATTCAAAGAGGAATGTCTTGAGCGTGTGTATGCTGTGTTATTTAGGACTTTTAGAGGGACAGATTTTCAAGATTGTTTGCGGCTGTTGAGAGTGATGATGTCGGTGAGAGAGCCGGAACAAATTAAGATTAGGATCTTGTATAACATATTGATGGGAGATTTAAGGGCTCCTGTAGTTTCCTTATATCGTATTAGATTAGATTCGGATCTTGCCACCGAAGTGGCTAGTTTATTGTGCACTCCATAATCCATCCTGTGGACGGTAGTGCAAGAGCATATGGATACACAAAAGGTCTAGGAACTAGGCCCCAAAAGGGTTAACAGGGTGTACATATGGATTTATATCTACATATCTACAGTTCACTTATCTGTTACAAGTAAATTTAGGAAATTTGCTAATTATATATGGTGTCTTATTTTCATTAATATATATTGACATGTCACATAGGTTATCATACTCTATGTCTCTGTATTCCCCAATAAGTGGACAAATAAGCGCATAGTGTTCAAGACAGTGACCATATGCCTGATCACAGAATTTGCATTTAGTTTGATCATCATCTGTGTGTCTCCCAAACTGCCAGAAGTACTTGTAACCAAGCCTAAGCCTGGCTACTACAACATCAGTCAGTCTGTTCACATTGCAAGTTGTTCCATAAACATACTTATCTACGTTCATGTTATCATAGTGGGTTATAGATCTACTCAGGCTTCTAACTGCATTCCTATAACAATCATTTTCATTGTTTACTTCTCTTCTAATGTTATTCCTAATGCTAGACACAGATATACCAAAATTATATTCTACATTCTCCTTCTGGCTAACATATCAACTTTATCATGAAGGAATAATCCAATGTGTGATGGGATCCATAGCAATTGTACATTAATTCATTTGTCCCGGATTTTTGAGTATCTATACCTGGCTTCTCCAATGATCATGTTGTTGGAGTCATTATACGAGTCAAGACCTTCACTGATGACAGAATCAGTAATGATGATAGAGTCAAGCTCAGTGTCAAAAGTTAGCTTTAGCGCCATTAAGATTGCAAACAATTCTGATTGCAGTGTAGACGCCAAGTTGTTAATTCTTATGCCTTGTTCAACAAATTTATTATCATTCTTAATAAGGGAGGTGGCAACAAGAGCAGATGCAGCCCTGCCAGAAGACTCCTGTTTAGATCCAGCAGTGTATATTACTTGTGATAACTTATTACTGCCAGCTATCCTATGAATGACTGGGGGAGCATTTGGAGCAAATTTGCGAAATTACGCATCCCTCCGAGAGAACGAGAGATTATGTATAAGTTTTTACATGGAACTCTACCTGCTAGAGTGTTGTTATTGTATCAGAAGCTGGTGGTGGAGGATGAAGCTTGTAGAGTTTGTGGGGATGATGAGATGGCATTTATGTAGTGTACTTCTGTGAGTGTTATGTAGTGTACTTAGGTGGGTGTTATGTAGTGTACTTCTGTGGGTGTTATGTAGTGTACTTCTGTGGGTGTTATGTAGTGTACTTCTGTGAGTGTTATGAGGGTTTGAGGCGATGGCTCGCTCGTGTGTTAATTTTGTTGACAAATAGTAGAAATATTTTAGTATTGAGGGCGCTGAGTTTGGATTTGAGTGGGGTTAGTGAAACAGCGGCGAGAGCTGCAGCGTACGTATGTTGTTGTTGATTATATCTATATCATGTGGACTTTTCGTGAGGGAGGAGGAGATATGGAAGTACGACGTCGTGTCCTGGCGGCGAAGTTTTATAGAACTGTTCAATTCAATTCAATTCAAGTTTATTCTCTATAATGGTTACAATGTGGGGTTTACAGGTTTTGGGTATTGTGTGGTTTACATGTTATAAAATACTAATTACAGAGGAGGCCACTAGGACACCTAGCATGGCTAGGCATTTCGGGCAGACTTAGATTAATTCTTAACATTAAATCCTTACAGATTATGGTATTAAGGCTAAGTGACTACATCATAATTTGTGAGTTTAGCAATGTGAATGCTTTTGTTTTAGCACAATACAAAGTGTCTATATTGGAGTATCATAGGCAAACTTATGATTAGTTAGGATTTATTATTTTAAGATTAAGATTAGTATTTCTGGGTTTATAGTCAGTGGGTGAGTGAGTGTAATTGTGAACCACCAGGTGGTTATCATGGAGTTAGTTGTCGGGGTGGATCAGGGAGATAAGATGTTTTCCTTTGAAATACATTGAATTTTTGTAAAGGTTTAGTCGGACACGGGGAATGTCATAGAGATGTTTGTGTCTGGTGTTATGCCTGTGGATCCTGTCACAACTATCAAGAAAGCATTTTAGGTCAAGGTTAATATTGGAATTTAAGGTCGTGTAGATATAGATTGCACAGTAGTAAGTGTGGATGTTCTGAACAGGGAGTAAGTTCAGATCTATGAAGAGTGTAGATGTGTAGGAATAAGTTGTTACATGGGAGTAAGCGGGGGAAGAGTTTCACCAGGGATTATTTGAGCGTTATTAATGTCCCGGATATGTTAACATTATGACACTAGTGGAGCCCTTGTCTGGAGGGTACTGGTCTACTGGTGGGGGGTGGGGGGTGGAGGGGGGAGAATGGGGTAACGGAGTTACACATACATTGCTACTTATTTAATCACGCATTAGAAATGCATTTAACCCATCCATTACACATATCTCCGTTTGCATTTAAAATATATACAAACAAAAATAATGAGTGACAATGTTCTCTTAACTTTCATCAATTTTCTCAAAAACTAACAAAAGAAACCGAGTGTCTTGCACATACATTGTTCTAATATCCTACACACACCTCCACATATGTACTATTTATCCCCCCCCCTCACCTAGTTTACACATCATAATAATACTTGCACAGAACACTACAGTGGGCGTCCATGCAGACAGTATAGAAAATACATCAACAACAAATTCTGTTCAATAATCAATTTAAACATGTTACTTATTACACACCTTAAAAAGACATTTACATCAATCCAGTCTTAATCCAGACTCTAAGGCCGATACCCATATTAGTAAGACATGTTCTCTGTTATATTTTAGACCTTCCAGAATATTTCCATCACCGTCGAACCCAAACTTCCTTAAACATTCCTTCTCCGCCACGTTGCTCGTTACAAAATCACATGTACCACGAATACAATTTTATCAAGGCAATCCCCAATCCCTGTTGCAAATACTACAACACCCAGCTATTCTCCATAAAAAAAATCCCCCAATCCTCCACTTATGTACACAATAATGTTGTGCATCAGTTACTCTCAAACATAAAATACATCCTCAGAATCGCATAACATACCTTCACGTGTAATAAAGTTGGTATAATTACCGACAATATGTAAAGTAAAAGGACACAAGTGCAACTAATGTGACATTTATTGTGGCAACGTTTCGCTCTCCAGGAGCTTTATCAAGCCATTACAAACAATACATGGACACAGAGGGTATATAAAGGCTCAGAGTGAGGTGTAATACTAGTCGGACACCGCAACATAATGGACATTTCATGCAGACGTTATTTGGACACCCTTCTTCGTGCTCACAGCTATCGCAACAGACACAACTTCCTACAAGATTGCCTGGCAGAGAAGGTGATCCCTAAGTCTACTCCTGCACAACTCTCCAACTCCAAGCACCCCTTCTCTCCAGCTACCCAAGCTTACTTAACTGAATGTGCCGAAGAACTTTCTAACATCGCTAAGGAAACCTTTGAAACTGCAAGGAATATGAGGGCCAACACACTGCTGAGCATATTCTCAGCACAGTCACCACAGCTAACCTCCAACAGAAGATCAAACTCAATCGCAAACTTCAGTACCTCTGCACTAACAGTCGATGGAAGGAAATGGGACGCGAATCCCTGATAAACAACTTATCGTCACGCACCTTAACCGACTACGAGAAACAAGCACTGAGTCTGGGACTCAAATTTACCACCAACATACGCAAACCTAACTATCAACTCAATCTAGTTACCAGGAACCATAGACACAGTGACAGCAACTTCCAGAAGGGTTATATACAGGGCCTTCTCACTGCAGCTTTATGTGAACCTTCTTCTTCTAATCTTCCTAGACGATACATCACTGCCCTTAAGAACCTCGCCAACGACCCCAACATTATCGTCACCACCGCCGACAAAGGAGGTGGAGTCGTCATCCTCAACACCAGTGACTACAACACTAAAATGATGGACCTTTTGAATGATCAATCTACATACGAACCCATCAGCACTCAACAGTGGGAGACGCTCACCAAAGATTTTCTGTACAAAACCAGACAAATACTCAAACGCACTAGAGAAGGGAAGAAACTTCTGTACTTGTTACCAAGCAACCCTAAACCAGCACACATGTATGGTTTACCCAAGACCCATAAACACAATATTCCACTCAGACCAATCACGTCAGGAATAGGCAGTGCTCCACACAAACTAGCCGGAGTTCTTGCCAAACATCTTTCCTGCCTTCTGGGGACCATCAGCCCCGCTCATCTTAAACACTCAGGCGACCTTCTCAACCGCATCCGTAACCTCTCCATCCGTAACAAGAAACTAAGCAGTTTGGATGTGACTTCCCTCTTCACGAAAGTACCTACCAAAAAAGCCATCGAGGTTCTACGACGTAAAGTCAATCAGTACCTTAATCTTCCTCTACCTCCCGGAGATTTTGTTGACTTAATTGAACTCTGTGTTAATTTCAACTGTTTTTCTTTCAATAACAAGCTCTACAAACAAACCTAAGGCATGGGAATGGGGTCCCCAATAAGTGCCGTCCTAGCCAACTTATACATGGAACACCTAGAGTCCGAACACTTCGCCAACATCATCCCTTCAAGCGTCACTTGGTTACGTTACGTGGACGATGTCCTCGTAATAACTCCAAAACGTTTTGATGTACGGGATCTTCAGGCAAGGCTCAACGCAGTTGAACCGGCGATCCAGTTTACACTGGAAGAAGAGTCCAATGACAAGCTACCTTTCCTCGACGTCCTCATTCACAAAGTAGACAACAACCTAAGATTTCAAGTTTATCGGAAACCCACCAATAAAAATGATCTCACACACTTCTATTCCAGTCAAGATACCAAGACCAAAAGAGGCATCATCATCGGGTTTTTCCTAAGAGCATACCGAATTTGTAGTCCTGAGTTTCTTGACGAGAAATGTACATACATTCACCAAACATTCACTGAGTTACATTTTCCTCCATTTTCATCAAAGACTGCAAGAAAAGAGCTCTTCAGATCATAAATTCTCCACGCATCAACACCACTCCCAGCAAAGTTATAATTCTTCCCAACAGCCAGGTTGCAATGAACGTCTCAAAAGTACTTTCACAAGCTAACACCAGAGTCGCCATCGCTTCTAGCACTTCAATAAAGGATATAACCAGGACAAAATCCAAGCACCACGAACCAGTCAATGCAGGAGTTTACACTATACCCTGTGGAGGCTGTGACAAGATTTACGTAGGTGAAACAGCCAGAAACCTCGACACCCGCCTCAATGAACACATTTACGCATGTAGGAACGATAACTTGAACAACGCCTGTGTACAACACCGAAATTCCACCAGTCATTTCATGAAATTCAGAGACGCCCAATTAGTGATCAACGAAACTAATTTCCGCAGACGCAAGTGCCTTGAATCAGCACTGATCGCTGTTTCGAATACAATTAAACAAAACAGCGGCAGCTTCACCATCTCCGAAGTCTTAGCAAGAATCCTCCTGAAAACAGTAAACCCTGCCATCACATAGTCTCTCCTGTTATACTACACAAAGCACATTACAGAGAGTGAACACTGAAACAAGCTGCCTCTTTCCAGTCTATATTTGTCCAACCTATTTTTATGTTACCCAAGTAATAGCTTTTATATCCTTTTACTCATGTACGAATTAATTGCTCTACCATATTGTATTACTTTTGTCACTGCCACTACTACTACTACTACTACTACTACTACTACCACTAGTGAACATCGAAATGGTACCTCACTAGTATTCACCTCACTCTGAGCCTTTATATACCCTCTGTGTCCATGTATTGTTTGTAATGGCTTGATAAAGCTCCTGGAGAGCGAAACGTTGCCACAATAAATATCACATAAATATCACTTGTGTCCTTTTACTTTACATACCTTCACGTACATATAACCAAGGCATTTAAAACCTATTCACACAAAGTACATGAAACACAAGGACACTGGTGATACATGTATATATTAACAAACCATTTACATAGATATCCAGACTAAATCCTGTGTCATATAACACCGCAACCAATTGGACATGAATAAGAATGCATAAACAATAACTTTCCACGTGCATAGATATATTTAGACATGTAAGGAAACCCTATCATCTCATATCCACACATTTATACTATCCCTATAAACTATCCTTATTTATTAATAACTTCACACACACTATTTTCCCCATACTTTATATATTCCTGGTGTGAAGATAGCAGACAAATATGCACAAATACATTCATGTACCCTACCACATTATGTTAGTCTATATTTACAATGCTATAACACTGATGTGCTATTTCATACACAAATTATGGCAACTTTATAGCACCTTAATAGGTCTGGTAAGCTCCCTCTCACACCTTATTGACCATCCACTAATCAGCATTTACATTATGGACAATGTCAAATTAACATGAAATTCCAGCATTCCACATAACTATTTCTTGCGAGCACTCTTCCCTTGCCCCCTTTAGAGACCAGTCCACCCAACCCTTACTACACTAAATATCGTAGCCCAGTCACAGTCATTCCCCTATACATTACAGGAAAATCTAATGCCCACCTATTCTCATACAATACCTCATTCCTACACCTCGTTCTATAGAAGCGTCTCGCTAAGGCTTGTATCCTTTCCGCCCCCCCTCCCTCATCGCCCACAATACATAAACATAATCCGCCACTAAATACAAGACAGCCCTACTCACACAATACACAACTTTGGGACTGTAACCTTAACTTACGGAATGCCCCCTTATACGTTTCCAGTCATACAACGAAAACACACTCTCCCCCTCCACCAACCTCCCCAAAACACACGCAGTCACATTACCAGGAACCCTTACCTGTAATAAGTACCTCAACATACCCATGCACTCCTCTAAATTGGTTTAGAAAGACACGTAAGCAAACACTATAACATATTTATTAGAAAACGTTTCGGTCCTGGGACCTTGATCACTTCTAACATACAGAGGTAGAAAGACATTATATATATAGGCGGAGAGTGAGATGTGACGCACGTGACCTGAAGAATGTCATAAGAACATAAGAATGGAGGAACACTGTAGGAGGCCTACTGGCCCATGCGAGGCAGGTCCTTATCAAAACAACCTCTACCTGTGATGATGACGGGTAGACGATGAAATCATGTGACTCCTGTGTTGTTGGGTTGGTGCTGCTTAAGTATCATGTATGCCAATGTTTTTGAAATTTTGTAGTTTCCAGTGTTGCGTTCTATAGTGTCGGTGACGGCGATTAGTGAGGCTTCTAGGCACCGTCGGCGTCTGAGGTCTGGTTCGGTGAGAACGAGTTTTGCCTCGTTCCAGTTCATCAAATGCCCCGTGGAGTCTCTGTGGAGGACACAGGCGTACCATACATCGTCTCTGTTAGAGGCATTTCGATGTTCATTCAGGCGGACTGCAAGATCTCTGCCAGTCTCGCCTACATATTTCTTGGGACAGAACCCACAGGGGATAGTGTAGACTCCTGCTGTAGAAGTTAGAGGTGTGGGGCTGCGTTTCGTAGTGAGGTCTTTGATAGATGATGTGTTTATGGTGGAAACGTTGATGTTACTCATAGCAAGTGCCCGGCGAGTATTCGTGGCAACATCGCCACATGGGAGTACTATGAACTGTTTAGGGGGCTGTTCCATGGGCGGTTTGTTGAGGATAGCTTGTGCCTTGAGTCTGCAATCTCGGATGAAGAAAGATGGGAACTGAAGACGTGTAAAGGCTTGTGTTATGTAAGTGCATTCTTCTTCTAGAAAACAAGGGCTGGAGATGCGAAGAGCTCTCAAGAAGAAGCCAATGAGGACTCCTCTCTTAGTGCGGGTGTCTTGGTGTGAATAAAAATGTATAAGATCGTCCTTGTTGGTAGGTTTTCTATACACTTTGAAGAGAAGTTTGTCACTGTCGGGAGATCTGCACAGTAGAACGTCGAGGAAAGGAAGTTTGCCATCATTTTCGAGTTCAAGTGTAAACTTTATTGATGGTTCAACTGCATTGATCTTGTTGAGAAGGGCCTGGATATTGAGACGTCTCGGATAGAAAACCAATATATCATCAACGTATCTTAGCCAGGAAACGGTGTTGGGAATGAGGGTGCTGAATTTCTCTGTCTCCAGGTTTTCCATGAAGAGGTTGGCAAGCACAGCACTGAACGGGCTGCCCATTGCCATCCCAAAGCATTGTTTGTAACAGTTGTCCTGATACTTGAAGAAGTTGAAATTAACACAAAGTTCCACTAGATTGATGAAATCTAGAAGAGGTAAAGGGAGGTCGTGGTTTTCAGTGAGCCTCTGTCTCAGAATGTTGATTGCAGCGTCAGTAGGAACGTTGGTAAAGAGGGCTGTGACATCGAAGGAAGCCACGCTTTTGTTTTTGACATTCAGGTTGGAAATTCGGGAGAGAAGGTCACCTGAGTGTTTGAGGTGGGCTTGACTGATGGTGCCCAGAAGCGCTGAAAGGTATTTGGCAAGGTGGCCGGCTAGTCTGTGTGGTGCACTCCCTATGCCCGAAGTGATAGGCCGTAGTGGGATGCCAGGTTTGTGTGTCTTAGGAAGGCCATACAGGCGTGCTGGTTTCGGTTGACCTGGTAAAAGTTTAAGTAGTTTTTTGCCTTGTTCTGATTTTCGTAAGATGCTACGAGCCTTTTGAAGGAAAGTCTGGGTACTTTGAAGTAGCACTGATTCCGATACAGGCTGGTATGTGTTGGCATCGTTGAGAAGATTTAAGACTTTATTGTTGTAGTCGACAGTGTTGAGTAACACCACACCACCTCCTTTGTCAGCGGCTGTAATGACGATATCATCGTTGTTGGCCAAGTTCCTGAGTGCTTGGATGTATCTTCTGGGAATGACCGGTCTTGAAGGCTCAGTAGCTGCAGCAGTGATAATTCCTTGGACAAAGCCCTTTTGAAACTCGGAGTCTCCAAAAGGTTGGTTCTTGGTTACCATATCCACCAGATTATGTTTCTTGTTGATGCCAGTAGTAAACTTGAGCCCTAGGCTGAGGGCTTCTGTCTCGGTGACGGTTAGTGTATAGGAAGATAAGTTATTTATGATTTCTGGTCGTCCCATTTCGCTCCATTTGCTGTGTGAGCACAGGTCTTGTAGTTTTCGTGATAGCTTCAATTTCTGTTGGATGTTGGCAGTGGTAACTTGGCTGAGTATATATTCTGCCGTCCTTCTGTCAGGAGTAGGAAGTGAAGCACGAATCTGAGCGGCACGTAATGAGGCCTCCTTCTGAGCAAGTCGCAGTTCATCAGAGCTTTCTCTAAGATAGGCGTAAACAGCAGGAGAGAAAGGGTGTCTAGATGTGGTCAGTTGTCGAGGAGTGGACCGTGGTACCACCATCTCAGCAACGATGATATCGTCATTACAGCCGCTGACAAAGGAGGTGGTGTGGTGTTACTCAACACTGTCGACTACAACAATAAAGTCTTAAATCTTCTCAACGATGCCAACACATACCAGCCTGTATCGGAATCAGTGCTACTTCAAAGTACCCAGACTTTCCTTCAAAAGGCTCGTAGCATCTTACGAAAATCAGAACAAGGCAAAAAACTACTTAAACTTTTACCAGGTCAACCGAAACCAGCACGCCTGTATGGTCTTCCTAAGACACACAAACCTAGCATCCCACTACGGCCTATCACTTCGGGCATAGGGAGTGCACCACACAGACTAGCCGGCCACCTTGCCAAATACCTTTCAGCGCTTCTGGGCACCATCAGTCAAGCCCACCTCAAACACTCAGGTGACCTTCTCTCCCGAATTTCCAACCTGAATGTCAAAAACAAAAGCGTGGCTTCCTTCGATGTCACAGCCCTCTTTACCAACGTTCCTACTGACGCTGCAATCAACATTCTGAGACAGAGACTCACTGAAAACCACGACCTCCCTTTACCTCTTCTAGATTTCATCAATCTAGTGGAACTTTGTGTTAATTTCAACTTCTTCAAGTATCAGGACAACTGTTACAAACAATGCTTTGGGATGGCAATGGGCAGCCCGCTCAGTGCTGTGCTTGCCAACCTCTTCATGGAAAACCTGGAGACAGAGAAATTCAGCACCCTCATTCCCAACACCGTTACCTGGCTAAGATACGTTGATGATATATTGGTTTTCTATCCGAGACGTCTCAATATCCAGGCCCTTCTCAACAAGATCAATGTAGTTGAACCATCAATAAAGTTTACACTTGAACTCGAAAATGTTGGCAAACTTCCTTTCCTCGACGTTCTACTGTGCAGATCTCCCGACAGTGACAAACTTCTCTTCAAAGTGTATAGAAAACCTACCAACAAGGACGATCTTATACATTTTTATTCACACCAAGACACCCGCACTAAGAGAGGAGTCCTCATTGGCTTCTTCTTGAGAGCTCTTCGCATCTCCAGCCCTTGTTTTCTAGAAGAAGAATGCACTTACATAACACATGCCTTTACATGTCTTCAGTTCCCATCTTTCTTCATCCGAGATTGCAGACTCAAGGCACAAGCTATCCTCAACAAACCGCCCATGGAACAGCCCCCTAAACAGTTCATAGTACTCCCATGTGGCGATGTTGCCACGAATACTCGCCGGGCACTTGCTATGAGTAACATCAACGTTTCCACCATAAACACATCATCTATCAAAGACCTCACTACGAAACGCAGCCCCACACCTCTAACTTCTACAGCAGGAGTCTACACTATCCCCTGTGGGTTCTGTCCCAAGAAATATGTAGGCGAGACAGGCAGAGATCTTGCAGTCCGCCTGAATGAACACCGAAATGCCTCTAACAGAGACGATGTAAGGTACGCCTGTGTCCTCCACAGAGACTCCACGGGGCATTTGATGAACTGGAACGAGGCAAAACTCGTTCTCACCGAACCAGACCTCAGACGCCGACGGTGCCTAGAAGCCTCACTAATCGCCGTCACCGACACTATAGAACGCAACACTGGAAACTACAAAATTTCAAAAACATTGGCATACATGATACTTAAGCAGCACCAACCCAACAACACAGGAGTCACATGATTTCATCGTCTACCCGTCCTCATCACAGGTAGAGGTTGTTTTGATAAGGACCTGCCTCGCATGGGCCAGTAGGCCTCCTACAGTGTTCCTCCATTCTTATGACATTCCTCAGGTCACGTGCGTCACATCTCACTCTCCGCCTATATATATAATGTCTTTCTACCTCTGTATGTTAGAAGTGATCAAGGTCCCAGGACCGAAACGTTTTCTAATAAATATGTTATAGTGTTTGCTTACGTGTCTTTCTAAACCAACTTGTCGGTATTTATTACCAAGGTTTATACCACTCCTCTAAATCCCTACCCCCACCAACCCCGCACATCATCCATCGCCGCCCCCATCCTAACGCCTCGTTCCCCACCCAATCTAAGATAACAATACTTCACATACTCTTCAACCTGCTCTCCAAATGAATTAACCCCAAACCTCCCATCACTATCGATGTCATCACAACAGTCTCTCACAACCAATTACAACCATATCCCCATATAAAACGCAGTACTTTCCTTCGCAATCTCCTTACATCTTCTGCCAACAAAGGACACATCACCACCACATGCCACAATTTAGTATATGAGTGTGTTAACCACAATGACCCTCTGATGTAACGTCAAACCACTCGATCTTATTCCTCCCAACCTACGTACTGCCACTTTCAGAATTTGCCTCTCTAGCCCCATTTGCATCCCCCCTGTATAACACTCCACTAATTTTCACTAGCTCTACCACTTGCAAGCCATACCGAGTCCCCATTCCCCCCCCCCTTCCCATCCACGTACTCACCTCAAGTAATTTCGATTTTACACCATTAACACACAAATGTGTTGCTCCACTAAATATCTGTGATTCTGCCAACACTCCTTAACCCCGCCTCTCCCCCACTAAGACTGCTGTGTCGTCGACATAACCTACTATACCCGTTGCACCCCTATTCCATACCCCTCCTCACCCACCCCTACATTTATCCTATATAAAGGGTCTTGCAGACATGCAAACAGGATCTGAGACATAGGGCATCCCTGCCTCAGTCTCCGATCCATACTAGCTATCGTCCCCATCCTATCATTTATTTGCACTTGGATATTCGCGCCTCTGTATAATTCCACCCACTTCACAACCTCCTCACCAAAACCCAGTCTCCTCATAATCATCCATAAAGTCTCTCTACACAATCATAGGCCGCCTTCCAATCCAATGCAAGTACACCTCCTCCACCCATCCTACGATCCTCTATATAGTCCTTTATCCTTCCATGTCCACTAAACATTGTTCGTCCTGGCACACCTGCCCCTCATCAATAACCTTCCCTACAACTCTACACAATCTATTACCTAAAACTTTAGCAGCAATTTATAATCCCTGCACATTAATGACAATCCTCTATAATCCACTATGCTACTCTGTACCTCTCCTTTAAGTACCAGGACGATGACCCTTGTTCTTTGTGTCACACTCATACATCCCTTATCCTTCATCTCATTCACCAACTGCACCAAGAATTCTTTCAGGACCTCCCATTTTTTCAAATAAAAATCATTTGGTATTCAATTTATCCCAGGTGTTTTCCCTACACTCATTCCCTTTAACACCATCCACACTTCCTCTTCATCTATGGACCCCTCTATTACTGCCCTAACTTCCGACCCCAGGGTCCTCTGTATCCCCTCCTCTAAAATCTTCAGATCCTCCATCTTTCTTTCTCCCCGTCTCAAATGGATCTCAAACCACTTATCAGCAAAACCATTCATACCGTCCGTTGTAACTAACCATTGTCCTATCTTATACCCTCCCACATCCTTATGTACATCCAACTTCATTATGGTCATTATCCTTTGCCATAGCCTTAAGCGCCTCAATACACATTTCGATGGTTTATTCCCCCATAAAACGTCCTCCAGCCCTCCTCTCGCCATCAAACCTTGCATTTCCAGCAATTGCACTTTTATTCTCCCAGCCACATCCACCGGATATACCTCGCCACAAATAACATAAAAAGGCACAATACCGTGACTGGAACGATACACAAATAACCCGCACATAGAAGAGAGGACCTTACGACAACGTTTCGGTCCGACTTGGACCATTTACAAAGTCACACTAACGAGAAGTAGAGCAGGAAGAGGCAGTGGTGGTAGTAGTAGTAGTAGTAGTAGTAGTAGTAGTAGTAATAGTAGTAGTAGTAGTAGTAGTAGTGGTAGAAGTGGTAGTAGTAGTGGTGGAGATGGAAGGAAGAAGCAATGGAGAAGTAAGGAGGAGGAGCCAGTCAAATACAAAGAAAGGGGAGCACTGCAAGGGAGCTAGGTGCCCACAGAGGGAGAGCAAGAACACAGAGGTGGGGGAGGGGAAAATAATGAAATAAATAAATAACGAAGGAACAGAAACACAGGACAGAAGAAAGAAAGACAACCCAGAAGAGAAAGAAGGAAAGAGGAAAGGGGAAGAGGGAGAAGAAGAAAAAGGAGGAATCAGGTTAAGTCACGAGTGTTTTGAAGTTTGGAGCATTTTACAATGTAGTGGGAGAGGAAGGCATCTACAGAGACGAAGCCACGACTAAGATTCATACAAGGAAAGTTGTGTATTAGGGAGGATTCAACAAGATGGCGGCTGTTAAAGTTGGAAGTAGGAAGACAGTTTTAGCAGAAGACCAGTCTATAGGATGGCTGTGATCTCTGACGTGACAGAAAAGAGCATTGTTAGTGTCGGCAAGCCTAACACTAATTTTGTGCTCCCTAAGTCTGTCAGAAAGAGATCGGCCAGTTTCTCCAAAGTATTGAAGAGGACAGGAGGAGCAAGAAATAGAGTAGACACCAGGAACATCTGCCTATATATACCTATCCTGCTCTACTTCTCGTTAGTGTGACTTTGTAAATGGTCCAAGACGGACCGAAACGTCGTCGTAAGCTCCTCTCTTCTATGTGTGGGTTATTTGTGTTTACCTCACTACCACCTCATAAAACGTTTTCAACTGCCCTTCCAAATACCTCTGCAACCCATATTTCCAATGACTTATCTCCCTTCCCTTTCTCATATAAAAACCACGTATTCCAGGCTTAGCATACTCCTCCCACCATCGGAGTATATCCCCCCTTCCTTCCATTAGACCACTCATTCGTCCACCACTCAACAAAACTATCACCTTCCACTGACTCTTTTAACATTAAGTTTCCAATAACTAGGATAATGCCTTGGTAAACCACCCCACCCTACATCCGCCACCACCCCTCTATGGTCTGAAAAAACGACTTCCATAACTTCTGAGTTAGCAATTGATATCCTCGGGGAAGCATAAATACGATCTAATCGTGCCGCATATCCCCTCCACACACAAGTATGCTCCACTTTCCACCCCCCCACACAACATCCACCATTCCAGCTCCCCCTAAAACATCCCGCAAAACCCCTAACACACACCTTGCACCCCTCGGCTCCACATCCTTTCTACGAATCACATTATTCCAGTCTCCTCCTAATAATGAATAAACAGGCAACCCCAGCATATGATGTATTATAGTGTCCTGAACAAAATCTTTTCTTACACGCCTATTACTATCTGCCGGCATATATACACTCACAAAACACACTCGTACCCCACCCCATCTCCCATTCACCCTCACTATTCTCCCATTTTCCCCCCTTTCCTCCCAGTGTAACATTCGAAAAAACTGGCCTCAACTATTAATACAGCTGCACCTCCCTTAATCTTTCCCGTATACTTTGCATATACTTTACACCCATCCACCAACAAATCTCTTCCATACTTAAAATTATGCTCCTGTAGAAATATTACTCATATGCTATAGCTCTGCAAAAATTCACTAAACCATCTGCGCTTTACATTGGCCCTTAGGCCATTCACATTTAATGTTAAACACTTAAAAATGCTTTCGGGGGCTTACCTGTTGTCCTGTGTCCTTGTGTTTCTTTACACTTCTGCACACAGGTAACCTATACTTATCACTGTTCCCTTTCCTAGCCTCACCTTTCCCCTGCCCACCCCACCCCCCGAGACTTTTCTTGGTGCATCCACCAAGTGTTTCTTACCAGGTCTCTGGGCAGGTGTAAGGACATCGGTATCAGAAGCACCAGCCTCCCTCTTATGAGATGCTTCAACTATTTGCATGTCCTCACCTTCACCTCCCTCCCTGTGCACCTCAACCTTTGCCTCACAAACCATTGGAGGTTGCTCATCCCTACTACTCGCATTACCTACCTCTCGAACCCTACCCTTCTCCACAGATTCCCCATCCTTTATCATACTCTGAGTACTTTCCTCATTATGATCAACCAGTAAGCCTTGCAACACGGAGTGTGTAGCAACCGACACGCCATTACCCAATTCCTCTGAACCCACCTCTTCCTCCATTTTCATGGTCTCAGTTACCCGAGACACTTCCGGTAACATTACACACTCCTCAGGATTTTCCTCCACTTTTTCACTCCATGTCTCACGAGCACCATGATGCTCTCCTGAAGTCTTGGTCATCACTTCTCTATCCTTCGCCAGTCCTTGCACAGCACCTTTAGTCTCAGGTGTTGATCTTCGAGGACACTGCACAGCCATATGTTCATAGGCTCCACACAATCGACATATTCGTCTCTGGCCCGCATATGTTACATATACCCGAGTCCTAAAGTCGCTCAATACCCCATATGACGGTAGGGATCTGCGGAAAGACATCTTAAGAGTAAAGGATCCCTCATGGAGGCCAGCGTACATACCCGCAGACCACCTTCCAACTGTTGCAAGATGTATTACACAATACTCTTCAAACGTTGCTCGTATGTCCTCTTCATCTGCCTCAAACGGTACATTTCTTAACTTGACCCAAGTGTAATACTTGGATACGTCCCTCATCCGTACCTCCAAACCTGGGTTAACAATCATACACACATCCTGGCACTTCTCCACCATCTTGTCGTAGATTGCAACAGTCACAAACTTCAAATATCCTTGTAGCTCCATTTAATGCGATGCCATACAGGTCGTCATTATTGATGCAGTAGGTATCGTGCAAGATGGCAGGCAACATAATAGATGCATTCGAGTTATACACCGTGCATTTTAACACCTCGATACACACAGTGTATCGAGGTGTATGGAATTGCCTTAAACAGAGCTACAAGGATCTTTGTGAAATTCGTGACGGCTGCGATATATGACAAGATGGTGGAAAAGTACCGAGATATGTGTATGTTGGTCAACCCTGGTTTAGAAGTATGACTGAAGTACGTATCCAAGTATTATACCTGGGTAAAGTTACGGAATGTCCCCTTTGAGGCGGATGAAGAAGATATAAAAGCAACGTTCGGAGAGTATGGTGTTATACATCAAGCAACAGTTGGACGGTTGTCTGAAGGTATGTATGCTGGACTGCCTGAGGGCTCCTTTACCCTTAAGATGTCTTTGCGCAAATCTATACCATCATATGTGGCATTGAGTGACTTTAGAACTCAGGTATATGTCATATATGCGGGGCAGAGAAGAGCCTGTAGACTGTGTGGAGCGAATGATCATATGGCTGCGATGTGTCTTCATCGATAGTCACTTGAGAAACATGGAGATGGGAAAGGAGTGGAGAAGGAGAGAGAGGTGACGACCCAGTCTACAGAGGAGCATCTTCGGGCTCGTAGAACATGGAGTGAAATCGTGGAGGACAATCCGGTGGAATGTAACATTACTGGACTCTGGTTATTGAGACCATGTGTATTGAGGATGAGGTGAAACGAGTGGAATTGGGTAGTGAAGTTTCGGATGCAATAAACACTGTTATACAGGGATTTTTGGATGAATAGAATGAGGATGGGACACTACGTATGATGTCGGATAGGACATCTGTAAATACGGGTGGAATTCATGGGGGAGGGTAGCGTGGGTGGTGGGGATGGGCAACCACAGAGGATTTGTGAGGCTGTGGTTGAAGTGCACAAGGTTGAAAGTGCAGATGAGGGCATGCACATAGTTGAGGCATCACCCAAGAGAGAGGCAGGTACTTCTGATAGTGATGATGTCCTAACACCTGTACAAAGATCTGGTAAGAAACAGTCAGTGGATGTACCGAAAAAAGTATCGGGGGGGGGGGCAGAGGAAAGGTGAAGAAAGGAAAGGGCAATGTGCAAAAACATAATGACCCGTATGGACATCGGTCGATTGGTAAGTCCCCAATAGCATTTTTAAGTGCCTAACATTAAATGTAAATGACCTAAGGGCCGGTGTAAAGTGCATGATCTTTAGGGACTTTTTAAAGAGACGGATTACAGGTCATATTTTTACAAGAGCATAATTTTAAGTACGAAAGGGATTTGTTTATGCTGGGTATACTGGGAAGCTTAAGGGAGGTGCTGCTGTATTAATAGCAGAGGCCAGTCCTTTTCAATTGTAACATTGGGAAGAAGAAGGAGATGGGAGAGTAGTGAGGGTGGATGGGACATGGAGTGGGGTACGTGTGTGTTTTGTGAGTGTATACATGCTGGTGGACAGCAATAGGCGTGTTGGAGAGGATTTTGTACGGGACACACTAATTTATCATATGTGGGGGGTTACCAGTTTATTCATTATTTGGAGGGGATTGGAATAGTGTGATAAGTAGGATGTGGAGAGGAGGGGGTGCAGGGTGTGTGTATTGGGGGTCCTACAGGATGTTTTAGGGGAGCAGGCTTAGTGGATGTAGTAAGGGGGGAGGGGTGGAATGTGGAGCATACTTATGTGAGGAGAGGATATGCAGCATGATTAGATCGTATTTATCCTTCTCCGGGGATACAGGTTGCTAACACGGAAATTATGAATGTTGTGTTTTCAGATCAAAGAGGGGTGGTAGTGGACGTGGGATGTTGTGGTTTACCAAAGCGTTACATGAGTTATTGGAAACTTAATGTGAACTTGTTAGACGAGTTGGAAGATGCTATTAGTTTTGTTAAGTGGTGGACAAATGAGTGGACCAAGGGGAGGAAGGGAGGTGATATGCTACGATAATGGGAGGAATATGCCAAACCAGGAATCTGAAATTTTTACATAAGGAAAGGAAAGGAGGTAAGTCAATTGAAATATGGATTACAGAGGTATTTGGAAGGTCAGTTGAAACAGTGTTATGAAGGTTTTAATGGGGTATATCCTGTCCATGAGACTGAGGGCACCAAAGTGCAATTGGTGGAAATGAAGAATGCAAGATTTGATGGTGAGCGATTGAGCGGTGGGTTGGAGGATGTTTTATAGGGAGATAAGCCATCTGCCTGTGTACTGCGGTGCTTAAAGATACGGCAGAGGATAATGACAATGATGAAGTTGGACGTACATACGGATGTGGGAGGGTATAAGGTGGGACAGAGGTTAGTAACTACAGAAGATATGAGTGGTTTTGCTGATAAGTAGTTTCGGACATGTAGAGAGAATGGAGCGAAACAGAATGACTTCAAGAGTGTATCAGTCTGTAGTGGAAGGAAGGCGGGGTAGGGGTCGGCCTAGGAAGGGTTGGAGGGAGGGGGTAAAGGAGGTTTTGTGTGCGAGGGGCTTGGACTTCCAGCAGGCATGCGTGAGCGTGTTTGATAGGAGTGAATGGAGACAAATGGTTTTTAATACTTGACGTGCTGTTGGAGTGTGAGCAAAGTAACATTTATGAAGGGATTCAGGGAAACCGGCAGGCCGGACTTGAGTCCTGGAGATGGGAAGTACAGTGCCTGCACTCTGAAGGAGGGGTGTTAATGTTGCAGTTTAAAAACTGTAGTGTAAAGCACCCTTCTGGCAAGACAGTGATGGAGTGAATGATGGTGAAAGTTTTTCTTTTTCGGGCCACCCTGCCTTGGTGGGAATCGGCCGGTGTGATAATAAAAAATAAAATAATAGTTTGAGATATATATGAGAGGGGGAAAAAGAAAGATGGGGGACCTGAAGATTTTAGAGAAGGGAATACAGAGGAACCGGGAGTCAGCAAATAGAGCGGTGATAGAGGGACCTATAGATGAAGAGGAAGTGTGGATGGCATTAAAGGGGTTGAGTGTCGGGAAAACACCTGGGATAGATGGAATCCCAAATGATTTTTATTTGAGCAACTGGGAGGTTATGAAGGAATTCCTGGTGCAGTTGGTGAATAAGATGAAGGATAAGGGAAGTATGAGTATGACACAAAAAACAGGTGTTGTAGTTATGGTTCCAAAGGGGAAGTACAGAGTAGCATCCTCGATTACAGAGGTTTGTCATTAATGTGCGGGGATTATAAATTGTTTGCCAAGATTTTAGGTAATAGGTTACGTAAAGTAATCAGTAATCAGAAGGGTGTGCCAGGGCGAACAATATTTAGTGGGCATGGGAGGATAAACTATTATATAGAGGATTGTAGGATGGGTGGAGGGGGTGTTCTTGCTTTGGATTGGAAGGCGGCCTATGATTGTGTAGAGAGAGAGACATGGATAATTATGAGGAGGATGGGTTTTGGTGAAGAAATTGTGTGGTGGGTGGAAACTTTATATAGCGGTACAGAAATTAGAGTGCAAATAAATGGAAGGGTAGGGAAGATGGTTAGTATGGGTAGGGGACTGAGGCAGGGATGCCCCATGTCTCAGATCCTATTTGCATGTGTGCAAGACCCATTATATAGGTTGATTAATGTGGGGGTGGGTGAGGGGGAGGTAAGGCATAGGGGTGCTACGGGTATAGTTGGTTATGTCGATGATACAGCGGTCTTAGTCGGGGGAGAGGAGGGTTGGTAGAGTGTAGGCAGAATCGTCGAAATATTTAGTGGAACGACAGGTATGTGTGTTAATAGTGAAAAGTCGAGATTACTGGAGGTTGGATCGTGGGTGGGAGGGAAAATGGGGATTAGGTATAGATGGCAGGTGGTAGAGCAGGTAAAAATTTGCAGAGTGTTATATAGAGGGGCAGAGCTGGGGGCTAGAGAGGCAAATTCTGAAAGGGTTGTGCAAGGGGCCTTGCAAAGGTTAACACAATCACACATCATAGGGTCCATTATGAATTGCAAAAATATCCTATTATCCTGAAGTATACAATGCTACATAACCGTCTTGGCATTTATCAAGCTCAACAATATAACAATGACATTCTCGATAAAATCAGCTACTGCGCCCTACCTGCTATCTTCATCAGAAACACAGCATAGATATCATACAAACCCTCACCCTACTCACCCCACACAAAAAATTCCCCCCAAAAAACACACACACATACACGCCACTACCCTGACAAGAGCAAGTCGAAGGTAGAAGCCCAGCTGCCTGCATTCCCTGCAGGCTAAGTACACATACTACCTTTAAGAAAAGGCCAGACTAAGGATGCAGTGTGCACTAAACTGAACATACCATAACTCCTTACAAGGAAGACAATAAACATAATAAGTGAATTATGAAAGCATATCACATATGTTAACACATCTAGGAGGCTATACACACTCACTCTACACAAACCCCAATCAAAACAAGGTGTCTAATGGATCTTGTCTGACCCATCAGGCCTCCCTGCTGTAATACATGCACATCACACACACCCAGACAGAAAAGACCTCCCCCCTAAGTACCTTAATACCCTCAATCCCCCACACACAGACACTCAGACCTCTGTGACACACTCCTCATGCACACAGTCGCACCCCCTTCCTGGGGGAGACCAGCCTGTCTTTACTCTTGACAATCTATAAATCCCATAAATCCATCAAATTAAAATCCCTATAACCCACTGGAAAATTCCTCTCCCACCTCCCCCCATATAGTTCTCTGTTGCGATACATCTATAAAAGGTCGCAGCTAGAGCCATCCTATGTTCTCCCACCCCTTTATCTCCCATTGCCCAAGAGATAAAGACAAAATCCACAACTAAATATGCTACCGCTCTTTGAACCTTCCCCCTAACCCCACCTACATCTAAACTTAGCGCTCTCAAAACCGACAACCCTCCCCCCCCCACAAACCAGAACACTCTCCCCATCCATTTTCGCACAACCCCTAGACGTTCGCAAAAGTAAACTACATGGAAAGCCTACTCGTCTGCCTCACACTCTTGACATACCCCACCCTCCCTGATTCGTCTATTGCGTAAAACCACACCGGACAGCAAGATCCCATGGAGGACGCTATACATTACCTCCCTCACAGGTGGCCGGATGGACAACCTTTTCAACAGTCCTCAAATGTCTTCCCATGCATACATCGGGTACGCCCCTTCCACAGCCACTGCCTCCCTGGGCCATACCGCCCTCTCTATGGACCCAACTCTCATGTTCTTTGGATCTCTAATGAGCATTAATACATGCAACATTTAACAATCTTGCAAATCCCGTCCTCACCACCACCTCCGAATATCCTCTCACAAAATACCCAACCCCCGCCCCCCACCCCACTCACCCCACTGCTCTTCAACCTACATTCCATGGGAATTAACCCCAGCCCTCCCTTGTCTACCGGGAGCATTACCACCCCCCTTCTTAACCAGTCACATCCAAAACCCCAAATAAATTGGAAAACCCTACTCAACAATTTCTGAACATCCCCATACACCAAAGGGTACATTGCTGCTATGTGCCATATTTTGCTAAATAGAAGTACATTGACCACATTGACCCTCTGGTGTAGAGTGAGATAGGTCTGGTGTAGCGTGAGATAGGTCTGGTGTAGTGTGAGATAGATCTGGTGTAGTGTGAGATAGGTCTGGTGTAGCGTGAGATAGGTCGGCCGCAAATCATCTAATCTTCCCAGTACTCTATCGACTACACACCATGAATTAATCTCCCTCCCTCGCCATCTGTGCATCGCTTATATACACAACCCTACAAATCTTTAACCGATCTGCAACACACCACCACACCCCATCACCCCCACCCCCCTGCCCATTCCATGCCCCTAACCCCATGAGCTTTGATTCATCCACGTTCGCCGCCACACACACAATAAATAGACCAATGGAACACTGAACATGTGAGGGAAAAGTTCAATAGATAGGAGTAGAGAGGGAATATATAGTAACAATAGTTTCATTGCCGGCTACTCGTTAAGGTAGGGTCAGTCTAGCTCCCGATATTCCCGCCTTTTCTCCCCCAACCCCTAAATTGATAGTTTGTCTGCCGGCTACTAGTTAAGGTAGGGTAAGTCACGCTCCCATTTTTCCCGCCTTTTCTCCCCCACCCCTAAAGTGATAGTTTGATTGCTGGCTGCTTGTTAATGTAGGGTCAGTCTAGCTCCCGCTATCCCTTCCCCTCCCTCTTCCCCCCCCCTCGAAAGGTGACGTGTGGGGCTCTGGTCAAACAGTAAATCACTCGACTCACAGCTCCCAACACTACTCTTGGATGTCAGGGAGGGTCACCTGGCAATCAACGAGCAGAACAGGAGAAGGACTAACGTCCAGAGACTTCTCCATTTTGTATTGAACTACCTGTGCACCTGTATGAAAGTGCAGGACGTAATTCCACAGCATTGCAGCGGTAAAGAACCTGCTTTCCTGTCATCGGGATAATAATCACGGCGATTCTCTGTGAAGAACTAGCCAGTGGATGGTCACCAACTCCTGCGACCTCCCCCCCCTTTTCATCAGCAACAGCTACGGTTTCAACAACAGTGTCACCAACACCAGACACCCTTGTAGATATTAGCGTTCAGTTCAAATGTTATTTTATTCATTTCATTTTTCATTTTTCTTTCAAATAGGATATACCTTTCATGTTTTGTTGTTTTATGTTTGATTTAATAAATAGTGTTTATCTTTGTGAATTATTATTTCTTTTTCTATTCATTAATTTTCCTGAGGAGGAGCCAGCCTGAGTAATACTGTCTGAAGTTGTTACAGGGCTGAGTAAGCCTTCACAAGTGGCGACCTTGCCCGGATTCGACTCTACTGAATCAAGATTCAACTCCATCTCGAATCTATCATTGGAACTTCAACGCCGCATACCACAGACGGTTACCACCGGCCATGAGTAATCATTCTCTATGGTAGGACTACAGTACAGGTATTTAAAAGATTTGGTGATTGTTATAGTCTCAATTTATTGTAAGTCAAGTCAGGCAGGATATAATATTTAATTCTGCCACCTAATTGTATGTGAGCTTGAAACACTTTGGAGGATTAGACTCTAGGGACCCGAGATTTTCCAGTGACAACTTGTTTCACTGAGCTCTTCATTATATCAAGGGAACTGTCATAGGACACTCTTGATTTGTTGGTGAGAAGATTGGATGGTCAAGTGACCCCATTCTACTTACTGTTTGCTCGGAGCCGGCAAAGAAACCCTTCGTTTTCATTAATACACATTGTTTAATTGAAGCAGGGATCGAGCCCTCTGGTTTATTTACAGTTTGAGCGGAGCAGGAATTGAACCCTCCGTTTTCTTTAATACCCGTTTCATTTCCCCTGATAGTTTAAGTTATTCTTGCAAGCATGGATGAATACCAGTTTTGGATGAACACTGGAAGTAAGTTAGGAATAACAGGGAAAAAATTAGAATCTTTCATTAGTGCTAAGATCCAGGAAAGACTTGAAAGAGAGAGAATTGAGAGAGAAGAAAGACAGCTAGAAAGGGAAAGAGAAGAGAATAAGGAGAGAGAAAGAATTGAAAGAGAAGAGAAAAAGGAGAAAGAGAACTTTGAAAGACAGGAGAAAAAGGAGAGAGAGAGAATTGAGAGAGAAATCCAAGAAAGACAGTTAGAAAGAGAGCGAGAAGACCAAAAAGAGCGTGATAGACTTGATCGTGAGGAAAAAGCTAGAGTACGTGAAGAACAGGTAAATTAAGAGAACTTGAGGAAAGAGCAAAGGATAGAGAAGTTGAGGAAAAAGCTAGAGAACGTGAGGAAAGAGCTAGAGAGCATGAGTTAATAGAGAGAGAAAAGGATCGCGAACTCGAAAAATCTCGCCTTGAATTGGAGAATAAAAAGTTAACTTTTACACAACAACAATTAGAGGAAGGAGTAATGGAACAACGTGCAGTCAGTGCACATATTCCAACCCCTAATTTACCTCCCTTCACAGAGGGGGAAGACATAACTTCATACATTACCAGGTTTGAAAATACCGCTACCCTCTGTGAATGGCCTGCTGACACCTGGGCTACCAGGTTAGGAATGTTATTTTCTGGTACAGCCTTGAATATCTATGCAACTTTGTCGCAGGATATCATATGTAATTATAACCTACTGAAGAAGGCAATCCTTAAAGCATATCAAAAAACCACTAATTCTTACAGGAAAGATTTCAGGTATGCCACCTTACAGCCTGGCCAGAACTTTCAACAGTTACAGGTAGCACTCTTTCGTTTGTTCGACTTTTGGATAGAGAGTTCAGGAATTGATCACAGTTATGAATCTCTTAGAGACTTCATGGTTGCTGACCAGTTCCTGACAGCTCTTCCTCACCAGATACAAACATTCATTAGAGAACGTAACCTGATTAAAGCTGAGGAAGTTGCTGAGGCTGCTGACCTGTATGCTGAGGCTCACAATTCCTATAAAGACCTAAGGGGATCGAACCCTAAGGGCAAGGGTTCATCAGACCTTAAGAAATCAAAGCCTCTAGTGGAAAGTAAAATGACTTCTTTTATTCCTGTTTGTCATTTGTGTGGTGTTAAGGGACATAAACGTCCAGATTGTCCTTCTAAGAAGGTTCAAAAAGTTGGAAGATGTTTTAAAGACTGTAATGACCAAGCACCCTTCTGTTCAGGAACAGTTAATGGACTTAATGTATCTACCATTTTACGAGACATTGGATGCACATGTATAGTCATTTCTGATAAGCTGTTCCCTAACCTTAAAGAAACTCATTCCTCTGCTATACTTTCAGACTACTTGGGCCGTACGGACACTTTTCCTACCATCCGTTGTTACATTAGGTCTAAATGGTTCACAGGTTGGTCTGAAGCCGTACTAGCTCCCATCACTTCTTGCTCCGTACTAATAGGTAATGTAAAAGGTGCCATTCTTCCTTCTGAGGTTGACCTTTCATCACCAAAGATGGATATAAGTGTTTCAGATCCTCTTCCTGTGGAGTCAGAGAAGCCCCTCGAAAGTTCAGATGAGACAATGTCTCGTGAGATTCATGTGGGATTAAAAATCAGTGATGCTACTCTCGAAAGCGAGGTAGTAGGATCACCGGTTCACTTGTTAGATGAAAGTGAAGATATCACCTCCGATACCATAAATGTCTTGACTAGGGCTCAGACCAAAGCCTAGGCTTCTCCTACTGTCCATCCTTTGATTTTCCCTGACTTTAAGCCTCTAGATATATCGAAGGACTCCTTTGTCAATTTCCAACGTAATTGCCCTTCTCTTCAGAATTGCCATAATGCCGCTAAACAAAATCAAGTTATCCAAAGGAAAAACTTTTCATATAAATTTGAATATATAAAAGGTATCTTGTACAAGTCAGTATTCAAATTAAATTCGGATGAGATTGACTATTCCATCTTAGTTGTTCCAAGTCAATGCAGAGAGACTGTTCTTAAAATGGCTCATGACCTGCCAGTGGCCGGACATTTCTCGCATCGTAAAACCTTAAATAAAATTAGGGAAACCTATTTTTGGCCAAAAATGTCCTCAGACATCACTACCTATTGTAGATCGTGTAAAGTTTGCCAACTGTCATCCTCCCGAGGTACCAGGCGAGTACCTATGGTCAAAATGCCTATCTTTACGGTACCGTTTGAAAGAGTAGCTATTGACATCGTTGGTCCTTTATCTCCACTTTCATCTGGGGGACATAGATGTATATTAACATTAGTTGATTATGCTTCGAGTTTCCCTGAAGCCGTTCCCTTAAAGACCATAACTACTACAGAGGTGGCTGAAGCCCTTTTTTCCATCTTCTCCAGAGTGGGCATCCCTAGAGAAATTTTGTCTGACCGTGGGACACAATTCACATCTGACTTAATGCAACATCTATACCAACTTCTGGGAGTGAAGCCTCTCTTCACCACACCCTATCATCCCAGCTGTAATGGGAGGATTGAGCGCCAGCATTCGATTCTCAAGTCCATTTTAAGAAAACTTTGCTCCCTTAAACCTAAGGAGTGGCATTGTTACCTACCCTGTGCTTTGTTTGCCACGAGGGAAGTTTCCAGTGACTCTTTGGGGTTTTCACCTTTTGAACTTCTCTATGGTAGACAGGCCAGAGGCCCATTGTCCATCCTTCATGACTTATGGACTAATGAGGAGGTAAATGCTGAGGTTCAGTCTTCTTACCAGTTTCTCCTTGACCTTAGATCCAAACTTGAGGAGACCTCTGACATAGTTTCGAAAAACCTAAGCTTGTCAATGGACCAGTACAAAACATATTTTGATTCCAAAAGTCAGAGGAGAAGTTTTAAAGTGGGGGATGAAGTTCTGGTACTTTTGCCTATCAAGTCAAATAAATTATTAGTAGCATGGAAAGGTCCATATAAAGTATTAAAAATTTGTGGGAAAGTTGACTACCTCATAGAAGTCAAGGGGAAACCTAAGCTTTATCATATCAACATCCTTAAGAAATATTACCGAAGAAATTCGGTTAACTGCCTTAACAACTTTGACTTAGTTTTTCCACACAAACTTGATAAGACAACTGAAGAATGTAAAGTGTGCATAATTGACACCTCTAAGATAGACTATGATGAAGAACTACATGACTTGGTGACTCTTGACCACTCGGGCGCAACCAACATTAATATTAATGAATCTTTGGATGACCATAAGAGACATGAACTACTTCAATGTGTGAGTAACTTTTCAG
Organism: Cherax quadricarinatus; assembly: GCF_038502225.1. Lineage (NCBI taxonomy): Eukaryota > Metazoa > Arthropoda > Malacostraca > Decapoda > Parastacidae > Cherax > Cherax quadricarinatus. Next base: position 25,566,319 of record NC_091302.1, read on the forward strand.
ACGTCTTTACTGATATTCCAGGTGTTACCTCCACGGTAGTCCATAAGATTGACTTATTGACGGACAATCCTATCAAACGGAAATTATACCCAGTTCCAGTTCACCTTAGGGATGCATTTGACCGAGAGGTAGACAAATTGTTAAAACTAAAGATCATTGAACCTTCAATATCTTCATATTGTTCACCAGTAGTCATGGTTAAGAAGGAGGATAATTCATATAGACTTGCTATTGACTTCAGAAGCCTTAATGCTATAACTCGGTGGGATGCTGAGCCTATGCCCTTAATAGATAGTGATCTACACAAATTTTATGACTCTTCCTTCTTTTCAGAGATTGATATTGCGCAGGCATATCATCAAGTAATGTTAGATCCTTCTTCTAAGCAGTACACCGCTTTTCCTACACACCAAGGACTGATGCAATATAGAACTATGCCCTTCGGTTTGGTAACTGCCTGTGCTACCTACGTGAGACTGATGAGAAAGGTCTTGGGTAATATGCCAAATGTTTCAGTTTATTTTGATAACATTTACGTAATGACATCTACGTGGGGCGAACATATCCAAACATTAACATCAGTTTTGCGTAGGTTACGCTCACATGGCCTCACTGCCAAGCCGAAGAAATGCTTCCTTGGGTATAACAAGATTAGATATCTTGGACTGATACTTTCTAATAACTCTCTGCAGCCTCTTCCCAGTAAGATCAAAGCTTTATTAGGATTTAAATTCCCCAAAACCAAGAAACTCATGCGTAGCTTTCTTGGTTCTGTAAATTTTTTTGCACGGTTTATCCCGAATCTTGCTGATCTTACAGGCATCTTATCGGACTTCCTTAAAAAGTCTGTGAAGGAACCTCTTGAACTTTCCGACGTAGCTCGGGAAAAGTTTAATGAGATTAAAAGCATCTTTGCGAAAGACCCTATACTTAAGATTCCAGACATTAATAAAACATTTTGTTTGAGAACTGATGCCTCCAATACTGGCTTAGGTGCTGTGTTACTACAATACCATGATGGTACTCCCTTCCCTGTATGCTTCCTAAGCCGGAAACTCCTTCCCGCAGAAACAAGATACTCCACAATAGAAAAGGAATGTTTAGCCCTTGTGTGGTGTATCTCCAAACTTAAATTTTATTTGCTGGGAAAAGAATTCATTTTAGAAATGGACCACAAACCTTTGATATACCTAGAAACTTTTAAGGGAACCAACAGTCGCCTCTTGAGGTGGACATTGGCACTACAGGCTTTTAAGTTCCATACTGTGTATATCAATGGTTCATCCAATTATTTCTCTGACTGGTTAAGTCGTGACAGTCAGTAGAAGATTTGTTGCCTTACGCGACTTCCACATGTTAGAACTTTTTCCTCGCCTATTCTTCTTATACTCCTTGACTATAAGTCTTGGTATGGGGGAGTGTGAGGGAAAAGTTCAATAGATAGGAGTAGAGAGGGAATATATAGTAACAATAGTTTCATTGCCGGCTACTCGTTAAAGTAGGGTCAGTCTAGCTCCCGATATTCCCGCCTTTTCTCCCCCAACCCCTAAATTGATAGTTTGTCTGCCGGCTACTAGTTAAGGTAGGGTAAGTCACGCTCCCGTTTCTCCCGCCTTTTCTCCCCCACCCCTAAAGTGATAGTTTGCTTGCCGGCTGCTTGTTAACGTAGGGTCAGTCTAGCTCCCGCTATCCCTTCCCCTCCCTCTTCCCACCCCCCTCGAAAGGTGACGTGTGGGGCTCTGGTCAAACAGTAAATCACTCGACTCACAGCTCCCAACACTACTCTTGGATGTCAGAGAGGGTCACCTGGCAATCAACGAGCAGAACAGGAGAAGGACTAACGTCCAGAGACTTCTCCATTTTGTATTGAACTACCTGTGCACCTGTATGAAAGTGCAGGACGTAACTCCACAGCATTGCAGCGGTAAAGAACCTGCTTTCCTGTCATCAGGATAAAAATCACGGCGATTCTCTGTGAAGAACTAGCCAGTGGATGGTCACCAACTCCTGTGACCTCCCCCCCTTTTCATCAGCAACGGCTACGGTTTCAACAACAGTGTCACCAACACCAGACACCCTTGTAGATATTAGCGTTGAGTTCAAATGTTACTTTATTCATTTCATTTTTCATTTTTCTTTCAAATAGGATATACCTTTCATGTTTTGTTGTTTTATGTTTGATTTAATAAATAGTGTTTATCTTTGTGAATTATTATTTCTTTTTCTATTCATTAATTTTCCTGAGGAGGAGCCAACCTGAGTAATACTGTCTGAAGTTGTTACAGGGCTGAGTAAGCCTTCACAGAACACATGCATCTAACGTCCCCTGACAGGTAAATACAACTTGACTCACTCACCCCCACTCAGGAACTGGACACCCCATCACTGACAATGACATTAAAACACAAGTCCAACACCTCCCTCCAAAAGCCCCAGCTGCTTCCGGCATAAACCACCTCATCCTAAAACACCTTCCTGACTCTATCATCTTCGCCTACACCAACGTCCTCAATGCATCACTAGCGTCTTGCTACTTCCCCCCCCCCTCTTCAAAGCAGCCACAGCTATCCTCATTCCAAAACCCAACAATGACCACTCTGACCCAAAAAAACTACCGCCCCATCAGCTTGCTCGAAGTACTGGGAAAGATCTTTGAAAGAGTCATAAACTCACGCCTACGCAGACATCTTGAAACTAACTCCCTCCTACATGATGGCCAATTGGTTTCAGAACTAACCGATCCACTCAAGATGCACTCAACTTAATTCTCAACTACATCCATATAAACCAAAACCAGGGGAAAAAGACAGCCCTAGTAGCCAAAGATGTAGAGAAAGCTTTAGACACAGTGTGGCAAAATGGCTTAAAGTACAAGCTCTGTTCCAACTTCGACCTCCCTCTGACCATCTGTAAGTTACTTTGTAACTTCCTAGATGGTAGGACTATGAGGATAAAGTTTCAAGGATGCTTTTCTTAGTACTTCCCACTACATGCAGGAGTCCTACAGGGATCAGTCCTTTCCCCCACCCTCTACATCCTCTACACCAATGACATCCCAACACCAGTTTTTGACAATACCATCACCCTTGCGTATGCAGACGACATCACCCAACTCACCACCCACAGACAAATAACCTCACTAACCCAAAGAACACAAGACGAAGTAGATCAGATCGCGAAATGGGAACAAAAATGGAGAATTAAAACCGACCCTGCAAAATCCAAGATCACCTACTTCCACTACAGGAAACACGAACCACCTCCCCCAGTAGAACTCGGGACAGTGGATACCCGCACCAACATCCCCGTCTCTCAGACAACCAACGTCCTAGGAGTGACTCTAGACCACAACTTGCGAATGCACACACACATTAACCAAAAGCACGCCATTGCAACCAAGGCCCTGTCGGGGATATCCAAACTATGGCAAGCTTCCACGTGAACAAAACCACCTATACAAAGCCCTCATTCGCCCACTAATCACTTACTGCCTACTAGCCCTCTCCCTAGCGGCTGTGACAAACCGACTAAAACTACAACGTATCCAGAACAAAGCTCTACGCTGCTTGTTCGACATCCGCTGGGATGAATTCCTCACAAGCGAGTCCATCCACGCCCGTGCGAACATCCCTGCTCTAAACGTGTACTCGAAAATACTTACTGACAAACAGACAGATTAGAGACCCGACATGACTACTGGACCTCATACCTAGACGACGAAATACGCAGACCTGCAAACACACACAACCTCTTCTACTCATTACTAGCCCCTTACCCAATTCCTTTATACAAATAACCCTTCTGCAATCTTGACTCACTAACCTGTATTCACAGGTGGGGACCTTAAATATTGCCCATGTACCTGCGATCCACGCTTTGCCCCCCCGTCCCCCCAAGTCCCGAAGCTGCACCCATTCTCCTGAATCACTATCAGCTCAGCAACTGAGTTAAGCCTTGGTTCTTTCCCTTATACTAACAACCATCCTCTAACCAACCTATTCTTCCCCTATCCCCATCCCCACTTCCCCACTCACCCCTATTGGTGTCTTACCTAGAATATCTTGTCTTGTCACGTTCACCGCCATACCCAATGCCGCCCCAAAAACATTCACGACCCTCCCCACACTCTCCAATACCTCCCTTCTTCTCACTAGGACTGTCGTATCAACGTAGCCTATGATACCAGGTCTCCCACCACTCTGATCATCCCTCACCCCCTCCCTCATGCACTGTTCCACTGCCCTGTAAAAAGGGTTCTGTAAACATGCAAATAGCATATGTGATAGAGGACAACCCTGTTGCAAACCCCTGTCCAGCCACACACGCGACCCCACCCTCCCATTTATCTGCACACACATGCCCACTCCCTGATACAAAGTACTCGCCCATCGCACAATTTCCTCCCCTAACCCCTGCCACCTCATGATTCTCCACAATGCATTCCCCTCGACACTATCATACGCCACCCTCTAATCCAATATATTTCTATATCGTGGGCGATGAGGGAGGTGGTGGGGGGAGGAAAGAACAAGGGCTTTAGCCGGACATTTCTATAAAACAAAGTGTAGGAATGAGGCAGTGTATGCACGGAGATTGGCTATCAATTTTCCAGTATCGTATAGTGGTATGACTGTGAGAGAGCTGCGCGATTTAGTTATGTAATGGTTGGGTTGAGTGGTCTCTGTATAAGGGGGGGGGGAGAGTTAATAAATGGAATTAGAATTGCTAGAATATCTTGAACTGATTTCATTGTAGTATTGTTTCCATGGACAGTCAATGGGAAGCGAGAGGCGGCTTACCAATTCGATTAGGAGCTATAATGTTATATTATCTTATTTTGTGTGTGAAAGAGTAAGTCTGATATTGCTCTGAAACTTGTCAATATACATCTATATCTTGTTGAACACGATAATAAAAATACGTGTCTACTTATATATATGTGGGAATATGTATTAAGTGTGTGTGTTCCAATATGTAGTGTACTGTTTCTAGTTAGTTAGTTAAAGATTAGCCGGTATTCTCCCGGCCCGGGCCTTTTCCAAGTGGTGGCCCGGCCTTGGCTCCCTCTTTAGGGAGTGTCTGAGACCTAAGTCTCCCATGGGAGGAGGCACAAGTACCTCCTCATCTTTGGGACCAACTGTCCCCAGGCCTAGCCACAAGCTAGGCCTCTCTGGTCTGCCATCCCCGCCCCAAGGGGGCTAATGGGAATGACAGTCTTATGAGCTAAAGGCTCGGGCTCAGGCACCTACCCTACCCTAGAAGGGTTAGGCATGGTATCGATCTATTGTTTCTATATTAATTGGCATTCTTCACTAGTGTTATTATCTATATATTGTCATAAAGTTTAATTATGTTATTCTTTTATAAGTTAAGTGAACATTGTAAGATGTGACATCTAGTGCAAGTGGTATTTATTTTTTGCAATGGGGAAAATGGGGGGGGGGGGATGTAAGTAATTATGACTGGATCATAACGACTTGTAACTGAATGTGTGTACACTGTATTTAGAAGACGGGAAGGAGTATGAGGATTGTCAATATTTGTATTAATTCTAAGTAAATTTCATAGAATTCTGTGTAATGACAATGCACACCTGTTAGTCGGGTGATAAGTATAACTGAAATATTCATGCATATTGTCATATATTTTGATTGATGAAATGTATAATCTTGTGTAATCTTGTATATAGCATTGATGTAAAGTGATAAAAAGCTTATGGGATGAGAGATATTTTGTGTCAGCACAAAGATAAACGTGTAGTGTGTATTTCAAAAATTAAAATTTATATTTTCTGTGGAGGAGCCGATAAGGGATTATTTTATTTATTAATGTATTGTAATGTGTTTTTAAATAAAATATAAAAAAAAATACTGATTTGGTTGTTAAGGTTGGTGAGAGCGGACAGCTGTTGTGTGTGTGTGTGTGTGGGGAGGGTCCGTGTGTGTGTGTGTGGGGAGGGTCCGTGTGTGTGTGTGGGGAGGGTCCGTGTGTGTGTGTGTGTGGGGAGGGTCCAAGTGTGTGTGTGTGTGGGGAGGGTCCAAGTGTGTGTGTGTGTGGGGAGGGTCCAAGTGTGTGTGTGTGTGGGGAGGGTCCGTGTGTGTGTGTGGGGAGGGTCCGTGTGTGTGTGTGGGGAGGGTCCGTGTGTGTGTGTGGGGAGGGTCCAAGTGTGTGTGTGTGTGGGGAGGGTCCGTGTGTGTGTGTGGGGAGGGTCCGTGTGTGTGTGGGGAGGGTCCGTGTGTGTGTGTGTGGGGAGGGTCCAAGTGTGTGTGTGTGTGGGGAGGGTCCAAGTGTGTGTGTGTGTGGGGAGGGTCCGTGTGTGTGTGTGGGGAGGGTCCGTGTGTGTGTGTGGGGAGGGTCCGTGTGTGTGTGTGGGGAGGGTCCAAGTGTGTGTGTGTGTGGGGAGGGTCCAAGTGTGTGTGTGTGTTGGGAGGGTCAGTGTGTGTGTGTGTGGGGAGGGTCCAAGTGTGTTTGTGTGTGGGGTGGGTCCAAGTGTGTGTGTGTGGGGAGGGTCCAAGTGTGTGTGTGGGGAGGGTCCAAGTGTGTGTGTGGGGAGGGTCCAAGTGTGTGTGTGGGGAGGGTCCAAGTGTGAGCTGTATCGTGTTAGCTTCAGCAATATGAACACCTCTGATTTTGTACCATAGGGGATTTAATGGTTAGGGTGTGGATTGTGTTGTTAGGAAGGATTAGCGCCATTATGAGTGGACTGGAGCTGTACCAGTAGACATTTTTGTTACATGTAACCATACGTGTCTACCTATATATGTATATGTATTTTGCGTATAATTTTAAATGAACAATGTACCATTATCACAACAGTAAGGTATTAACATAATGGTATGTTTAGGTATTACTTGTATATATAGTGTGAGATATTGCTTGGGTTGTTTTGAGTTTATATATATTGTGTTACTGATGTTTTCCATGTTAAGTTCATTATACATGTTTAAGTGAACGAGATTTTGATATTGTGTAAAACCAGGTGAAAGTGGAGAGTTTTGACTTGTGTGGGGCAGGAGTGTAAGCAATACTGACTTTGTACTATTATATTGTTTTATTAAAACCTTTGTACTTGTGTAGCACTGTACTTAGCAGTGCGTAGGTTGTTATAGGTTAGTTTTAGTGTCATTATGTATGATGTCTTTATTCAGTAGATTGTGTAGTGACAATGTTGATTTTTTGTTCATCACCAGTATTATTGTTACATATTAATATGTGTACCTATGTATATTTGCACATGAGGAAATAATAAAATAAAAGAAACATCTTACATGATAAAGTTTGAGAATACCGCTGCGCTCTGGGAGTAACACCTGGACTACCAGATTATGTATGTTGTTTTCTGGTTCTGATTTAAATATCTATGTCACTTTATCTCACGATATTATCTCTGACTATAACGTGTTAAAAAAAAATACTCAAAGCTTTTCAAAAGACCCGGAATTCCCATAGAAAAGAATTCTGGTACGCAGCACTAAAATAAGGCCAGAATTTTCAACAATTCCAGATTACACTCTCTCTTGAGTGAAGAGTGGAAGCCTGAATAATTGGTAGTATAATTAACTGAATGTTTGTTGGGCATTGGGCACGTATCGTTACATCTCTACCCACCTCCCTGTTCTCCACACAGTGAGAGTTAACATGGGACCTTCCAGACACCTTCACATTACTTGACTTTCTCCTCCTATCAAGCTCATGCATATATTAGCTTCACTTTACGAAATTAATTTATGTATTTTGTTTTTCATTAATTGCTTCACTTAGGAAAATTTCATGTTTGATTGTTTTACATTTTATATAATTATTTTTGCATAGTTTAAATAAATTTTTTTATTTTCCTCTGTTATAGCTAATTATTCTATATTTTTTTACATGAGGAATTGTCCTTTCATATACCCTTCGGGGGTCTGAAAAACACTGTTATGCCTTACACCTATCTCTAGTACCCCAGGGAGGAAGGAGGAGCAGCTGTCAGCTTCACGGAGTCCCAAGAGTACAGAAAACACGGTGAACTTGCCCCTCTTTGTATGTTTGTTGCCATAGGCTTGGGGACTCTTGTCCCATGGGAAAAGTGGGCATTTGCGTTCCTTAAGAAACTTGACAAAAGACTAATCAGGGGAACTAGGGATCCCAGGGCGGCTAGTTTTCGGCATCAGCCACTCAGCGCTGCAGTTCAGAGGAGTAATGACTCCTGTGTCCTGGGTATGCGCCCCAGCTCCAAGGAGCTGTATGAGATTTTCAAGTAATCTGTGATAAACACGTAGCAATATGTACTTGAAATGTATCCCTCAAATCTCGTGAACTGTATATGCCATCTTTTCACCAGCAATGTATCCAGCCGGGATTAGATCCTGCGACACATTTTCCCATCTCAAGAGACAGAACAACGTTCACATCGTTCACATCGCCTTAACCACTTAACCAGCGATCCTTCGAAGACCATGCACCCAGCAGAGCTGGGTGTTGTTCATGATCTGAGGACCTCGGATCGTGAACAACACCTGGTTAACACAATGTGAACGTTGTTCTGTTTCTTATGGCAGTGCAAACTATCGCAGACAGGCGATCTTAACTACGCATGAGAAGCCACGGGAGGTGGGTATCTTTATCTTAAGTACTTTTACACTTCTCAGTGTGTCATCAAGAGTTATGCAATGTTGCAAAAGAGCAACTAAAGCAGGGAGGGAGTTCTCAAAGTAGTGCAGATATGTCACCGGCCCCGGTTACCCTTAGAATTCTAAGGGTAACCGTGGCTGGTGACGCATCTGCACTAAGCTATCTGAGAATTCTCTCCCTGCTTTAGTTGCTCTCTTGGAACATTGCACAACTCCTGATGACGCACTGAGAAGTGTGAAAGTACTTGAGCTAAAGTTTTCCACCCCCGTGGCTTGTCTTGCATAGTTAAGGTTGTTTGCGCATTATATATATATATATATATATATATATATATATATATATATATATATATATATATATATATATATATATATATATATATATATATATATATATATATATATATATATATATATATATATATATAATATAAATATATATAGTAAAAATTTACTGGGAAACATTTAGTGAATGATGATTAAAAAACAGCTGTAGTATAATGAATCAAAGGAAGTTAGATTAAGAATACTTAACTCATAATTTAGAGAATGATGAAGAATGACTTGATAAATAACATTAGCATAGCTACAAAATACTAAAGCAGAATGTGCAGCAGAACTTTCAAATTGAACAAATTAAGCCTAAAAAATATTTTTTTAATTTATTAGTTTAAGATCATATTTGCGCATGACTGATGCACCATGTAAGTAATGACTTGGAAGTAAATACTGTGATGTAGAGCAGCATGATAAGTACATTGATCTAGTGTTCTTCTTGTGTGTTGCTACTTAACTCTGGTACCAACTGTAGTAATAACACTTCTTGCTGTAGTTCTGTACTTACATTACTTGCTTTGTAACATAAATACATATTGAAGCATAATACTCCCTCACTCAACCCAACGATCGAAAGTACCAAGTTAGACTCAATTATGTTTTTTATATTACTGTTTTATTCAACAAAGTTCATTAGAAGCACAAACAATTTACCTCTTCACAGCACCTTGTTCCAATATCTGATTGCTACACCTGCTTGTCATAAATATAAGTAGCACTTAAATAGCCATGAATCTGTTCCGAGAGTTATTTAATGTTGTTCCTTAGAATATTATTATTTTTATTAGGAGAGTTAACCCAACAAGGGTCATGCAGCTCCTGGGAAATGGGAAGAAAGCAAGAAGGTAGTTCCAATTTCCTCAGTTAAGTGTCCTTCGCTAGCAACACGATTTCTTCCATAAAGAAGATGTACCTCATATAAGCAGTAATCTCCTGCAGTAATGCGGGTCTAAGGATCTCATCCTTGTAAGTTCTTGTAGTTGTGTAACATTTGTTTGTAACTTGTCGATTATAATGATCAAGAAAATTATAATGGTAATGAATAACAACAAAGAAAATGAGCATTGCAGTGTACATTGAAATGAAAATGCTTCTGCTTAAACTATCTTAAACAGCAGTTTAAAGTAATGTGATTGGATTTACTTTCCCAAATGAAGAAATGATCAACATCTGAACTCATACAAATGAATATGTCTGAATTCATGTTGCAATATAGAGAAAGTACTTGCAAAATGATACGAACCCTTGGACGGTGATGGGTGTTGAAAAGTCACTCAGCGTTGAATTGGTCTGTAGGTACTCCCTCGTCACTGTCTTATTTATGAAAGAGTCTGTAGCTGAAAAGTTACTGAAGGAGATAACAGTGAAGTTGTCAAGAGAAGCCAGGTTTACAGGACAACCCGAGGTAGATAATGGCAGGTACCGTGGCGCTGATCCATACATATAATTGCCTGCAACTACCCACGCACTCAAAACAAATGCTGTGAGTCCTCCAGCCATGGCGCCCTGTGTTACCATAAATATAAGAACAACTTCCTGAGAATAAATATTTTCTACAGAAATATATTGCAATAACACTCTCAGAAATCAGAAAATATCATGACTATTACTAATGATAGTAATCACACTACGTTCCCTTACCTTGGCGTTGACCCACGGGGTCAAGATGCCAGCAAGAAAAATGCCATTTAGCGGTCCACATATGATCCCACTGAACATAACCACCACTTGCAGCACACCTCCCAACTTTTCCATCAGTATTCCTAAGCCGGTGCCAATTAGCCCAATTATCAATGCTGGAGAAACGAAACATGAATATTAGATGTATAATTTGCAACTGGTAAATGTTGATGCACTGCTGAACGAAAATTATTTAGCTTAATTAGGAATACGTAGGAATACGTTAATATTTTTAAGCTGATCAGAATAGGCATTCTTTAATTAATTTTTGAATGGAGATCAATATCCCAATTTATTAAATAAAACAAAAAATTTGTGACTTATGTATCCCAATAACAATGTGAATCTTTCTTTTGGAAAACACAACAAGGTTATAAAATCAGAGCTGATCAAAAAAGACATACAATAATTATCACAATGATTACAATGATGGCAAGTTTTTGTACTAATTTAGTAAAAATTCACCAGCAGGGAATGCAGTCACAAAAAATCCTAGAAAACAAAAACTTCAATCTGTGCAGATTCTATGCCTTGGGTCCTCTTCAAGGGGGCTCCTTGTTGTGGTGAAGAGGCTCTTGGTCTGAGGAATTAGACCTGTCGGTCTCCTTCCTCAGACCGAACCTAATTACCCCCCAATCCCCCCTTTCCTATCCCATCCTCCCCATCCTCCCCTTTTTCCTTTCCTCCTCTTCCTCCCCACCCCTCCCTTTTGCCCTTCCTTTTGGCCTTTGGGATTTTTTCCCACAGGCACGCTAGTTCCTAGGTAGGGGAAAGGGTACCGGGGTCCATCCCATTCCATTGAGGTTCTTGGCGGTGGCATAGTTTGCTGTGGAATCTGGATTGCCTGGGGATGTCCCGATCCCTCTCCAGTATCCCGGAGGGTGGTTTTGGGTGTCTCTCGGGCGACGGGTGTATCTCTGGAAGCCACCTTTCGGATTCCGGGGGTGGTGGCTGAAGGAGGTATGCTTTCTGGTGGATATCCGGCCGCCCTCTCTTTTTTCCACCGAGGTAGCTCGGCAGATGTGAGGTTGCTATCCCGGATTGCTGGTTTACTGGCATGATGGGTAGGGTATGGCACGGGTTCCATGCTGCATCTGCGCTACTTGTGGTGCTGAGGTCCTCTTGGGTGCGGAGGGAGATTTCTGGCCCTTTCATTCCTCCTAGGAACTATCCCTCCCAGTCCCCCCTTTTTTTTATTCTTTTTTTATTTTTATTTTCTTTTCTTCTTTCTTTTTTTTTTCTTAAAAACAAAAAGAAAGAAGTAACCTAACCATGGCAGCCCTAGTCCATGCACCTGCTACCCCCAAGCCCCTTCTTGATACCGCACCTCGTTCTGACCCCGCCTCATCCTTGGACCACTCTTCGGACACTCCTCATGCCTCTGTACCTCTTGCCGGTGCTGTTTCCTCACCTGCTTCAGGTACTGAGGTCTCGACTGACTCCTTTGATTTATCTGACCTCCGCTCTCCTTTGACTATGCTTCTGGCCTCTCCCTCTATGGTGTGGCAATTTTTGAATCGCCGGCTCATTCCACGTCGGACCAACTCTGGTCCCACGCCTAAACACCAACGACAGTTACCTGCTGATGATACTTCTCCACCTTCTCGTTCTTCTCAGAAAAGATCGACACGTCCTGCACTCCCTTTCCATGCTCAGTTTCAGAATGCCACCTCCCAGGTTTCTGCCTCTTCTTTTCCCTTCCACGCTTCTTCTCCAGTTCCCTCCACCCTATCGCCCCCCCTACCTTGGTACAGCCCATTACAGTTCCAATCTTTACTCATCCTCCCCCTACCATCTCCAATATTGTCTCCCATATGACGTCTCTGAATTCTGAAACACTTGAAGCAGTCTCTGAATATATTGCAGAGACCAAACCATCAATGGACACTGATCCACCCTCTGTTCCTTCTCTCTCCTCTCTTCCATCTGCGCAACTGCTTTCTTCAGAGCACACCGTTCCTTCGCTGCTTGAACGTTTTGCGCTGCCTCTGCATGTGGACTTTTCTAACCCCTCTAGTCCATAGGAACCCTTACCTGCAGATTTCAGGAATCTTTATCATTGCTAATCATGGCCTATTTACAGTGGAATATACGCGGCCTCAGGGGTAATCGGGGTGAGCTTCAGATGTTACTCTCCAAGTTTTCCCCTGTTGGTGTTTGCTTACAGGAATCAAAATTACACTCTGCTGTTATCTATCCCATCTCAGGCTATAATTTATTGTATTCTTCAGATCCTTTGGCTGATGGGACCTTTAATGAAAGTGCCCTTCTTCTACGCACTGATATTCCGTACCATCAGCTATTTGTTCGTACTTCGCTGCATTACACAGCAGCCCGTATCCACTTGCATAGGTGGTATACACTCTGTTCTTTATATTTCTCTCCTTCTCGGGCATTATCTATTCCGGATAGTGCCTTTCTTGTTTCGTCATTACCGCCACCACTTCTGTTACTTGGCGGTTTTAATGCCCATCATTTCCTCTGGGGGGTCTCACTGTGATTCCCGTGGCATTCAGTTAGAGGCTTTTCTTGCTACCCACCCCCTCCATGTTTTAAATACAGGTACTCACACCCATTTTGATCCTCGGACTCACACTCTCTTGCATCGATCTCTCTGTCTGCTCTTCCTCCACCGCATTAGACTTCACCTGGTCTGTTCTCCCGGATTTACATGACAGTGATCATTTCGCAATCATTCTTACTTCCCCTTCGTATTCACCACCTCTTCGTATCCCATGCTGGCAATTTGATCAGGCAAATTGGAACCTCTACTCACAACTAACTGTTTTTAGTGAGGTTCCTTCTTCATCCTCCATTGATGAGCTTTTACACCTCTTCTCGTCCTCTGTTTTAACCGCACCTTCTCATTCTATACCCTGAACTTCGGGCAGGCATTCTCAGAAATGCATGCCTTGGTGGTCTCCTGCTTGTGCTCGTGCAGTACGTTTGAAACGCGCTGCATGGGGCAGGTACTGGTACAATAGAACCACGGAAATACTTCTTGATTTTAAGCAGAAGTGTGCAATCGCTCGCTGTGTCATCCGTGATGCTAAACGCACTTGCTGGCGAGATTATGTCTCCACTATCACCTCTGCTTCCTCTATGAGTGCAGTCTGGAAAAAAGTACGAAAACTGAGTGGTAAATATTCTGACCCGGCTCCTGTTCTGCGGGTTGCCGGTGTTGATATAGCAAACCCACTAGATGTTGCTAATGAAATTGGCAATCATCTGGTCCATATTTCTCAGGGGCTCCATCTATGCCCCTCGTTTCTTTCCTCAAAGTCTGCCAGAGAGTTAGCACCCTTGGACTTTTCTTCTCTCAGAGAAGAACAGTATAATGTGCCTTTTACACTTCAAGAACTGGAGGCAACACTCTCAGCTTGCCGATCATCGGCAGCTGGGCCCAACGACATTCATATTCGCATGCTACAACATTTACATCAGTCAGCCCTTGCAGTCCTATTATGCCTTTTCAATCTTATTTGGTCACAAGGAGTTCTTCCACAGCTGTGGAAATCTGCCATTGTCCTCCCTTTCCGCAAACCAGACACTACGGGACATGAAGCCTCCCACTATCGTCCCATTGCTCTTACCAGTGCAGTTTGCAAAGTGATGGAACACCTGGTAAATAGACGTTTAGTGTGGCATTTAGAGACACACAACAGTCTCTCCACTTGTCAATATGGCTTTCGTAAGGGACGTTCTACCATAGACCCCTTACTACGCTTGGATACGAATGTTCGTAATGCCTTTGCGAATAACCACTCAGTTATTGCCATATTTTTTGACCTTGAGAAGGCATATGACATAACTTGGAGGTATAATATTTTGGCCCAAGCCCACTCCTTAGGCCTTCGAGGCAATCTACCATCCTTCCTTAAGAACTTTTTAACTGACAGGCATTTCCGTGTTCGTGTTAATAATGTGCTCTCCCCGGACTTTATCCAAGCTGAAGGTGTCCCCCAGGGATGTGTTCTGAGCACAACACTTTTTCTCCTTGCTATAAATGATTTGGCCTCTAGTCTTCCATCAAATATTTGGTCATCACTCTATGTTGATGACTTCGCTATTGCCTGTGCAGGCACTGACTGTCACCTCATTACAGTTTCTCTCCAGCATGCGGTCGACCGTGTTTCCAATTGGGCCACCACACATGGGTTTAAATTTTCCAGCACCAAAACTCACCAAATTACTTTCACTAGACACTCTGTCATCTCCGATCATCCTTTGTACCTCTATGGCTCCCGTATCCCTGAACGTGATACAGTCAGGTTTCTGGGCCTCCTCTTTGACCGTAGGTTATCCTGGAAACCTCACATTACCTCTCTGAAGGCAACTTGTCACAGCTGGCTGAACCTTCTTAAAACCCTTGCTCATCTTTCATGGGGAGCTGATCGTCGAACTCTCCTTCGCCTACATTCCACCCTCATTTTATCGAAACTTGATTATGGTGACCAGATCTATTCAGCGGCCTCTCCTGCTACTCTCTCTAGCCTTAACCCCATTCATCACCAAGGATTACGTTTATGCCTTGGTGCTTTTCGCTCTTCCCCTGTTGAGAGCCTCTATGCAGAAGCGAACGTTTCATCCTTATCCGATCGCCGTGATGCCCATTGCCTTCGCTACTATGTACGCTCTCATGATCTCCGCAATCCTTCCATTTATAGAATGGTCACTGATATTAGTAGACATTCTTTATTTGTTCGCCGCCCCTGTTTACTCCGTCCCTTCTCTCTTCACCTTCATTCGCTCTTGTCTTCTCTTCAATTACCACCTTCCTATGTTCATGTAGCATCTCACTTTTCCCTACCCCCCTGGGAAGTTCCAGCTGTTCGAGTCTGTTCTTTCTCTCTCCCTTGCTCGAAAGCCCAACTGTCTACAGTCGCTTCCCGCTCTCTTTTTCTTGACCACTTCCACTCTCATTCTCATGCCATTGCTGCGTACACAGATAGCTCTAAGTTTTCTGATGGCATAGGATTCGCAGCAGTGTTTCCGAACAGCGTTGTACGAGGGTATTTACTATCTTCGGCTAGTATTTTTACTGCTGAATTGTATGCCATTCTTGCAGCACTTATCCATATTGCATCTATGCCTGTGTCATCATTTGTGGTTGTCTCAGACTTCCTTAGTGCTTCACAGGCTATACAGAAATTTGATACTCCTCACCCCTTAGTCCTCCGTATCCAATTTTGGCTACGCTGCATCTTTACCAAGCATAGAGATATTGTTTTTTGTTGGGTCCCAGGTTATGTTGACGTACAGGGCAATGAACAGGCAGACACTGCTGCGCGGTCAGCAGTACATGACCTACCAGTTTCATATAGAGGTATTCCATTTACGGACTATTTTGCTGCAATAGCTACCCACCTTCACACCTGTTGGCAACAACGTTGGTCTACTATGCTCGGTAACAAACTTCAATCTATTAAACCGAATACAGGTTACTGGCCGTCTTCTTGTCACCAGTGTCGAGGTTGGGAGACTACTCTCTCCCGTCTTTGCATTGGCCATACTCGTCTTACTCATGGATTTCTCATGGAGAGGCGCCCTGCTCCTCTCTGTGAGAATTGCCAGGCTCCATTATCAGTCAGCCACATTCTGTTGGACTGCCCACTTTATCAACGAGCATGCAGAATTTGCCTCCGTCGTCGTCTTTGCTCCGCTGCTCTCTCTTTACCTTCCCTTCTCGCTGATGGACCCACCTATCATCCGGACTCTCTCATTGACTTTTTGACAACAACTGACTTACTTCACAAACTTTGATGCCTTCAGCCCTTTCTACCTCAATCTCTTGGTACCCTCTACCCCTGCACTATCCCCTGCCCCACGTTTTCTGTAACCTACTGATCATCCCTCCCCCCTTCTGCCGCCCAATACCCTCGCTTTCTTCTCTACCCTGCAGCGCTATATAGCCCTTGTGGCTTAGCGCTTCTGTTTTATTATAATAATAATAATAATATGCCTTGGGTATCTGCAGGCAAGATATATCTGGAAAAAGAGGTGGGACAAGCACCTTTGACCATCCCATAAAATGCCGCACCCACACGACAACAGGAGGGTGCAACTCCCCTTCCTGTAACTTATTTCACCCCGGAATGTGTCACTCGTCAGTCCATGATACAACGTATACTGCCAGGCACATCATCTAAAGTGGACAAGAAGACTCAGACCAGCCGGACCATTGGAAACAAAAGAAGTTTCCAATGGAAACTGAAAAATAACAACAAAATACTTTCTCTCTTATGATAAATCTAATGAGGTATTTTAATGCCAGGAACGAAAAAAGACTGGCTAGAAATGACAGAAATCTTACACCTACTGAAAACACTTCTCAAGCAGAGACCTTTGCTCCAAAACAACAGACATTAATGCCAGAAAATAAAAACCCCTAAATTCCATGAATTTAACGACATTTATCTTAGCAAACACACAGGGTCTAAAGCCATCAACAAACAACAAAATTCCTTACATCAAGGAACTGCTTATGGAGTCAAATGCAATGCTTACAGCTTTCACAGAGACCCACATTAAGGATCATTTTGACAAAGAAATATGGATTCCAGGTTCTAACCTGTTCATGTGCGACAGACTAAATAGGCAACAGGGATGGGAGGGGGAAGGGTTGCCGTGTACGTCAAAGAGTCGCTCATTTGCTCAGAACTACTAAGCACCTCAGATGATGTAATTGAAGTTTTGGCAGTAAAGACTGAAAACCAAACTTTGTTATTGTGGTTGTATACAAGCTTCCGGATGCAACTTCCCAGCAGTTCCAGGAACAGCTTTTGAAAACTGACCACTGTCTGGAAAATCTCCCAACTCCTGCCTCAAACATCTTGCTACTGGGAGATTTCAACTTGAGACACCTAAAATGGAGGAGTGTAGCAAATAATATTTTAGCAGAAATCACCCTAGAAGGCAGCTCAGATGAAAATTCACATACACACGAGCTATTAAATCTCTGCACCAAATTCACTTTAAGCAAGCAAATATTAGAACCTACAAGACTAGAAAATATGTTGGCCCTCATCGTCGCTAACAACGACGATCTGATACAATTCACTCAGATCACAACATAATAGAGGTACAGACGAAGGCAAAGAATCACAGAGCTGCTGAGAGGGAAAAATACATCTGTAATACGAAAGGAGGCACTGGTCAAAGAAATAGAAAATATCGAACTTTAGCTTAAGGAATCTTACAGGAGACAAGAATCTCAGGAAGAACAAAAAGCTATAAAGGAAACTGAAAAAAAATGCTTCTCCTATTATGCCAAATCTAAGGGTAAAATCACATCCAATATCGGGTCCCTGCATAGGCGAGAAGGGACCTACACAGATGACAGCAATGAAATGACTGAGATGATAAAGTCCCAGTATGACCAGACTAAGGGTCGACAATCTTTATGACCGAGATCAAAAATTTAGTCATCTCAAAATCCCTGATATTATCCTAGCACCACAAGACTCTGAAAAGGCAATAAATGACATGCCCATGCACTCTGCCCCAGGGCCAGAATCATAGAACTCCATGTTCATCAAGAACTGCAAGAAGCCTCTGTCACGTGCCTTCAGCATTTTATGGAGAGGGAGCATGTACGCAGGGGTCATCCCACACTCACTAAAAACAACAGACATAGCCCCACTCTGCAAAGGTGGCAGCAAAGCAATTGCAAAGAACTACAGACCGATAGCACTAACATCCCATGTAATAGAAATCCTTGAAAGGTTTCTAAGAAGCAAGACTGTCATCCATCTAGATACCCATCACTTACACAGCCCAGAGCGACACGGGTTTAGATCGTGTCACTCCTGCCTGTCCCAGCTACTGGACCAGTATGACAAGGTTTTGGATGCTATAGAGGATAACCAAAGTGCAGACGTAGTATACGCAGATTTTGTAAAAGCCTTCGACAAGTGTGACTACGGTGTAATAGCACACAAAATGCGTGATAAAGGAATAACAGGGAAAGTTGATAGATGTATCTATAACTTCCTAAGAAATAGAACATAAAGAGTAATAATAAACAGAGTAAAGTCTGAGGCAGCTATGTGAAAAGCTCTGTTCCACAAGGCACAATACTCGCTCCCATCATATTCCTCGTCTTCATATTTGACATAGACAGAGATGTAAGCCATAGCTCTGTGTCTTCCTTTGCGGATGACACGGGGGTCGTCCCACAGTTACTAAAAACAACAGACATAGCCCCACTCCACAAAGGGGGCAGTAAAGCAACAGCAAAGAACTACAGACCGATAGCACTAACATCCCATATCATAAAAATCTTTGAAAGGGTCCTAAGAAGCAAGATCACCACCCATCTAGAAACCCATCAGTTACACAACCCAGGGCAACATGGGTTTAGAACAGGTCGCTCCTGTCTGTCTCAACTATTGGATCACTACGACAAGGTCCTAGATGCACTAGAAGACAAAAGGAATGCAGATGTAATATATACAGACTTTGCAAAAGCCTTCGACAAGTGTGACCATGGCGTAATAGCGCACAAAATGCGTGCTAAAGGAATAACAGGAAAAGTCGGTCGATGGATCTATAATTTCCTCACTAACAGAACACAGAGAGTAGTCGTCAACAGAGTAAAGTCCGAGGCAGCTACGGTGAAAAGCTCTGTTCCACAAAACACAGTACTCGCTCTCATCTTGTTCCTCATCCTCATATCCGACATAGACAAGGATGTCAGCCACAGCACCGTGTCTTCCTTTGCAGATGACACCCGAATCTGCATGCCTGAAGCCTTGCAGACACTGCAAGGCTTCAGGCAGACATCAACCAAATCTTTCAGTGTGCTGCAGAAAACAATATGAAGTTCAACGATGAAAAATTTCAATTACTCAGATATGGTAAACATGAGGAAATTAAATCTTCATCAGAGTACAAAACAAATTCTGGCCACAAAATAGAGCGAAACACCAACGTCAAAGACTTGGGAGTGATCATGTCGGAGGATCTCACCTTCAAGGACCATAACATTGTATCAATCGCATCTGCTAGAAAAATGACAGGATAGATAATGAGAACCTTCAAAACTAGGGAGGCCAAGCCTGTGGAGAAATTTTCTCCAGGAGGGGGGTATCAGCCCCCTTCAGCCCCCTTCAGCCCTCTCAGCCCTGATGGGCCACTAGAAGGGGCGAGCGTCTTGTTTACTGCTAGAGTGAGTAATTGATCACAGATGCCGTATGCGTGGTCAAATGACCTCTGCTCCTTGCAGCGGTGTTGCAACGTGTATTTTTATAAGAGACAGTACATCTCTTACTTAGCAGGACAATTAAGGAAAATCCTGCTCCCACTTTATTACCATAGTAAAACTAGTGTACATTGTTGTCTATGATTAAGACAGCAAGAAACAAACATTCTGCTTTGCTTCATCGAGGAGGTGACAAGGATGCAAGGTACTAGGTCAGCGTTTTTTTTTTTGTGCTGGGGACAGTGACGGGATGGAGCCCTGTAGCGTCTGGCAGACTAACTTTGACTCTACTACGAGACACTGACGCCAGGATAACCAGCAAAGGACACTGATCTGTGCGTTAGTGTGAATAAAGTGTCTCACACAACACAATAAACACTTAAGAGAAGTGTGATCAGCTTCTCTTGTGATACATTGTGAACAATAAAGACGAATCTTGTTGAACATAGTGTACCAGTGTGCGTTTCCTAGACAATGGAAGACGTGGACATCCAAGGACACTTCAGCTTCTATCAAGTCACCGATATCTGTCGAAGGTGTTGAGAACACCATAGCTCACGTTACAAAGAGCAAGGTATGTTACGAATTTCTTGTAGATCGGGGGATTGCGCAATTCTTGAGTCACAAGGAGTTTGTAATCAACCTATAATCGGCAGTAAGGTGTGGACTTTTGAGTCCAAACAAGTAAGTATTCGTCAGCCATCATCGAATGAAATATGCTGACATAACACCCCCTAGGGGTAATTTATACTTACAAATTGTATCTCTTGACAGCCCACTGTTGTGATGGTTTCGACAGCTTCTAGACCTCGTCTGCAGGGGCGGCTGTGTAGACGATTTGCTGTCATTTATCAGCTAAGTGTTTATATATATAATAAACACAGCAGGTAAGGCCAAATTCTCAACAGAGTTTTGGTCGTGCTCGAACCGGATAAAGACCACACTGTGGTCCAAATATGTTGTACTACAGTGTACAAATAACCTATGAGCCAAGGTCCTTCGAAAAAAGCTGTAAAACTAGTGTTTTACAATATAAATCAGTATAAATGAGTCCCTCCAGACTCAATCACAGAGAATGGGCAGCCAAAAGAAAACGGGCGCTCACCCAGCGGACACCCAAAGAAAACGGGAGCTGGGTGACTCACCCACATCCTGCACCCACTGCTCCAATCTCGAGAAATTGCTGACTAAAGACAACAACACCACCAAGTGATGATGTTGTCTGAGTGTATATACACACAGTGTTTATAATGTTTATAGACAGAAATTAAGAGACAAGATTGTGTTAAAGTTTGTTTCTTATAGATCTACCTGTTATATTAAAGGAACTTATATATAAAGTGTAAGCTTTCAAAAATATATTAACAGTGAAATTTATATATGTGTAAGTAATATTCACGTGTGATTACAATTATACAGTGACATTTATAGTGTATAGTGAATGAAGTGTATAACGTTATTTACGATTAATCATCATGGTCAGGCTGACACAGCAAACTCTAAGCCGTAAACATCAGCCACATGTACTCTGTACCCTCATGGTCATTAACCCTGAGGTTAAGCTTAGTGGGTCAGTAGTGTCTGACTCGATTATTGCTGACTTAAGCATAACAAAAACTCAGCTGTTTATAGCAGTACAGTGTTTTTTAAACACTCTAAGTGTGGTGCTAGAATTTTCAGTATACCATTAAAATGGCTTGTTTGAAAACTCAGTTTCAGTCTTTACAGACTAAGATTACACAATTAGAAAATCTAATTTCAGTCTGTCTAGGATTAACTCAAGATACAAACATAGATTTTGATGATCTTGAGGTCAAGTTTGAATTATTTACACAACGTCTGGAAATAATTAATTCAGACTATACACATTATGAAAATAAATTTCTTGAATCAGATCCATCTGAAGATGAAATTAAAAATGTTTTGGATACTTTTAGTGATCAACAATTAAGGTGGACAGGAGTACAGGCTATTTGCCGTAAAACTCTGTCACAGAGACCTACTGTAAGTAGTGGTCAAACACCTGTTACAACTGTAACAACAACAAGTGTCCCATTACCAAGCTTACCTACATTGTCATTACCTATTTTCCAAGGTCATAATTATGAAGAATTCATTAGTGGTTTTCAATCCATAGTAAATTCACGAACTGACATAGATGAGATTGCCAAGTTCAATTATCTTAAATGTCTTGTGAAGGGAGAACCCTATGAACTGATTAAGTCATTTCCGGTGGTTAAAGGTAATTATCAAATAGCCTTACGTGTCTTAGCAGACAATTACTTCGATGCTGACAAGGCTAGAGTTAGACATGCAGTCTTAATATCAAGCTTGAAGCCACCCAAACATTGTTTTTCAGACTTACAGGCATTTAGAATCACATTAGACAATAGTCTCAGATCTCTAGATGCTAAATATGACCTAAGACAATGTGATTGGTTTATCAGTGGTATTGTACAAGATAAGTTGTCACCACAAACTATTGAACGATTAAATATTATGTTCAATAAACGCTATTTCACTTGTAAGGAAATTAGCAATGGTTTACAAACAATAGTTTCATGCATGCAAGCAACGAGACAAGATGAAAAATCCACAAATCCCGTGGATAATAAACCTTCAACTCAGTATAAAAAGAGTATAACTACTCCCACTAAACCACATAATGGGAAATCCCATATAGGCATTTATCAAGCTGTGAATACAATAGACAGTAAACAGACTGTCATACATAAACGTACTCCAAAATGTGTACTTTGTGATGGAACACATTGGGCACAGTATTGTAGTCAATACACATCAATGGAGGCACGTAAACAACGTATTCATCAGCTGAAAAGATGCATCAAGTGTTTAGGTGAACACAAGGGAGGAAAATGCTCACTGAAGAAGTGTTTTAAATGCAAGGGTATGCATCATACAGCATTATGCCCAAATACTTTTGCTGAACAGCAGCAGACTTCCACAGAATCAGGAAGTCAACAAGCAACAGCATTAAATGTGAGAGATAAGTTTAAAGCAACTGCTCTCCCGATAGCTCGAGTTGAGTTATCTAATAAATTACACAAAACCAATGTGCTAACACTATTTGATCAAGGCTCACAAAGGTCCTTCATAAGAAGATCAGTGTTGCAGAAACTGAATAAACAACCCTATGCCAAAATACAGTTAGATATAGCTGGTTTTTTCCATAATTCTGGTAAACAGACATATGACCTAGCCAAAATCACTGTTGGTCTAGGAAACAGGAAAAAGACAGTAGAAGCTGTGGTAGTAGATGATTTGCCTAAGTCTGTGCAGATCCAGGGATTAAAGGAAACAGTTGCAGCACTGAAAGCAGCTAAGGTCAAGTTAGCCTGTCCTGACATACAGACGGACACAATTAGTCCAATTGATTTAATCATTGGAAGTGATTATTATCACTGTTTTGTGCAAAATATAGTAAGTAAACATGATGTTCACTTGCTGAAAACAGCAGGAGGCCACATGATATGTGGTCCCATTCCCTCTCAAAGTGGGAAAGAAGCTGATATTGATTCAGTGGAAAATGTACTAGTTACGAGAATAACCGCTGATCATGTACCACAGCAAAAATTATCATTACTGGAAGAAATGAATGAACCAGTTGATAAGTTGTGGGATTTAGATGCGATAGGTATTGATGTAAATAAACCAAGCCCACAAGAGTCTCAGACTTATAACCAATATTTGGACACTGTCGAATATAAAGATGGACAGTATTGGGTTAGGTTACCATGGAAATTAAATCCACCACATCTACCTAGCAATTATCGCATGGCTTTCGGACAGATGAAAGCACAAATACATGAGCTCAGGAAGAATCCAGAGCTACTGACTGTCTATGATAATATCATACAAGAACAGTTGGACAATAAATTCATTGAGGAAATAGTCGAAGATAAGTTGAAGACAAACGCTCATTATCTCCCGCACCATGGAGTCAGGAAAGATTCTGAAACCACTCCACTACGTTTTGTATATAATTACAGCGCACGTGCAAATAAAGATGTAGCAAGTCTTAATGACTGTCTGATGACCGGACCCTCACTAACTGAGAAGCTTGGAGACGTGCTTATGAAATTTCGCACAAACCCATATGCCTACACGGCTGATATTTACAAGGCTTTCTTAAGAGTAGGACTACAAGAAATAGATAGAGATTATACTCGATTCTTGTGGCCTGAAAATCCACATGATCCTCAAAGTCCTGTGAAAACTTATCGTTTCAAATCAGTATTATTTGGTGCAACATCCTCTCCATTCTTACTAGAAGCTACTCTAAATACACATTTGAAGAAATCTGAAAGTCCCTTCAAAGAAGTCTTAAAGAAAAGTTTCTATGTGGACAATCTTCAAGGTACTGTGAATAAAGAGGAGGATTTGAAATCCTTATACAGAGAAGCTAACAAGGAGATGAAAGAAGCAAATATGCCTCTAAGGATGTGGAATACAAATTCAAAGCATTTAAGGGAACTTATCAAAGAAGATTTCCCTGAAACTGAAATTCCTGATTGCAACAATATGCTGGGACTAAATTGGAACACACAGGAAGATACTTTGAGTCTCAAAAGGATAAACAATAAATCAAGCAGTCCACTCACTAAACGTAGTTTACTGTCAGAGGTATCACAATGTTTTGATCCTCTAGGACTCGTCTCACCAATTACCATAAAGGGTAAAATGCTTATGCAAGATGCATGGAAACTCAAAATTGGATGGGATGAGAACTTGCCTCTAGAAATGAGTCAAGCATGGGATGAAATATCCAGGGAGTTTAAGCAACTTCATCAAATTACATTTCCCAGACAAATAGGTCAAGAGGGAAACAAGTACACATTACATGTGTTCTGTGATGCGTCAACCAGAGGTTATGGCGCTGTAGCTTATGAGTAATGCTGAAGGAAGTACACTAATTACTTCAAAGGCCAAGGTAGCACCCTTGAAGGTCAGAACAGTACCACAATTGGAACTGACAGCACTCTACGTAGGTACAAAATTAGCTGTCTATCTCAACAAAGTACTTGATCGTCTCACTATTGAGAAAACCGTGATCTGGAGTGATAATGAGGCAGTTCTCCAGTGGTTAAGAAATAATAAGAGTAAGTTGGTCTATGTACAGAACAGAGTAGCAGAAATAAAAGAGATGCAGAGAGATTATCTCTTTCTCCACGTCTCTACCCAAGAGAATCCAGCTGACATGTTGTCACTTGGTGTCCCACTCAAGAAATTTGTGTATAATAAATTATGGCTCCACGGACCGATCTGGCTCTCTGATGAAAATAATTGGCATCAGCAAAAAGCTCACATTATGCCAGAAGAAACAGTCTGCTTGAACACAGCAGAAATAAGTTGTGTAAATACTGCAGACACAACAGAAATAGTCATTGATGGATCTAAATACTCATCTTTGGGTAAACTCTTAAGAGTTACAGCTCTTGTCTTTAAATTCATTAAAGGAATAAAACCTGATTATGAATGTCTTGAACCCATTAAATACTGGATGAAACTAATACAGAAAGATGTTTTCTCTACAGAATATAAATTTCTAGAAACACAAGATAAATCCCCAAAGAAACCTGTTATGATTAATTCTTTAGGACTTTATCTCGACTCAGAAAAGATTATAAGATGTCGAGGAAGAATTCATAATTCTTCACTACCTAAAGAAGCCATACATCCAATATTGATCCCCAAGAATCATTGGCTAACAAAACTGATTGTGCAAAACGCCCACAGTAACGTGTTACATGGTGGGGTAGCTGACACACTTTGTCATATACGACAATCCTACTGGATACCTCAAGGTCGACAAAGTGTGAAAAAACAAATAAAGGACTGTATTACTTGTCGTCACTACGATATGCGAGTATGTCAGTATCCAGGTCCACCTCCATATCCCTCTGAAAGAGTTTGTCATATCACTCCATTTGAGGTGACAGGTGTAGATTACACTGGACCAATAATTTTAACCAAAACAGTTGAAAAAGTTCCCATCAAGGTGTACATCTGTTTGTTCACTTGTGCTACAACTAGAGCAGTACATCTAGAAGTAGCCACTGACATGTCTGCTGAAACTTTTATCAAATTATTCAGAAGGTTTGCAGCCAGAAGGGCATGTCCCAGACTGATGATTTCAGATAATGCAACGAACTTTGTTGCTGGTGCTGCTTATATAAGCAAGATCTTTGATCAACCAGAAGTACAACAGATGCTGAATCAACGCAGATGTCGTTGGAGATACATTCCTCCTAAATCTCCATGGCACGGCGGATTTTATGAAAGAATGATCGGCATTGTAAAGCGTTGTTTAAGGAAGACTCTTCATCGTCAGAGAATAGACTTAGAAGAATTCCGTACAGTTGTGACTGAAATAGAAAATAGAGTCAACAACAGACCTCTAACTTATGTTACCGATGATCTGGACAATTTAGAAGTGTTAAGTCCATCTCATTTACTCCATGGCAGAAGGCTCGAACCTGTTCCTCCCATGAATGATAAAGAAATCATAGAGGATCCTACTTATTTCGAACCTGAGCAACTCAGACGTAAATTCAAACACCTTAATAAAGTGATTGAACGTTGGGAGAAAATTTGGCGAGAAGACTATCTCACCTCATTGAGAGAACACTTCTATGGAGCTGGTGTTCCTGAAAATCATAAGTCCTTAAGACCTGGTGACATAGTGATTATCGACAATGATGGTCCGAGGTCCCAATGGCCACTTGGAAAAATTGTGACCATATATCCTGATGCAAATGGAATCATCAGGACAGTTGATGTTTTGAGCAAAGGTGTAGTGAATAAGCGGACAATAAATAAACTAGTGCCGTTAGAATTACACAGTGTTGAAAACAAAATTAGTGATTCTCCAGAAACCACACAGACTAAAGCTGTTCAGAAAAGACAAGCAGCAGTGGTGGCGAGTGAGAAAATCAAATTAATGTTAAGTGATGAATAGTTCACCTGCAGCGAACCTCTGCCGCCCCCCAGTGTGGAGAAATTTTCTCCAGGAGGGGGGTATCAGCCCCCTTCAGCCCCCTTCAGCCCTCTCAGCCCTGAGGGGCCACTAGAAGGGGCGAGCGTCTTGTTTACTGCTAGAGTGAGTAATTGATCACAGATGCCGTATGCGTGGTCAAATGACCTCTGCTCCTTGCAGCGGTGTTGCAACGTGTATTTTTATAAGAGACAGTACATCTCTTACTTAGCAGGACAATTAAGGAAAATCCTGCTCCCACTTTATTACCATAGTAAAACTAGTGTACATTGTTGTCTATGATTAAGACAGCAAGAAACAAACATTCTGCTTTGCTTCATCGAGGAGGTGACAAGGATGCAAGGTACTAGGTCAGCGTTTTTTTTTTTGTGCTGGGGACAGTGACGGGATGGAGCCCTGTAGCGTCTGGCAGACTAACTTTGACTCTACTACGAGACACTGACGCCAGGATAACCAGCAAAGGACACTGATCTGTGCGTTAGTGTGAATAAAGTGTCTCACACAACACAATAAACACTTAAGAGAAGTGTGATCAGCTTCTCTTGTGATACATTGTGAACAATAAAGACGAATCTTGTTGAACATAGTGTACCAGTGTGCGTTTCCTAGACAATGGAAGACGTGGACATCCAAGGACACTTCAGCTTCTATCAAGTCACCGATATCTGTCGAAGGTGTTGAGAACACCATAGCTCACGTTACAAAGAGCAAGGTATGTTACGAATTTCTTGTAGATCGGGGGATTGCGCAATTCTTGAGTCACAAGGAGTTTGTAATCAACCTATAATCGGCAGTAAGGTGTGGACTTTTGAGTCCAAACAAGTAAGTATTCGTCAGCCATCATCGAATGAAATATGCTGACATAACACCCCCTAGGGGTAATTTATACTTACAAATTGTATCTCTTGACAGCCCACTGTTGTGATGGTTTCGACAGCTTCTAGACCTCGTCTGCAGGGGCGGCTGAGAAGACGATTTGCTGTCATTTATCAGCTAAGTGTTTATATATATAATAAACACAGCAGGTAAGGCCAAATTCTCAACAAAGCCCATGATGACACTCTTCAGGTCACTTGTTCTATCTAGGCTGCAATATTGCTGCACACTAACAGCACCTTTCAAGGCAGGTGAAATTGCTGACCTAGAAAATGTACAGAGAACCTTCACGGCGCGCATAACGGAGATAAAACACTTCAATTACTGGGAGCGCTTGAGGTTCCTAAACCTGCATTCCCTGGAACGCAGACGGGTGAGATACATGATTATATACACCTGGAAAATCCTAGAGGGACTAGTACCAAACTTGCACACGAAAATCACTCACTACGAAAGCAAATGACTTGGCAGACGATGCAACATCCCCCCAATGAAAAGCAGGGGTGTCACTAGCACGTTAAGAGGCCATACAATAAGTGTCAGGGGCCCGAGACTGTTCAACTGCCTCCCAGCATACATAAGGGGGATTACCAACAGACCCCTGGCAGTCTTCAAGCTGGCACTGGACAAGCACCTAAAGTCGGTTCCTGATCAGCCGGGCTGTGGCTCGTACGTTGGTTTGCGTGCAGCCAGCAGTAACAGCCTGGTTGATCAGGCTCTGATCCACCAGGAGGCCTGGTCACAAACCGGGCCGCGGGGGCGTTGACCCCCGGAACTCTCTCCAAGTAAACTCCAGGTAAACACCCGGATCACCATGGCAGTGACCTCCATCGAAGACACCGCGAGACTCCAAGCAGACATCAACCAAATCTTCAAAAGGGCCACCCAAAACAGAATGAAGTTCAATGAAGTGAAATTTCAACTACTCTCATATGGGAAATCAGAGAAAATTAAAACAGTATCAGGTTATACAACAAATTTTAACCATATCATAGAGCGAAAAAATAATGTGAAGGACCTGGGAGTGATAATGGCAGAGGATCTCACCTTCAAACACCACAACAATGTATCTACTGCATGTGCTAGAAAAATGATAGGATGGATATTGAGAACCTTCAAAACTAGGGACATCAAACCCCTGATGATTCTCTTTAAATCACTTGTTCTCTTTAGGCTGGAATACTACTGTACACTAACTGACCCCTTCAAGGCAGGCGAAATTGTTGACCTAGAGAGTGTACAAAGAAATTTCACGGCACACATAAGTACAATAAAGCACCTAAATTACTGGGAACGTTTGAAGTCCCTTGATTTGTATTCCCTGGAATGCAGGCGAGAAAGATACATGATAATTTACACTTGGAAAATCCTAGAGAGATTGGTACCGAACTTGCACACGAAAATCACTCCATATGGAAGCAACAGCCTCGACAGGAGATGCAACATTTCCCCGATGAAAAGCAGGGGCGCCACGAGTACACTGAGAGACAACACAGTAAGTGTTAGGGGCCCAAGACTGTTCAACTGCCTCCCAGCATACATAAGGGAGATTACCAATAGACCCCTGGCTGTCTTCAAGAAGGCGCTGGCCAGGCACATAAAGTCAATATCTGACCAGCCGGGCTGTGGTTCGTATGTAAGCTGTATGTTGCATGTGGCCAGCAAAAACAGCATGGTTGATCAGTCCCTGATCCACCACGAGGCCTGGTCCCAGACCTGGCCGCCTGACATTGACCCCTGAAACCCTCTCCTGGTATACTCCAGGTAACAACTTTTCCTTCTTATAAACAAAATGAATATTTCTGTCTGTGAGATGCATCAGTGATCAAAAATTTAAGTGTTTCACAAGAGATAAACTTTACGTAATTTATTTAATATGATTTTACACATTATTTTACTCTTAAAAATGTAAATGTTAACCTAAACACTTCATTTTGACTCAGCGTCACAGTCGAAGTAGGAAACATCGTTGTTGACTATTTAAAGCCAAACAGCAGAGGCTTTGTGAAGCAATGTAATGGATTCTTCAATATTGATCACAGAACATCTACATACCAATAGTTGTAGGAATTTTGTAATAATTACCGTAAAGCGAAACTGATAAGTTGAAGGTGACTGGAGGAAGCTTCTCTCTTTATAAACGAAATAAAAAAAACAATTGCTGGAGAAATATAAAATAAGAGAACCACCTCAAGGTCTCCCTTTCAAGAACACATAATTCATTACCCGATCAGTGACACCTAACAACTGCTGTGAGACCTATCGTGGCATATACATGTTTACCATCATACAATATGCAGTATGTATACTCGTGCAACATCTGGGTATCTTGATTGTAGACGTTTCGCCATCCAGTGGCTTTATCAATACAAATTCTAGAACATAACTTGAAGACAGTAGAACTATGTACAGAAGATGAGGTAATCAGTCCCTCAACCTAGGAGTAGGTGCGAAGAGCACCATAGTCGTGGAGATTCTGAAGCAGAAGAAAGGAGCCTGGCGCTTATATAGTAACGTCAGGTGTAGCAGACGAGGGCATAGTCACTGGTAGGCGGGATTCCCCAGTGGAAGTAGGTCCTTCCCAAAGAGATGGGTTAGTTGTAGTAGTAGTTGTCGTAGTCGTGACGGTTATGTACATGTCCTCAGAATCAAGATTCCATGATGTTGCAGTGTCTGACATGTTGTGTACGAATGGTATATAATACCGACAAGATAAAAATTAAGACACCATTATACCATTATATACCATTCGTACACAACTTGTCAGACACTGCAACATCATGGAATCTTAATTCTGAGGACATGTACATAACCTTCACGACTACGACAACTACTACTACAACTAACCCATCTCTTTGGGAAGGACCTACTTCCACTGGGGAATCCCGCCTACCAGTGACTATGCCCTCGTCTGCTACACCTGACGTTACTATATAAGCGCCAGGCTCCTTTCTTCTGCTTCAGAATCTCCACGACTATGGTGCTCTTCGCACCTGCTCCTAGGTTGAGGGACTGATTACCTCATCTTCTGTACATAGTTCTACTGTCTTCAAGCTATGTCCTAGAATTTGTATTGATAAAGCCACTGGATGGCGAAACGTCTACAATAAAGATACGTGTGTTGAACATGTGTCTTAATTTTTATCTTGTCGGTATTATATACCATTCTTGCACAACAGTATGTATATTCGCTTTATTTATGCTTAATGTAAAGAACGAACGTTGAGACAAAAAAAAAAGTCAATGTAAAAATATTAGAAATAATATTTTTGAAAAGATGCTAAAGACAAGCAAGAAGTTTTGAGACTGTGAATGGATAATGCTTCATTATGGAATCGTTTCTGCTAATAATACCAAATTACAATTTAAATTACTTACTAATGACTTTCAGAGGTTTTGTTGCTCCTTGATCATCAATGTTCCTGAAGTATGGAAGGAACTTAA
Organism: Cherax quadricarinatus; assembly: GCF_038502225.1. Lineage (NCBI taxonomy): Eukaryota > Metazoa > Arthropoda > Malacostraca > Decapoda > Parastacidae > Cherax > Cherax quadricarinatus. Next base: position 25,597,484 of record NC_091302.1, read on the forward strand.
CGACATCCTCCCAGAGTAAGCAGGCAGCTGAGTTCCCAGCACTTGACACACTGCTGTATACCAGAAATAAACCTCATTATAACGAGAAGAGAACACTGCACATGTAACATAAAATCTGGTAATTTAAGATATATGACTAATTTAAATTGACAAGATGGACAGAGACAAGATGTTCCTGAGATTGGACACAGCAACAAGGGGTCACAATTGGATGTTGAAGACTCATATGAGTCACGGAGATGTTAGGAAGTATTTCTTTAGTCACGAATTTGTCAGGAAGTAGAACAGTCTGGAAATTGATGCAGTGGAGGCAGGAACCATACATAGCTTTAAGAAGAGGTATGAAAGGGCTCATGGAGCAGTGAGAAAGTGGACCTAGGAACGACCAGTGAAGAGGCCAGCAGCTATGAATTGACCACTGCAACCACAAATAGGTGAGTACACACACACACACACACACACACACACACACACACATATCAATAAGAACACTGCGGATAGTCGGAGGATCGAACCCCTGTTGTTTTAGCCTGCCTCATAGCGAGCAAATATTCACGACGCTCTAAACCACTGGACCATACAATCCTACAAACAACTTGACCCTAGCGAACTAGGCTTTCTTCAAGTTGCGAGGACATACGATGGTGTGATTGCATCGTATGTCTTCGCAACTTGAAGAAAGCCCAGTTCGCTAAGCTCAAGTTGTTTGTAACATTGTATGGTACAGTGGTTCAGAGCGTCGTGAATTTTCGCTCACCATGAGGCGGGCTAAAACAACAGGGGTTCGGTTCGATCCTCCAGCTAACCGCAGTGTTGTTATTGACTAAATACTACTTGTTCGTGGATATAAATACACTACGAACCTTATACCGCCTCAGGAGACAACACAACGTGATTTCATTGCTATATAGACTGCTTGTTGAAGTGGGTATTCAAACAGGAGGAGGCTGAAATTAATCTTCGAGATACCACTGCCACGACTGTCATCAGATCACGAGAAAAACATGTAGCTTAGCTGCATACATGATTTTTGTAGGATCGCTGGCTCAAGTGGTAAGGCGATGTGTACATTGGGCTGTCTCAGGAGGCAATATAAGGTTCGTAGGATCGAGTCCTACCTGCCGCAGTTTGGTAAATGATATATATATATATATATATATATATATATATATATATATATATATATATATATATCTTCCTGAGGATTAGAACCCATGTCGTTTTGGCCCACCTCATGGTGAGCGAAAATCACATGGCGCTCTAACCCACAGGACCACACAGTCTTACAGAAATCAAGCACCCAGCAGATCTAGGTGTTTTACCTTGGTCTAAGGACATAAAATGGTGTGAGTGCCTCTGAGCTAATTTCATTGTAATTCCTCTTTGGTGTACTAGTCTTCACGATCAGTATTTTATATTATTGTAACCTCGAACGAGTGGTATTAAATCATTGACAACACTGCGACTAGCCGAGGATTCGAACCCATCGGCCGTCTCCAACCAAGGTATGGTGGCCCCAGAAATGAGAAAATTTCACCATCATTCACTCCATCACTGTCTTGCCAGAGGCGCGCTTACACTTCAGTTATAAAACTGCAACATTAACACCAGAGGAAATAATTTGCTCGACCTAGTCTTGTCAAATAAAGAAACCCTCGCAAATAATCTGGAGATCACTGAAGAGCTTGTTGGCCCAAGTGATCACAATCCAATAGTTTTAATATTACCTGGGAGTACCAGAATATGGATAACACGGTAAAAGTCCCCGATTTTCGTTCTGCCGATTATAATGGACTTAGGGAACACCTGTCTAATCTAGATTGTGGTAACCTAGCTAATTATTTTATTGACGATGATCATACTTATGATTACGAAGGGATCTGCGTTTAAGATTTTTTTCTTAATAATGTACACAGTGCCCAGAGTATATACATTCCCCAGAGAGAAATTAGGTCAAATAATAACGATCCCAAATGGGTTAACAGGAGGCTAAAACATCTATTAAGGGAGAAAAGAGGAATTTATAGGCCTATCAACAGAGGATAGGTTAACCTTAGTGACCAATATGTTCAGTTTAAAAGGGAAGTAAAAAATGGGGTTAGAAAGGCTAAACGTGACTATGAAATTAGAGTTGCTAATGAATCAAAGACTAATCCAAAGGGGTTCTTTCAAGTGTATAGGACGAAGGTGAAGGAAAAAGTAGGACCTCTGAAAACTGGGAATGGACAGCTGACGGATAATGAACTGGAAATGTGTTCCTTATTTAATGACTATTTTTTGTCTTTACACAAGAAGACGTAAATGAGATTCCAAAAATCAACAATTATTCAGTTCCTAAAGAATTCGAATTAACGAATATTACTGTCACGAGGGACGTGGTTATCAAACATATAGATGAACTGAAACAAAATAAGTCCCCGGGACCAGACGAGTTGTTTTCCACAGTACTTAAAGAATGCAAGATGGAACTTAGCAGCCATTAACGAGCGTGTTTAATGCCTCCATCTAAAATGGATAAGTCCATTCCATCAAATTACCGTCCAATAAACCTGAGGTCTATACAAGGCAAATTATTAGAGTCAATTTGAGCTGATATCATTAGAAGTCACCTTGAAGAGAATAAATTGATTAATGAATCTCAGCATGGGTTCACGGGAGGTCGTTCCTGCATGACAATAAAATATTTTACAATAAAACATTTGAGGCAGTAGACAGTGATAAAGAATATGATATTGTTTATTTGGCTTTCAGTAAAGCCTTCGATAAAATACCTCACAAAAGACTCTTAAGAAAAGTGGCAGCTCATGGTATAGGAGGTAAAGTTCTAGCATGGATAGAGGCATCGCTTTCCAATAGAAAGCAGAGAGTTTCTATTAATGGGGTCAAATCTAAATGGGGACTAATCACTAGTGGCGTTCCACAAGGATCAGTTTTAGTCCCATTATTGTTCATAATTTACATTAATGACCTTGATGAAGGAATTACAAGTGACATGAACAAATCTGCTGATGATACAAAAATAGGCCGTATGATTCATTCTGAGGAAGATAGCAGTGAACTCCCGGAGGATTTGGACAAACTAAAATCTTGGTCTGAAAGGTGGATGGATATAGATTCATTGGAGAACATACTGAGAAGAATGACTAAAATGATTTACTGTATAAGGAATCTCCTGTATGAAGATAGACTTAGAGCCTTGAATCTTCTCTCTCTGGAGAGACGTAGAATGAGGGGAGATATCGAAGTGTATAAGTGGATGATGCGCATAAACAAAAGTGATATTAATAAGGTACTGAGGATGTCGAACCAGGTAAGAACCAGAAATAATGGATTTAATTTGGATAAATTTAGATTTAGAAAGGAAATATGTAAGTACTGGCTTTCGAACAGAGTTGTGGATGCGTGGAATAATCTTTCGAGCAGGGAGATAGAAGCTAGGACCTTGGGTGGCTTTAAAAAGTGATTGGACAAATAATGTGTGGGAGTGGCTGGGTTTGATTGGTGTCGTGGGTACGGGAGTAAATACTTGGGTAGCTTTAGGTAGTGGTGGTTTTGATAAGGACCTGCCTTGTATGGGCCAATAGGCCTTCTGCAGTGTTCCTCCATTCTTCTGTTCTTATTATATTCACGTCATGCATTGCCCTCAGACATGATATCTCCACTGCCTCCAGCTTTCTCCTTGTATCATTCACCACCCATGTTTCACACCCATATAAGAGTGTTGGTATAACTACACTCTCATACAATCCTCTCTGTGCTTCCATGGACAAAGTTCTTTGTCTCCACAGATTCCTAAGTGCACCACTCACCTTTTCCCTCCTCATCAATTCTATGATTCACCTCATTTTTCATAGACCCATCTACTGCCGACACGTTTGCTCCTAAATATCTGAATACATTGACCTCCTCCTTACTCTCTCCCTCCAATCTGATATCCAGTCATTCGTCACCTATTTTTTTTGTTATCCTCATCACCTTACTCTTTCCTACATTCACTTTTAATTTTCTTCTTTTACATACTCTGCTAAACTCATCCACCAACCTCTGCAACCTCTCTTCAGAATCTCCCAAAAGCACAGTGTCATCAGCAAAGAGCAACTGTGACAACTTCCACTTTGTTAGATTCTTTATCTTTTAACCCCACACCTCTGGCCAACACCCGAGCATTCACTTCTGGTAACTGCCTTGCTAGAGGTGCAAATACACTACTGTTAAAAAACTGCAATATCAACACCTCTCCTTCAGAGTGCAGACACTGTACTTCCCACCTCCAGGACTCAACTCTGGCTTCCAGTTTCCCTGAATCTCTTCATAAATGTTACCTTGCTCACACTCCAACAGCACGTCAAGTCATTAAAACCATTCGTTTCCATTTGCTCTCATAACTCGCTCATGCAAGCCTGCTGGAAATCCACGCCCCTCGCACGCAAAACCATCTTCACCCCCTCCCTCCATCCTATCCTAGGCCGACCCCTACCCCGCCTTCTTTCCACTACAGATTAATACACTCTCCAAGTCAATATATTTTGTTCTATCCTCTCGAAATGTCCAAACCACTTCAACAACCCCTCCTCAGCCCTCTGAATAATACTTTTAGTAACCCGCACTATCTAATTTCCAAACTACGGATTCTCTGCAATATACATCTCACATTGCCTTCAGACATGACATCTCCACTGCCTCCAGACTTCTGCTTGTTGCAATGCTCACCATCCTTCCATCACACCCATATAAGAGCATTGGTATAACTATACTCACATACATTCCCCTCTTTGTTTCCATGGAAGACCTTCTTTGTCTCCACAGACTGTTTAACCATTCAGGATCATTTTTGTATGATCTAATTTCCCTATTTGGAATATAAGTTGTCTGTGCAGCTAGAACTATGCCCTGAAAAATGCCATATTGGCAGTCATCACCAACTACCTGACCCAGAGTCAGATCATTCCATTTCAACCCACCCAGGTAATTTTTCAGTCCTATAAAATTGGCTAAGCAGAAGTTAGGGACAGAGACTTGATTGCAGTTATTTAAGTAAGTTCATAATATATTGAAACTGAGTGATTTGTGGTCGCTTTCCCCAGGCTTATCATTAACCTCATGATCATTAATTAGTGATTCCTTGTTGGCAAGAGCCAAGTCAAGCAGGTTATTTCCTCTATTTGGTTCTGCACAGTTTTAAAATGCAGTCTTGAATCGTATCAAGAAAGTCGCTAGAATCCAGATTTCTTGTCAAATTGCTCCAATCAGTATGTCTTAAGTTAAAACCTCCCATTAATACAATATTTTCGTTTCTAGACGCCTTATGAATTTAATCTCATAGAAGTTGTCTGCACTCTTTATCAAGGTTTGGGGGCCTGTAAATCACACCCAAAATTAGTTTTTTACGATACTCGAAAAACTGCAAAAAGTAGTTTCTGTGGCCGACGCTTCTAATTTAATATCTTGTCTCTGACATACATCGCCACCCTACCATCCTTCCTAGTGACCCTCTCAGTGTGGAAAAATTTATAGTCTTGTATGAGACATTCAGATATATATATATATATATATATATATATATATATATATATATATATATATATATATATATATATATATATATATATATATATATATATATATATATATATGTTGCAGGTGTATGGTGTAGGAGAGGTAGGTTACTGAAAGCAGTGAAGAGTTTTTACGAGGATAGTGAGGCTCAAGTTAGAGTACATAGGAAAGAGGGAAATTATTTCCCAGTAAAAGTAGGCCTTAGACAAGGATGTGTGATGTTACCATGGTTGTTTAATATATTTATAGATGGGGTTGTAAGAGAAGTAAATGCGAGGGTCTTGACAAGAGGCGTGGAGTTAAAAGATAAAGAATCACACATAAAGTGGGAGTTGTCACAGTTGCTCTTTGCTGATGACACTGTGCTCTTGGGAGATTCTGAAGAGAAGTTGCAGAGATTGGTGGATGAATTTGGTAGGGTGTGCAAAAGAAGAAAATTAAAAGTGAATACAGGAAAGAGTAAGGTTATGAGGATAACAAAAATATTAGGTGATGAAAGATTGGATATCAGATTGGAGGGAGAGAGTATGGAGGAGGTGAATGTATTCAGATATTTGGGAGTGGACGTGTCAGCGGATGGGTCTATGAAGGATGAGGTGAATCATAGAATTGATGGGGGGAAAAGGGTGAGTGGTGCACTTAGGAGTCTGTGGAGACAAAGAACTTTGTCCTTGGAGGCAAAGAGGGGAATGTATGAGAGTATAGTTTTTCCAACACTCTTATATGGGTGTGAAGCATGGGTGATGAATGTAGCAGCGAGGAGAAGGCTGGAGGCAGTGGAGATGTCATGTCTGAGGGCAATGTGCGGTGTGAATATAATGCAGAGAATTCGTAGTTTGGAAGTTACGAGGAGGTGCGGGATTACCAAAACTGTTGTCCAGAGGGCTGAGGAAGGGTTGTTGAGGTGGTTCGGACATGTAGAGAGAATGGAGCGAAACAGAATGACTTCAAGAGTGTATCAGTCTGTAGTGGAAGGAAGGCGGGGTAGGGGTCGGCCTAGGAGGGGTTGGAGGGAGGGGGTAAAGGAGGTTTTGTGTGCGAGGGGCTTGGACTTCCAGCAGGCGTGCGTGAGCGTGTTTGATAGGAGTGAATGGAGACGAATGGTTTTTAATACTTGACGTGCTGTTGGAGAGTGAGCAAAGTAACATTTATGAAGGGGTTCAGGGAAACCGACAGGCCGGACTTGAGTCCTGGAGATGGGAAGTACAGTGCCTGCACTCTGAAGGAGGGGTGTTAATGTTGCAGTTTAAAAACTGTAGTGTAAAGCACCCTTCTGGCAAGACAGTGATGGAGTGAATGATGGTGAAAGTTTTTCTTTTTCGGGCCACCCTGCCTTGGTGGGAATCGGCCAGTGTGTTAATAAAAAAATTAATAAATATATATATATATATATATATATATATATATATGGTTACTGAAAGCAGTGAAGAGTTTTTACGAGGATAGTGAGGCTCAAGTTAGAGTATGTAGGAAAGAGGGAAATTTTTTCCCAGTAAAAGTAGGCCTTAGACAAGGATGTGTGATGTCACCGTGGTTGTTTAATATATTTATAGATGGGGTTGTAAGAGAAGTAAATGCGAGGGTCTTGGCAAGAGGCGTGGAGTTAAAAGATAAAGAATCACACACAAAGTGGAGTTGTCACAGCTGCTCTTTGCTGATGACACTGTGCTCTTGGGAGATTCTGAAGAGAAGCTGCAGAGATTGGTGGATGAATTTGGTAGGGTGTGCAAAAGAAGAAAATTAAAGGTGAATACAGGAAGAGTAAGGTTATGAGGATAACAAAAAGATTAGGTGATGAAAGATTGAATATCAGATTGGAGGGAGAGTATGGAGGAGGTGAACGTATTCAGATATTTGGGAGTGGACGTGTCAGCGGATGGGTCTATGCAAGATGAGGTGAATCTAGAATTGATGAGGGAAAAGAGTGAGTGGTGCACTTAGGAGTCTGTGGAGACAAAGAACTTTGTCCTTGGAGGCAAAGAGGGGAATGTATGAGAGTATAGTTTTACCAACGCTCTTATATGGGTGTGAAGCGTGGGTGATGAATGTTGCAGCGAGGAGAAGGCTGGAGGCAGTGGAGATGTCATGTCTGAGGGCAATGTGTGGTGTAGAATATAATGCAGAGAATTCGTAGTTTGGAAGTTAGGAGGAGGTGCGGGATTACCAAAACTGTTGTCCAGAGGGCTGAGGAAGGGTTGTTGAGGTGGTTCGGACATGTAGAGAGAATGGAGCGAAACAGAATGACTTCAAGAGTGTATCAGTCTGTAGTGGAAGGAAGGCGGGGTAGGGGTCGGCCTAGGAAGGGTTGGAGGGAGGGGGTAAAGAGGTTTTGTGTGCGAGGGGCTTGGACTTCCAGCAGGCATGCGTGAGCGTGTTTGATAGGAGTGAATGGAGACAAATGGTTTTTAATACTTGACGTGCTGTTGGGAGTGTGAGCAAAGTAACATTTATGAAGGGATTCAGGGAAACCGGCAGGCCGGACTTGAGTCCTGGAGATGGGAAGTAGAGTGCCTGCACTCTGAAGGAGGGGTGTTAATGTTGCAGTTTAAAAACTGTAGTGTAAAGGCACCCTTCTGGCAAGACAGTGATGGAGTGAATGATGGTGAAAGTTTTTCTTTTTCGGGCCACCCTGCCTTGGTGGGAATCGGCCAGTGTGATAATAATAATAATATATATATATATATATATATATATATATATATATATATATATATATATATACCTATCTCTCTCTCTACATATATATATATATATATATATATATACCTATCTCTCCTCTCTCCCATCTCTCTCTCAGTGCCTATCTCTCTCTCTCTACCTATATATATATATATATATATATATATATATATATATATATATATATATATATATATATATATATATATATATATATATATATATATACATATATATATATATATATATATATATATATATATATATATATATATATATATATATATATATATATATATATATATATATATATATATATATATATATACCTATCTCTCTCTACCCATCTCTCTCTCTACCTATCTCTCCTCTCTCCCATCTCTCCCCTCTCTTTCTCTCTCAATGCCTATCTCTCTCTCTACCTCTCTCTACCCCTCTCTCTCTCTCTCTCTCTCTCTCTCTCTCTCTCTCTCTCTCTCTCCCTATCTCTCTCACTACATATTTCTCTCTACCTATAGCTCTCTCTTTACCTATCTCTCTCTCTCTACCTATCTCTCTCACAACCTATCTCTCTCTCTACGTATCTCTCTCTCTACCTATCTCTGCCTATCTCTCTCTTTACTTATCTCTCTCTCTCCCCTCTCCCATCTCTCCCCTCTAACATCTCTTCAATCTAACACCTCCCCCCCTCTAACATCTCTCCCCCTCTCATTATCTCTCCCCTCTCCCATTACCCATCTCTCTCTCTCCCCTCTCTCTCCCCTCCTCTCCTCTCTCTCTCCCTCCTCCCCTCTCTCTCCCCCTATCCTCTCTCTCCCCTCTCTCTCTTCCATCTCCCCCTCTCTCTCCCTTCTCCCCTGTCTCTCCCCTCTCTCTCCCCTCTGTTTCCCCCTGTCTCTCTCCCATTTCTTCTCTCTCTCTCTCTCTCTCTCTCTCTCTCTCTCTCTCTCTCTCTCTCTCTCTCTCTCTCTCTCTCTCTCTCTCTCTCTCTCTCTCTCTCTCTCTCGCTCTCTCTCTCTCTCTCTCTCTCTCTCTCTCTCTCTCTCTCTCTCTCTCTCTCTCTCTCTCTCTCTCTCTCTCTCTCTCTTGCTCTCTCTCTCTCCCCCTTTTCCCTTCTCACTCTCCCCCTCTCTCCTTCTACCTTTTCCTTCTCTCTCTTTCCCTCTCTCTTTCCCCCTTTGACCTTCTCACACCCCCCCTCTTTCTCTTCTTCTACCTTTCCCTTCTCTCTCTTTCTCTCTCTCTCTCTCTCTCTCTCTCTCACTCTTTTCTCTTTCAAGAAAAGAAAAAAAGAAAAAAGAAAGGGAAAAAAGAAGGAAAAAACAAAAAGAAAAAAATGGTGAGGACTCGCAGGAACCAGGGATCAGATGAGAATGGTTCTGGTAGGGAGGAGTGGATGGAGGAGCAGTGGAAAAGGATGGAACAAGAGTGGGAGACAAAATTAGGAGAGCTTTCTGAAAAAATGGAGACAGAGATTTCTGTGAAATTAAAAGAGGTTGGAGAAAGAGAAGAATAATTGGGAGACACAAGTCGAAACTGCAGTAGCCAGGATAAGGGGCCTAGAAGTTGAGGTAAACAGGCTGAAGCAAGTTACAGGGGCATTGACCAGAGAACACACACCATATGAAGCTGAGAGGCTGAACAGGAAGGAAGGAGATATGAAATATGCTAAAGTCATATCAACCTGCCAAGAAGGGCCAAGGAGTGAAAGGGGAGAGCAGCTGGGTGCAGATGGAGAGGGTGATAGGTCAAAGGCAGAGGTACAACCATGCTACCAAAAGCCACTGGAAAAAACAAGGGAGAAAATGACCACGTACAGATTGGAACCAGGGTCACAGAGGGAGAGGCATTGGGAGGAGGAAAGGGCAAAATCAGTGTTTATTCATGGACTTCAGGAGAGAGAGGAAAGGACACACACTGAAAGATGGCAGCAAGAAAGAAAGGAGATTGAGAACATTATCACAAAAATAGGTGAAGGAGACATGGGCTAGATTGTAAATTTTCAGAGTATAGGGGGGTACTTGAAGGGGAGAAAACGACTGATCAAGGTGATTCTCAGGACAGAAACAGTGCAGAACAGGATCCTCCAAGAGAAACCACAGTTGAAATACTCAGAAGAGTACAAGAGGGTGTTCCTAGATAGAGACTGAACACAAACAGAAAAACAGCAGCTGAGGGAGAGGACAAAAAAGCAAAAGGAGCTAGGAAAGGAGACAAGGATTTAACCAGCAGAGGTCAATCAGAGTAGAACAGAGCAGCAACGGCAAGCACACACACAACTATCCTCAGAACCCCACAACCTATCACACCATCCCAACACAAACTACAATCCATACTCATAGCTTCCACCCAACACCCAGCTATAGAATCCCACAGTATGCTACCAGGCTCCCACCCTCACAGGCCCCCTAAACCACAGTGTTGGAAAGGAAACTGAAGGTATGGTACACAAATGCTGATGGAATAACAATAAGTGGGAGGAGTGGCACAAAAGAGTCAAAGAGGCATCACTGGACATCAAAGCTCTCACAGAAACCAAGCTTACAGGTATGATAACAGATGACATCTTTCCAGTGGGATACCAGACCCTGAGGAAAGACAGAGGGAACAGGGGGGGTGGAGGAGTGGCGCTGCTGATCAAAAACTGATGGAATTTTGATGAGCTGGAGAAAGAAGGCAACGGAGAAGCAAGCAATTACATAGCGGGAACGCTTCACTCTGGAGGTCCCAAGGTGGTAATTGCAGTGATGTATAACCCACTACAGAACAGCAGGAGGCCAAGGCAAGAGTATGACGAGAACAATAGAGCGATGGTTGACACACTGGCTGCAGTGGCCAGAAGAGCTCATGCATGCAGGGCAAAGTTCCTGATCATGGGTGACTTTAACCACAAGGAGGTCGATTGGGAGAACTTGGAGCCACATGGGGGCCAAGATACATGGAGGGCTAAGATGATGGAGGTGGTACTTGAAAACTTCATGTACCAACATGTAAGGGACACTACAAGAGAGAGAGGAGAGGATGAACTAGCAAGACTGGACCTAGTACTAACCTTGAGTACTGCAGACATTGAGGACATCACATATGAAAGACCCCTTGGGGCCAGCGATCATGTGATTTTAAGCTTCGAATACATGGTAGAGCTACAAGTGGAGGGGGAAACAGGAAGGCCAGGACGAATGAAGCCAAACTACAAGAAAGGGGACTACAAGGGAATGAGAAACTTCCTGAACGGGGTTCAGTGGGACAGAGAACTGACAGGGAAACCATTTAATGAGATGATGGAATATGTAGCAACAATGTGCAAGGAAGCTGAGGAGAGGTTTGTACCCAAGGGTAACAGGAATAATGAAAAAGACAGGATGAGCCCATGGTTCACCCAAAGGTGCAGGGAGGCAAAAACCAAGTGTGTTAGGGAATGGAAGAAATATAGAAGGCAAAGGACCCAGGAGAATTAGGAGAGCAGACGTAGAGCCAGAAACGAATATGCACAGATAAGAAGGGAGGCCCAACGACAATATGAAAACGACATAGCAGCAAAAGCCAAATCTGACCTGAAGCTGTTATACAGCCACATCAGGAGGAAAACAACAGTCAAGGACCAGGTAATCAGGCTAAGGAAGGAAGGAGGAGAGACAACAAGAAATGACACACAGAACCGAGGAAGAAGTGAAGAGGCTTCTGAGTGAGCTAGATACCTCAAAGGCAATGGGGCCGGATAACATCCCTCCATGGGTCCTGAGAGAGGGAGCAGAGGCGCTATGTGTACCACTAACAACAATATTCAATACATCTATCGAAACAGGGAGATTGCCTGAGGCATGGAAGACAGCAAGTGTAGTCCCAATCTTTAAAAAAGGAGACAGACATGAAGCACTAAACTACAGACAAGTGTCACTGACATGTATAGTATGCAAAGTCATGGAGAAGATTATCAGGAGAAGAGTGGTGGAACACCTAGAAAGGAATGATCTCATCAACAGCAGCCAACATGGTTTCAGGGACGGGAAATCCTGTGTCACAAACCTAATGAGTTCTATGACATGGTGACAGCAGTAAGAGAGGGGTGGGTGGATTGCATTTTCTTGGACTGCAAGAAGGTGTTTGACACAGTTCCACACAAGAGATTAATGAAGAAACTGGAGGACCAAGCAGGGATAACAGGGGAGGCACTACAATGGATCAGGGAATACTTGTCGGAAAGACAGCAACGAGTCATGGTATGTGGCGAGATGTCATAGTGGGCAGCTGTGACCAGCGGGGTCCCACAGGGGCCAGTCTTAGGACCAGTGCTGTTTCTGATATTTGTGAACGACATGACTGAAGGAATAGACTCCGAAGTATCCCTGTTTCCAGATGACGTTAAGTTGATGAGAAGAATTCATTCGATCAAAGACCAGACAGAACTACAAAGGAATCTGGACAGGCTGCAGACCTGGTCTAGCAATTGGCTTCTGAAGTTCAACCCCACCTAGTGCAAAGTCATGAAGATTGGGGAAGGGCAAAGAAGACTGCAGATGGAGTACAGTCAAGGGGGACAGAGACTACAAACCTCACTCAAGGAAAAAGATCTTGGGGTGATATAACACCAGGCACATCTCCTGAAGCGCACATCAACCAAATAACTGCTGCAGCATATGGGTGCCTGGCAAACCTCAGAACAGCATTCTGACATCTTAATAAGGAGTCGTTCAGGACCCTGTACACTGTGTAGGTTATGCCCATATTGGAGTATGCGGCACTAGTTTGGAACCCACACCTAGCCAAGCATGTAAAGAAACTAGAGAAAGTGCAAAGGTTTGCCACAAGACTAGTCCCAGAGCTAAGAGGTATGTCCTACGAGGAGAGGTTAAGGGAAATCAACCTGACGACACTGGAGGACAGGAGAGATAGGGGGGACATGATAACGACTGAGAGGAATTGACAAGGTGGACAAAGACAGGATGTTCCAGAGACTGGACACAGCAACAAGGGGACACAGTTGGAAGCTGAAGACACAGATGAATCACAGGGATGTTAGGAAGTATATCTTCAGCCACAGAGTATTCAGGAAGTGGAATAGTTTGGGAAGAGATGTAGTGGAGGCAGGATCCATACATAGCTTTAAGCAGAGGTATGATAAAGCTCCTGGTTCATGGAGAGTGACCTAGTGGCCACCAGTGAAGAGGCAGGGCCAGGAGCTTGGACTCGACCCCTGCAACCTCAACTAGGTGAGTACAACTAGGTGAGTACACACATGCACGCACGCACACACACACACACACACACACACACACACACATGCACGGACACACACACACACACATAAACAGGACACACACGCACTACAAAACCTAACCGAGAAAAAAACAAAAAAAATAATGGGGCCCTGAAGGGAAGACAAAGGTTGAGAGGAATATGGACCTGGGAATGATGAATTGATGGAAGAAGAATGTAAAAGAATGGAACAAAAGTGGGAGAGCAAACTAGGCAAGCTTTCTGTGAAAATAGAGAACATTGAGGCAGAGAAGAAGAAGAAATAGGAGTAGCAGGCTGATGCCACAGAAGCCAAGATATGGGCCCGACAATATGAAGTAAATATACTGAAGTGAGTTACAGGGCTATTGCTCAGAGGACACATGGCATCTGAAGCCCGTACACCCATATTAAATGAGGAGTCCAATGGAAAGGAAGGAGACAAGACTTTTGCTAAGGCTCAATCAGTCTACCAAACAAGGCCAAGAAATGAAGGGGGAGAACTGTTAGGAGCAGGGATAACAATAAGTGAAGGGGGTGCAGGTAGAGAAAAGGACAGGTCCCATCCAGAGGCACGACCAAGCTACCAAGAGTTACAGGTAAAAGTAAGAATTGAGATTCAGGTGACACTGTACTCACTGTCACTATCATTCAGGTGTGTGAAGGCTTTCTCAGGCCTGTAACAACTTCAGTAAGTATTATCTGCAAGTGCTATCTACAAGTGTGACCCAGAGACACAGAGGGAAAGGCAATGGGTGGAGGAGAGGGAGGGGTCGATTTTTATTCATGGGCTTCAGAAGAGCGAAAGGAGGACACACAATGAAAGACACCAGAAAGAAAAACAAGAGATTAAAAACATCATTAAAGAAATAGGTGAGGAGGACATGACTGAGATAATAAATTTTCAGAGAATACGGGGGTACATGAGGGAGAGAAATCGGCTGATTAAGTTGATTTTCAAGACAGAAACAGTATGGAAAAGGATGCTGCAAGAAAAATTACTGCTGAAGGAATCATCAACATACAAGGTGTTCCTAGACCGTGACAGAACGAGAATAGAATGACAGCAGCTGAGGGAGAGGACACAAACGAAAGATGCTAGAGAGAGAGACAAGGATAGAGTCAGCAGAGGACAACCAGAGATGGGCAGAGAAACAAGCACAAACACACACAGACCGACCCTCACAACTCCAGAGCCCAATTCACACTCACAGCCCCCACCCCATACTATGTAGTAGAATCCCACAGCACACTGCCAGGTCCCCCATTCTCACAACCCCCACAGAACACAATGGTGGAGAGTAAACTGAAGGTATGGTATATCAACACTAATGGAATAATGAATAAGTGAGAGGAGTGGCATGAAAGAATCAAAGAAGCATCACAGAACATCATAGCTCTCATAGAAACCAAGCTCAATGGAATAATAACAGATGCCATCTTTCTAAATGGATATCAGATCCTGTGGAAACACAATGGGAACAGGAGGGGAGGTGGAGTGGCACTGCTCATCAGAAATTAATGGGATTTTGAGGAGTTGGAGAGAGAAGACAGAAGAAGCAAGGGACGGCATAATAGGACCACTTCAGACTGGAGGTCCCAAGGTGGTGATTGCAGTGATGTACAACCCACCCAAGAATAACAGGAGGCCAGGACAAGAATATGATGAGAGTAACAGAGAGATGATTGCCACACTAACTGAAGTAGCCAGAAGGGCCTGTGTGGACAGGGCAAAGCTATTGATTATAGGTGACTTCAGTTACAAGGAAATTGACTGGAAAACCCTGGAGCCACATGGGGGCCCAGAAACGTGAATGACAATCATATTGGAGGTGGTCCTGGAGAACCTTGTGCATAAACGCGTTAAGGAAACTACCAAAGAGAGAGGAGAAGATGAACCAGCAAGATTGGACCTAGTATTCACCTTGAGCAGTGCACATATGAAAGGTCCCTCGGAGCTAGTTATGACATAGTAGAGTTACAAGTGAAGAGGGAGCCAGGAAGGGCAGGACGAATGAAGCCAAACCATAAGAGAGGAGACTACACAGGCATGAGGAATTTCCTGTACAAGGTCCAATGGGACAGAGAATTGGCAGGAAAACAGTAAATGCAAAGATGTAATATGTGACAACAATATGCAAGAAAGCGGAGGAGAGGTTTGTACCCAAGGGCAACAGACATAACAAGAAGGCCTTGGATGAGCCCTTGGCTCACCCAGAGGTGTAGAGTGAGTGACTAAAATCAAGTGTGCTAGAGAATGGAAGAAGTATAGAAGGCAAAGCACCCAGGAGAACAAAGAGAGTAGTCGAAGAGCAAGAAATGAATATGCAGAAGTAAGGAGGGAGGCCCAACGACATTACGAAAATAACATAGCAACAAAAGCCAAGTCTGACCGGAAGCTGTTGTACAGTCATATCATGAAGAAAACAGCAGTCAATGACCAGGTAATCAGGCTGAGGTAAAAAGGAGGGTAGTTTACAAGAAGCAACCTTGAAGTATGTGAGAAGCTCAACATGAGACTCAAAGAAGTATTCACAGGGGAAATAGAAGGGACTCCAGAAAGACAGAGGGGTGGTGTACACAACCAAGTGTTGGACACAATACATAAACCGAGAAGGAAGTGAAGAGGCTGCTAAGTAAGCTAGATTCCTCAAAGGCAGCTGGGCCGGATGACATCTCTCCATGGGTCCTGAAAGAGGGAGCAGAGGCACTATGAGTACAACTAACAACAATTTTCAACACATCTATCGAAAAGGGCGAGTATCTGAGGTATGGAAGACAGCAAACATAGTCCCAGTTTTTAAAAAAGGAGACAGACACGAATCATAAAACTACAGACTAGTATCACTAACATGTATAGTATTCAAAGTCATGGAGAAGATTATCAGAAGAATGGTGGAGCACCTAGAAAGGGATGAGCTTATTAATGACAACCAGCACGGTTTCAGGGACGGGAAATCCTCTGTCACAGAACTAATCGATTTCTATAACAGGGTGACAGCAGTAAGACAAGAGAGAGAGGGATGGGTAAATTACATTTTCTTCGACTGTAAGAAGGCTTTTGACATAGTTCCACACAAGAGATTGTTGCAATAGCTGGATGACCAGGCAGGTATAACAGGGAAGACACTGCAATGGATCAAGAATTCCTGACAGTTAAGCAACAACGAGTCATGGTACGTGACAAGGTATCAGTGACAAGCAGGGTTCCACAGGGGTCAATCCTAGGACCGGTGCTGTTTCTGGTAGATATGATGTGAAGTTAACGAGAAGAATTCAATCGGATGAGGACCAGGCAGAACTACAAAGGAATCTAGACAGGCTGAAGGGCTGGTCCAGATTCTCGCTCCTGAAATTCAACCCATCCAAGTGTAAAGACATGAAGATTGGGGAAGGCAAAGAAGGATGCAGACGGAGTACAGTCTAAGGGGCCAGAGACCACAAACCTCATTCAAGGAAAAAGATCTTTTGCTGACCATAACACCAGACGCATCTGAGGCTCACAACAACCAAATAACTGCTGCAGCATTGGGGTGACTAAGCCTAAGATTAGCATTCAGGCATCTCAATAAGGAGGTATTCTGCACTCTGCACACCGTGTATGTCAGGGCCATATTTGAGTTTGTAGCTCCAGTTTGGAACCCACACTTAACCAAGGTGTAAAGGTTTATAACAAACTAGTCCCGGAACTATGGGGTATATCCTACAAGGAGCGGTTAAGGGAACTCGACCTGATGACACTGGAGGACAGAAGAGATAAGGGGATATGATAACATATAACATATTGAGAGGAATCGACAAGGTGGACAGAGACAGGATGTTCCAGAGATGGGACACAGCAACAAGTGGTCACAGTTGGAAGTTGAAGTGTCAGATGAATCACAGGGACGTTAGGAAGTATTTCTTCAGTCAGAGTTGTCAGGAAGTGGAATAGTCTGGGAAGTGATGTAGTGGAGGCAGGATCGATATATAGCTTTAAGAAGAGGTATAATGAAGCTCTTGGAAAAGGAAGAGTGACCTAGTAGCGACCAGTGAAGAGGAGGGGTCAGGAGGTGTGACTCGACCCCTGCAACCACAACTAGGTGAGTACACTCATACACTCACTCACGAACACACGTGGCAAACGACCACATAAAAACATAAGTTTTTCTTCTTATGTTGATGAAAAAAAATGGATTATCAAAGATCAGAGAACCAGGGATCTGGTGGATGTGCCTGGGAGGGAAGAATGGGTGGTAGAGCTCGTGAAAAAGGAAGAAGAGTGGGGAAGGAAGCTAGAAGAGCTTGGCAGGAAAATGCAGGAGAGGATCTCTGCAGAGAGCAGGAAATGGGAGGTACAAGCCACAGCAGGAGAAGCTAAGATATAGAGCTTAGAAGAGATACTGAAGAATCTGAAACAGTCTAAAGATCCAAAGAATAGTACGGACATGGCATTGGGAGCTGTTACATCAGTCACAAAACAGGGGACTGTAGGGAACACAGGAGTTATACAGTATGCTGAAGGACTGTTAGACTACTTTGGAGCCTGAGAAAAGACGAGTAGCATACCAGGAGCAAATGAGGGGACTGAAGAGAATGAAAGAGCTAAGCTATATTCAGAGGCCCTAACAGACCATAGCAATGCCCAGGAAAAGCTGAGAAGGGAAAATTACAGATCACTGAGCACAGGGACATCAGATAGAGAAGAGATTTAAGGAAGGAATGCTGCAATGGAGGCAACTAAATCGACTCAAGGGATGCAAAGGGAAATGCAGTGGGAGGATGAAAGGGAGAGTCAGTTTTCATTTATGGTCTTCAGGAAGCTGAAGGGGAAACTTATGAAGCATTAATGCAGGGGAAAAAAGCAAGTGAAAGCATCATGAAAGCAATACGAGAGGACATCATGATCCAGTTGATCTGAGAATAGTGGGGTTTGACAGAGGAAAGAAACAAGCCAATCAAAGTGATTTTCAAGGCAGAATTGGCTCAAAACAGGATCCTGCAGGATCCTAAGGGACACATCGACATACTGGAGGGCGTCCCTTCACCACGACTGAACTCAAGAAGGAAGAAACTGAAAGAGAGCATACAAAGACACAAGGAGGAAAGAGAGGGAAAGACAGAGATGAGAAGGAGAATCCAGCCTCAGGAGGAAGAGCAAACACAACCTCCCTTAGAACCACCTACAGAAGGACCTCAACCATGACAACCCCAATGCAACCAAACAATCTAACCAAAAACCTACACACCATACCCTCTGCCCCTATCCCCCTCATCACAAACTCCACCTTCACAACAACTCCTCATTGTTTCCCACCAAGTCTCCTGCTCCTCCAACCCCAGGGTTCTCCCCAGACTGCAGTTTTGGAGAAGAAGCTGAAGGTTTGGTATATGAATGCGAATAGAATAACAAATAAGTGTGAAGAGTGGCATGAAAGAATCAGTTGCCCCACCCAGATATCAGATTCTGAGGAAAGATAGAGGGAACAGAGAGGAAGGAGGAGTTGCACTGCTCATCTAAAACTGATGAGGATTTTAAGAAATGGAAGGAATAGACCAAATGAGCTAAAGGGACTCCATTGTAGATATAATTCAGTCTGGGTGACATAAGGCAGTCATTGCACTGTTGTACAACCTGCCACAGAACTGCAGGAGGCAAAGAGAAGAATACAAAGAGAGAGTAACAAAGCAATGGCGGACATACTGGGTGAGGTGGCCAGAAGAGTTCACACGAGTCGAGCAAAGTTACTAGTTATGGAGACTGACTGGGAAAACCTAGAGCCACATGGGGGTCCCGAAACATGGAGAGCCAAAATAATGGATGTGATACTGGAAAGCCTCATGCATCAACATGTTAGGGACACTACCAGAGATAAAGGTAAGGATGAACCAGCAAGACTGGACATCATATTCTCCTTGAGCACCTTGGACTCCTTGAATTTAACCCTGCCAAATGCAAAGTCATGAGGATCGGAGAAGGGCAAATAAGACCGCAGACAGAGTATAGGCTACATGGCCAAAGACTGCAAACTTCACTCATGAAAAAGGATCATGGGGTGAGTATAATACTGAGCACATCTCCTGAGGTGCACATCCACCAGATAAAAGCTGCAGCACATGGGAGCCTGGCAAACCTAAGAATAGAGTTCTGATACCTCAGTAAAGAATCGTTCAAGACTCTATACACTGTGTACGTCAGGTCTGTACTGGAGTATGCAGCACCAATTTGCAGTGCCACACCTGGTCAAGCATGTCAAGAAATTACAGAAAGTGCAAAAGTTTGCAACAAGACCAGTTATAGAGCTAAGAGGAATGCCCAACGAAGAAAGGTAAAAGGAAATTGGCCTGAGGACACTAGAAGACAGGAGGGCTATAGGATACATGATAACGACATACAAAGTACTGCGAGGAATTGATAAGGTGGATAGAAACAGGATGTTTCGAAGATGGGACACAGAAACAAGGGGCCACAATTGAAAGGTGAAGACACAGATGAGCCAAATAGATTTTTTTTTATTTATTAACACACTGGCCGATTCCCACCAAGGCAGGGTGGCCCGAAAAAGAAAAACTTTCACCATCATTCACTCCATCACTATCTTGCCAGAAGGGTGCTATACACTACAGTTTTTAAACTGCTTCAGAGTGCAGGCACTGTACTTCCCATCCGAAGGACTCAAGTTGGGCCTGATGGTTTCCTTGAATTCCTTCATAAATGTTACTTTGCTCACACTTCAATAGCACGTCAAGTATTAAAAACCATTTGTCTACATTCACTCCTATCAAACACGCTCACGCATGCCCGCTGGAAGTCCAAGCCCCTCGCACACAAAACCTCCTTTACCCCCTCCCTCCAACTTTTCCTAGGCCGACCACTACCCCGCCTTCCTTCCACTACAGACTGATACACTCTTGAAGTCATTCTGTTTCTCTCCATTCTCTCTACATGTTCGAACCACCTCAACAACCCTTCCTCAGCCTCTGGACAACAGTTTAGGTAATCCCGCACCTCCTCCTAACTTCCAAACTAAGAATTCTCTGCATTATATTCACACAACACATTGCCCTCAGACATGACATCTCCACTGCCTCCAGCCTTCTCGCTGTACCATTCATCACCCATGCTTCACACACATATAAGAGCATTGGTAAAACTATACTCTCATACATTCCCCTCTTTTCCTCCAAGGACAAAGTTCTTTGTCTCCACAGACTCATAAGTGCACCGTTCACCCTTTTCCTCTCATCAATTCTATGATTCACCTCATCTTTCATAGACCCATCCACTGACACGTCCACTCCCAAATATCTGAAAACATTCATCTCCTCCATACTCTCTCCCTCCAATCTGATATCCAATCTTTCATCACCTAATCTTTTTGTTATCCTCATAACCTTACTATTTCCTGTATTCACTTTTAATTTTCTTCTTTTGCATACCCTACCAAATTCATCCACCAACCTCTGCAACTTCTCTTCAGAATCTCCCAAGAGCACAGTGTCATCAGCAAAGAGCAACTGTGACAACTCCCACTTTATGTGTGATTTTTTATCTTTCAACTCCACGCCGCTTGCCAAGACCCTCGCATTTACTACTCTTACAACCCCATCTATAAATACATTAAACAACCACGGTTACATCACACATCCTTGTCTAAGGCCTACTTTTACTGGGAAATAACTTGAGCCTCACTATCATGGTAAAAGCTCTTCACTACCTTCAGTAACCTACCACCTACTCCATACAGCTGCAACATCTGCCACATTGCCTCCCTATCCACCCTGTCATACGCCTTTTCCAAATCCATAAATGCCACAAAGACCTCCTTAGCCTTATCTAAATACTGTTCACTTATATGTTTCACTGTAAACACCTGGTCCACACACCCCCTACCTTTCCTAAAGCCTCCTTGTTCATCTGCTATCCAATTCTCCGTCATACTCTTAATTCTTTCAATAATAACTCTACCATACAATTTACCAGGTATACTCAACAGATTTATCCCACTATAATTTTTGCACTTCTTTTGTCCTATTTGCCTTTATACAAAGGAACTATGCATGCTCTCTGCCAACCCCTAGGTACCTTACCCTCTTCCATACATTTATTAAATAATTGAACCAACCACTCCAAAACTATATCCCCACCTGATTTTAACATTTCTATCTTTATCCCATCAATCCCGGCTGCCTTACCTCCTTTCATTTTACCTGCTGCCTCACGAACTTCGACCACACTCACAACTGGCTCTTCCTCTCTCCTACAAGATGTTATTCCTCCTTGCCCTATACACAAAATCACAGCTTCCCTATCTTCATCAACATTTAACAATTCCTCAAAATATTCCCTCAAACTTCCAAATACCTCTAACTCTCCATTTAATAACACTCTTCTCTTATTTTTAACTGACAAATCCATTTGTTCTCTAGGCTTCCTTTACTTGTTAAACTCACACCAAAACTTTTTCTTATTTTCAACAAAATTTGTTGATAACATCTCACCCACTCTCTCATTTGCTCTCTTTTTATATTGCTTCACCACTCTCGTAACCTCTCTCTTTTTCTCCATATACTCTTCCCTCCTTGCATCACTTCTACTTTGTAAAAACTTCTCATATGCTAACTTTTTCTCCCTTACTACTCTCTTTACATTATCATTCCACCAATCACTCCTCTTCCCTCCTGCACAAACTTTCCTCTAACCACAAACTTCTGCTGAACACTCTAACACTACATTTTTAAACCTACCCCATACGTCTTCGACCCCAGTGCCTATGCTCTCATTAGCCCATCTATCCTCCAATTGCTGTTTATAACTTACCATAACTGCCTCCTCTTTTAGTTTATAAACCTTCACATCTCTCTTCTTTGATGCTTCTATTCTCCTTGTATCCCATCTACCCTTTACTATCAGTGTAGCTACAACTAAAAAGTGATCTGATATATCTGTGGCCCCTCTATAAACATGCACATCCTGAAGTATTTTATCTACCAATACATAATCAAACAAATTACTGTCATTTCGAGCTACATCATATCTTTTATGCATATTTATCCTCTTTTTCTTAAAATATGTATTACCTATTACTAAACCCCTTTCTCTGCAAAGTTCAATCAAAGGGCTCCCATTAACATTTACACCTGGCACCCCAAACTTACCTACCACACCCTCTCTAAAAGTTTCTCCTACTTTAGCATTCAGGTCCCCTACCACAATTACTCTCTCACTTGGTTCAAAGATTCCTAGACATTCACTTAACATCTCCCAAAATCTCTCTCTCTCCTCTACATTCATGTCTTATCCACGTGCATACACGCTTATTATGTCCCACTTTTCGCATCCAACCTTTACTTTAATCCGCATAATCCTTGAATTTACACACTCATATTCTCTTTTCTCCTTCCATAACTGATCCTTCAACATTACTGCTACCCCTTCCTTAGCTCTAACTCTCTCAGATACTCCAGATTTAATCACATTTATTTCCCCCCACCGAAACTCCCCTACCCCCTTCAGCTTTGTTTCGATTGGGCCAGGACATCCAGTTTCTCTTCAGAATCTCCCAAGAGCACACTGTCATCAGCAAAGAGCAACTGTGACAACTCCCACTTTATGTGTGATTCTTCATCATTTAACTCCACGCCTCTTGCCAAGACCTTCGCATTTACTTCTCTTACAACCCCATCTATAAATACATTAAACATCACGATGACATCACACATCCTTGTCAAAGGCCTACTTTTACTGGGAAATAATCTCCCTCTTTCCTACATACTCTAACTTGAGCCTCACTATCCTCGTAAAAACTCTTCACTGCTTTCAGTAACCTACCTCGTACACCATACACCTGTAACATCCGCCACATTTCCCCCCTATCCACCCTGTCATACGCCTTTTCCAAATCTATAAATGCCACAAAAACCTCTTTACCCTTATCTAAATACTGTTCAGTTATATGTTTCACTGTAAAAACCTGGTCCACACACCCCCTACCTTTCCTAAAGCCTCCTTGTTCATCTGCTATCCTATTCTCCGTCTTACTCTTAATTCTTTCAATAATAACTCTACCATACAATTTACCAGGTATACTCAACAGACTTATCCCCCTATACATTTTGCACTCTCTTTTGTCCAGTTTGCCTTTATACAAAGGAACTATGCATGCTCACTTCCAATCCCTAGGTACCTTACCCTCTTCCAAATATTTATTAAATAATTGCACCAACCACTCCAAAACTATATCCCCACCTGCTTTTAGCATTTCTATCTTTATCCCATCAATCCCGGCTGCCTTACCTCCTTTCATTTTACCTACTGCCTCACGAACTTCCCCCACACTCACAACTGGCTCTTCCTCACTCCTAAAAGATGTTATTCCTCCTTGCCCTATACACGCAATCACAGCTTCCCTATCTTCATCAACATTTAACAATTCCTCAAAATATTCCCTCCATCTTCCCAATACCTCTAACTCTCCATTTGATAACTCTCCTCTCCTATTTTTAACTGACAAATCCATTTGTTCTCTAGGCTTCCTTAACTTGTTAATCTCACTCCAAAACTTTTTCTTATTTTCAACAAAATTTGTTGATAACATCTCACCCACTCTCTCATTTGCTCTCTTTTTACATTGCTTCACCACTCTCTTAACCTCTCTCTTTTTCTCCATATACTCTTCCCTCCTTGCATCACTTCTACTTTGTAAAAACTTCTCATATGCTAACTTTTTCTCCTTTATTACTCTCTTTACTTCATCATTCCACCAATCACTCCTCTTCCCTCCCGCACCCAGTTTCCTGTAACCACAAACTTCTGCTGAACACACTAACACTACATTTTTAAACCTTCCCCATACCTCTTCGACCCCATTGCCTATGCTCTCATTAGCCCATCTATTCTCCAATAGTTGTTTATATCTTACCCTAACTGCCTCCTCTTTTAGTTTATAAACATTCACCTCTCTCTTCCCTGATGCTTCTATTCTCCTTGTATCTCATCTACCCTTTACTCTCAATGTAGCTACAACTTAAAAGTGATCTGATATATCTGTGGCCCCTCTATAAACATGTACATCCTGAAGTCTACTTAACAGTCTTTTATCTACCAATACATAATCAAACAAACTACTGTCATTTCGCCCTACATCATATCTTGTATACTTATTTATCCTCTTTTTCTTAAAATATGTATTACCTATAACTAAACCCCTTTCTATACAAAGTTCAATCAAATGGCTCCCATTAACATTTACACCTGGCACCCCAAACTTACCTACCACACCCTCTCTAAAAGTTTCTCCTACTTTAGCATTCAGGTCCCCTACCACAATTACTCTCTCACTTGGTTCAAAGGTTCCTATACATTCACTTAACATCTCGCAAAATCTCTCTCTCTCTACATTCCTCTCATCTCCAGGTGCATAAACGCTTATTATGACCCACTTTTCGCATCCAACCTTTACTTTAATCCACATAATCCTTGAATTTACACATTCATATTCTCTTTTCTCCTTCCATAACTGATTCTTCAACATTATTGCTACGCTTTCCTTAGCTCTAACTCTCTCAGATACTCCAGATTTAATGCCATTCATTTCCCCCCACCAAAACTCCCCTACCCCCTTCAGCTTTGTTTTGCTTAGTGCCAGGACATCTAACTTTTCTTCAGAATCTCCCAAGAGCACAGTATCATCAGCAAAGAGCAACTGAGACAACTCCCACTTTATGTGTGATTCTTTATCTTTTAACTCCACCCCTCTTGCCAAGACCCTTGCATTTACTTCTCTTACAACCCCATCTATAAATACATTAAACACCACGATGACATCACACATCCTTGTCTAAGGCCTTCTTTTACTGGGAAATAAACTCCTTCTTTCCTACATACTCTAACATGAGCCTCACTATCCTCGTAAAAACTCTTCACTGCTTTCAGTAACCTACCTCGTACACCATACACCTGTAACATCCGCTACATTTCCCCCCTATCCACCCTGTCATACGCCTTTTCCAAATCCATAAATGCCACAAAAACCTCTTTACCCTTATCTAAATACTGTTCAGTTAT
Source organism: Cherax quadricarinatus (assembly GCF_038502225.1). NCBI lineage: Eukaryota > Metazoa > Arthropoda > Malacostraca > Decapoda > Parastacidae > Cherax > Cherax quadricarinatus. The sequence continues at coordinate 25,623,000 of NC_091302.1, forward strand.
ATGTTTCACTGTAAAAACCTTTTCCACACACCCCCTACCTTTCCTAAAGCCTCCTTGTTCATCTGCTATCCTATTCTCCGTCTTACTCTTAATTCTTTCAATAATAACTCTACCATACAATTTACCAGGTATACTCAACAGACTTATCCCCCTATACATTTTGCACTCTCTTTTGTCAAGTTTGCCTTTATACAAAGGAACTATGCATGCTCACTTCCAATCCCTAGGTACCTTACCCTCTTCCAAATATTTATTAAATAATTGCACCAACCACTCCAAAACTATATCCCCACCTGCTTTTAGCATTTCTATCTTTATCCCATCAATCCCGGCTGCCTTACCTCCTTTCATTTTACCTACTGCCTCACGAACTTCCCCCACACTCACAACTGGCTCTTCCTCACTCCTAAAAGATGTTATTCCTCCTTGCCCTATACACGCAATCACAGCTTCCCTATCTTCATCAACATTTAACAATTCCTCAAAATATTCCCTCCATCTTCCCAATACCTCTAACTCTCCATTTGATAACTCTCCTCTCCTATTTTTAACTGACAAATCCATTTGTTCTCTAGGCTTCCTTAACTTGTTAATCTCACTCCAAAACTTTTTCTTATTTTCAACAAAATTTCTTGATAACATCTCACCCACTCTCTCATTTGCTCTCTTTTTACATTGCTTCACCACTCTCTTAACCTCTCTCTTTTTCTCCATATACTCTTCCCTCCTTGCATCACTTCTACTTTGTAAAAACTTCTCATATGCTAACTTTTTCTTCCTTATTACTCTCTTTACATCATCATTCCACCAATCACTCCTCTTCCCTCCCACACCCACTTTCCTGTAACCACAAACTTCTGCTGAACACTCTAACACTACATTTTTAAACCTTCCCCATACCTCTTCGACCCCATTGCCTATGCTCTCATTAGCCCATCTATTGTCCAATAGTTGTTTATATCTTACCCTAACTGCCTTCTCTTTTAGTTTATAAACATTCACCTCTCTCTTCCCTGATGCTTCTATTCTCCTTGTATCTCATCTACCCTTTACTCTCAATGTAGCTACAACTAAAAAGTGATCTGATATATCTGTGGCCCCTCTATAAACATGTACATCCTGAAGTCTACTTAACAGTCTTTTATCTACCAATACATAATCCAACAAACTACTGTCATTTCGCCCTACATCATATCTTGTATACTTATTTATCCTCTTTTTCTTAAAATATGTATTACCCATAACTAAACCCCTTTCTATACAAAGTTCAATCAAATGGCTCCCATTAACATTTACACTTGGCACCCCAAACTTACCTACCACACCCTCTCTAAAAGTTTCTCCTACTTTAGCATTCAGGTCCCCTACCACAATTACTCTCTCACTTGGTTCAAAGGTTCCTATACATTCACTTAACATCTCGCAAAATCTCTCTCTCTCTACATTCCTCTCATCTCCAGGTGCATACACGCTTATTATGACCCACTTTTCGCATCCAACCTTTACTTTAACCCACATAATCCTTGAATTTACACATTCATATTCTCTTTTCTTCTTCCATAACTGATCCTTCAACATTATTGCTACGCTTTCCTTAGCTCTAGCTCTCTCAGATACTCCAGATTTAATCCCATTCATTTCCCCCCACCAAAACTCCCCTACCCCCTTCAGCTTTGTTTTGCTTAGGGCCAGGACATCCAGCTTGTCTTCAGAATCTCCCAAGAGCACAGTGTCATCAGCAAAGAACAACTGAGACAACTCCCACTTTATGTGTGATTCTTTATCTTTTAACTCCACGCCTCTTGCCAAGACCCTCGCATTTCCTTCTCTTACAATCCCATCTATAAATACATTAAACATCACGATGACATCACACATCCTTGTCAAAGGCCTACTTTTACTGGGAAATAATCTCCCTCTTTCCTACATACTCTAACTTGAGCCTCACTATCCTCGTAAAAACTCTTCACTGCTTTCAGTAACCTACGTCGTACACCATACACCTGTAACATCTGCCATATTGCCCTCCTGTCCACCCTGTCATACGCCTTTTCAAAATCCATAAATGCCACAAAACCTCTTTAGCCTTGTCTAAATACTGTTCAGTTATATGTTTCACTGTAAACACCTGGACCACACACCCCCTACCTTTCCTAAAGCCTCCTTGTTCATCTGCTATCCTATTCTCCGTCTTACTCTTAAGCAGAGGTATGATAAAGCTTACGGTTCAGGGAGAGTGACCTAGTAGCGACCAGTGAAGAGGCGGGGCCAGGAGCTTGGACTCGATCCCTGCAACCTCAACTAGGTGAGTACACACGCACACACACACACGCACACACACACATACACACGCACACACACACATACACACACACACACACACACACACACACACACACACACACACACGTTACACAAAACTCTCCTAATATGTTTAATATTAAGTTATCAAGTGCTCAGCAACGAATAGCAACTGACAATTTCTAGAAGAACAGGTCGAGGAGACAGGTGAAGCATAGAATACATAAACTGATAGTGGGTAGGTCAGGTGTGAGTCAGGTCAGGTCAGGTGTGAGTCAGGTCAGGCTAGGTAGAGAAGCATCGGGGTCAGCGCAAGCAGACTCCACATTCACTCTCAAGCACCAAAACGCACAAGCCTACCTCTACTTTTTATATGCTTAATAAAGCCACACACAAATAGCTCCACACGCACACACACATAGGCGGGGCCAGGAGCTGAGTCTCGACCTCTGCAACCACAATTAGGTGAATACACACACACACACTCACACACGCACATTTACACACACACACTTACACCCACATATTCTCACATAGACACACACACTCTCCCCCCCTAACCCTTCCCCTATCTATCCCCCACTCCTTCCTCTGATCCCCCCTCTGTCTTTCACCCTCCTTCTCCTCTCCCTCCTTCTCCTCTCCCTCCTTCTCCTCTCTCTCCTTCCCTCTCTCCCATTCTCTCTCCCCCTTTGCTTTTTCCTCCTCCTCTCTCCTCACTCCCACTTCCCCTCCTCACCTGTCTCTCACTTTGCCACTGTCTCCAGCTTCCTCCTCTCCTTCCCTCCGCCCCCCCCCCACACACACTCGGACAAACACACAGAATGATCAGTGGTCAGTCGTCATGTGAGGTCACAGACCTTGAGCTGCTTTGGGGATTAGTGTGGACGGTTACAAAGTCATGACTTGCTTTTCCAGTATTTTAAAATCTGAGGTTAGAGTGTTGAAAAAGGAAGTCCTGCTTCTCCAGGAGAAAATTAGGAGGCTGAAGGTTCACCTCAATGGGTCTGGGAATGAGAGTGAGGCAGCTCGTATGGTGGAGGGGAATGAGGCTACCAGCAGCGAGGTGCAGTCTGACACTCGCTGCACTGAGATGCAGTCCAGCACCTGCTACAAGTGGCAGGTGGTTCCCAGTAATTGGAAGAGCACCAAAATAAGGAAAGTTAAGAGACAAGATTTGAAGGTAGGAAATCGCTTCTCTGTTCTTCAGAATGAGTGTACTTCAGTGGCCAGTGAAGGTAAAGGTACTACTTCCCCTGCAAATAGAGGTAAGCGAATCCTTATGGTTGGTGATTCATAGGTAAGACATATGGACTGTGCTTTCTGTAATAGGAATAAGAAGGTAAGAGATAGAGTGTGCTTCCCTGGAGCTGATGTTGGTGACATAGTCAACAGGTTGGATAATATCATGTCAGGTAATGGGAACAAGCCTATTGTCTGTCTCAGTGCTGGTGGAAATGATATTGGGAAGGGTAGGAGAGAAGAGCTGCTAGATAAGTACAGGTCCCAGTCATATGTAGCATCTTGCCTAGAAGGGGAGTGGGCAATGAATGGTTTTCTAGGGCAATTGGTGTAAATTGCTGGCTAGACAGATAGTGCAAAGAACTTGCACTCCCTTTCATTGGCAACTGGGACAACTTTATGGCAAACATGATATGTATGCAAGGGATGGGATACATTCCTCTGGGGCAGGGGCGGTAGCACTTGCAAACTCGATCCAGAGGCCAATTGCTGAAATGCCTGGGATTTAAAACTGATAGAAGATAGAGGTATGGGTGTGTGTGGGAAACAAGCAGGTTGCAACACTTGGGTTGGAAACAGTAAATGTATAAAAGGCATTCAGCATGAAGTTATAAATAAAGACAATAGATCAGGTCAGCAAACAAAGGGGGACAGCAGAGGGCAGCAAGGGACTAGCTCCCTTAAGGTTTACTATACTAATAGCAGGAGTGTAAGAAATAAGATAGATGAGCTATGATTAATTGCAAGTGCAGGAAACATAGATATTATTGCTATAACAGAGACCTGGCTCAATCTGAAAGATAGAGAGATGCCTTCTGAATGTCACATACAAGGATATAAATTATTCCATGCTGACAGGGTCAAAAGAAGGATGATGGAGTAGCAATGTATGTCAGAGACAATTTAAATTGTTGTGTTAGACAAGATATAAAATTAGAAGTGTCAGTCATGGAATCTGTTTGGTTACAGCTTCTCGAGGGCCATGAAAAATTAATTTTTGTGTGATTTACAGGGCCACAAAACCTGATAGGGAGTGCAGTAAACTTCTATGGGACGAAATTCATAAGGTATCTACATACGAAAATGTTGTGCTAATGGGAGATTTCAAGTATAGATTGATTAACTGGAGCAATTTGACAGGAAATTTAAAGTCAAGTGACTTCCTTGATATGATTCAGGATTGTTTTTTAAAGCGGTTTGTGATAGAACCAACTAGAGGAAATAACCTGCTGGACTTGGTTCTTGTCAGCAGGAAAACATTAATTAATAATCTTGAGGTTAATGATGAGCTTGGGGAAAGTGACCACAAATCACTCAGTTTTAATATATCATGGAATTCCCCTAATTATGGCAATCAAGTATCTGTCCCTGACTTCTGCTTGGCTGATTTCATAGGACTGAAAAATTTCTTGGGTGGGCTGAACTGGAATGACCTGACTATGGGTCAGGTAGGTGGTGATGATTGCCGATATGATGTTTTCCAGAGCATAGTTCTAGCTGCTCAGACAACTTATGTTCCAAATAGGGAAATCAGATCAAACAAAAATGATCCTAAATGGATGAACAATACATCAAAACATCTCATTGGTCAAAAGAGAGGCCTATATAGGGAAATTAAAAGAGGAGAGGGGCAATTAAGAAATCAATGTATACAGTTAAAGAGAGAAATAAAAAAGGGAATAAGAAAAGCAAAAAGAGATTATGAGGTTAAAGTTGCAAGAGAATCGAAGACTAACCCAAAAGGATTCTTTCAGGTATACAGAAGTAAGATCAGGGACAAGATAGGCCCACTCAAAAGTTACTCAGGTCAGCTCACGAACAGTGATAAGGAAATGTGTAGAATTTTTAACACATACTTCCTCTCAGTTTTTACACAGGAAGATACTAGCGATATTCCAGAAATAATAAATTATGTAGAACAGGACGATAATAAACTGTGCATGATTAGGGTCACAAGTGGCATGGTCCTTAGGCAAATAGATAAATTAAAATCTAACAAATCACCAGGCCTTGATGAACTGTATGCAAGGGTTCTAAAGGAATGTAAAGAGGAGCTTAACAAACCTTTGGCTAATCTTTTCAACATATCACTACAAACTGGCATGGTGCCAGATAAATGGAAAATGGTAAATGTGATATATATTTTGAAAACAGGTGACGGGTCCTTAGCTTCGAACTATAGACCAATAAGCCTTACCTCCATAGTGGGAAAATTTATGGAATCAATAATTGCCGAGGCAGTTCATATCCACCTTGAAAAACATAAATTAATCAACAAATCTCAGCACGGTTTTACAAAGGGGCGTTCCTGCCTTATGAATTTATTAACTTTTTTCACTAAGGTATTTGAGGAGGTAGATCATGGTAATGAATATGATATTGTGTATATGGACTTCAGTAAGGCTTTTGACAGGGTCCCACACAGAAACAAGCGTATAATCGACAACAAACACGGTTTCAGGGAAGGAAAATCCTGTGTCACAAACCTACTGGAGTTTTATGACAAGGTGACAGAAGTAAGACAAGAGAGAGAGGGGTGGATAGACTGCATTTTCATGGACTGCACGAAGGCCTTCGGCACAGTTCCCCACAAAAGGTTAATGCAAAAGCTAGAGGATCAGGCACACATAACACAAAAGGCACTGCAGAGAATACCTGACAGGGAGGCAACAACGAGTCATGGTACTTGACGAGGTGTCAGAGTGGGCGCCTGTGACAAGCAGGGTTCCACAGGGGTCAGTCCTAGGACCTGTGCTGTTTTTGGTATATGTGAATGACATAACGGAAGGGATAGACTCAGAAGTGTCCTTGTTTGCAGATGATGTGAAGTTAATGAGGAGAATCAAATCGGTCGAGGGTCAGGCAGGATTACAAAGAGACCTGGACAGGCTACAAGCCTGGTCGAGCAACTGGCTCCTTGAATTTAACCCTGCCAAATGCAAAGTCATGAAGATTGGGGAAGGGCAAAGGAAACCACAGGCACAGTACAGTCTAGGTGACCAAAGACTGCAGACCTCATTCAAGGAATAAATCTTGGGGTGAGTATAATACCGAGGGCATCTCCTGAGGTGCATATCAGTCCGATAACTGCTGCAGCATACGGGTGTCTGGCAAACCTATGGATAGCGTTCTGGTACCTCAGTAAGGAATCGCTCAAGACTCTGTACCCCATATACGTCAGACCCATACTGGAGTATGCAGCACCAGTTTGGAATCCACACCTGGTCAAACACGTCAAGAAATTAGAGAAAGTGGAAAGGTTTGCAACAAGACTAGTCTCAGAGCTAAGGGGATTGTCCTACGAAGAAAGGTTAAGGGAAATTGGCCTGACGACACTGAAGGACATGAGGGTCAGGGGAGATATGATAATGACATATAAAATACTGCGCAGAATAGACAACGTTGAAAAAGAAAGGATGTTCCAGAGAGGGGACACAGAAACAAGGGGTCGCAATTGGAAGTTGAAGACTCAGATGAGTGACAGGGATGTTAGGAAGTATTTCTTCAATCATAGAGTTGTCAGGAAGTGGAATAGCCTAGAAAGTGACGTAGTGGAGGCGGGAACCATACATAGTTTTAAGACGTTTCATTAAGCTCATGGAGCAGGGAGGGAGAGGACCTAGTAGCAGTCAGTGAAGAGGCGGGGCCAGGAGCTATGAATCGACCCTTGCAACCACAAATAGGTGAATACAAATAGGTGAGTACACACACACACACACACACACACACACACACACACACACACACACTACATAAAGAGAGCATACCTAAGTACACCACCGTAGACAGCAGCCACGAAGAGTCCACACAGCCCACTGAGGTGGTTCATCTTGTCCATCACCAACAATGGCAGGATCTGGTCTGGTAAAGTGATTCTTCCAGAGGTAAGCGGGTCACACTCCATGTAGGTGGCATATGCTACTAAACCAGCATAGTAAAACAGCGAAAACAAACAGCTCACTCCCACACAGAAGGCGACGCACAGCCTGGGTACAGGGAAAAACAAAGAAATGTAAGACATTCTAAGATACATAAACACACACATACACACACACATCTAATATGACATAATAAACAATATAAATAACATAGAAACCTGATATATACTCTAAAATGGATAAAATATGTCGTTCATGTAGTGGTATGGGCATTGTCGGCGGTGGACGAGAGAGTGTCTGGAGACCGGGCAAAATACTTCATGAATAATTTCGCTAATATCATCTAAATGACTTATTTATGTATCACAGTTCATCTAATGTGACATAACGGACAATATAAGTAACATAGAAACACGATATATACTCTAGAAAGAATAAAATATGTCATTATGTAACAGGTGGAGGCAGCCTCAACCACTCCCTCTTTGTTGTGGTAAACACTGCCATCTAGTGACGGCCTTTTGAAGCCGTCTATTATTATAATTATTATATGTAGTACATTATTATTATATATGTATTATTATTATACATTTTATATTATTATTATTGTATTATACTATTATTATTATTATTATTGTTATTATTATTATACGTATTGTTATTATTCATATTATTATTATACATTACCTGGAGTTTACCTGGAGAGAGTTCCGGGGGTCAACGCCCCCGCGGCCCGGTCTGAGACCAGGCCTCCTGGTGGATCAGAGCCTGATCAACCAGGCTGTTGCTGCTGGCTGCACGCAAACCAACATACGAGCCACAGCCCGGCTGATCCGGAACTGACTTTAGGTGCTTGTCCAGTGCCAGCTTGAAGACTGCCAGGGGTCTGTTGGTAATCCCCCTTATGTGTGCTGGGAGGCAGTTGAACAGTCTCGGGCCCCTGACACTTATTGTATGGTCTCTTAACGTGCTAGTGACACCCCTGCTTTTCATTGGGGGGATGGTGCATCGTCTGCCAAGTCTTTTGCTTTCGTAGTGGGTGATTTTCGTGTGCAAGTTCGGTACTAGTCCCTCTAGGATTTTCCAGGTGTATATAATCATGTATCTCTCCCTCCTGCGTTCCAGGGAATACAGGTTTAGGAACCTCAAGCGCTCCCAATAATTGAGGTGTTTTATCTCCGTTATGCGCGCCGTGAAAGTTCTCTGTACATTTTCTAGGTCGGCAATTTCACCTGCCTTGAAAGGTGCTGTTAGTGTGCAGCAATATTCCAGCCTAGATAGAACAAGTGACCTGAAGAGTGTCATCATGGGCTTGGCCTCCCTAGTTTTGAAGGTTCTCATTATCCATCCTGTCATTTTTCTAGCAGATGCGATTGATACAATGTTATGGTCCTTGAAGGTGAGATCCTCCGACATGATCACTCCCAGGTCTTTGACGTTGGTGTTTCGCTCTATTTTGTGGCCAGAATTTGTTTTGTACTCTGATGAAGATTTAATTTCCTCATGTTTACCATATCTGAGTAATTGAAATTTCTCATCGTTGAACTTCATATTGTTTTCTGCAGCCCACTGAAAGATTTGGTTGATGTCTGCCTGGAGCTTTGCAGTGTCTGCAATGGAAGACACTGTCATGCAGATTCGGGTGTCATCTGCAAAGGAAGACACGGTGCTGTGGCTGACATCCTTGTCTATGTCGGATATAAGGATGAGGAACAAGATGGGAGCGAGTACATATTATTATTATTATTATTATTATTATTATTATTATTATTATTATTATTATTATTATTATTATATAAATTATTTGTAATTTTTATTCACACAAAAAATATAAGATTAACTGTAATTCCTTATTGCAATAATTGTATAAATATGTCAACCCATTCACGACTGCATATTGGAATGGACAGTGATGTCATTTGTTTACTCTGAAACAGCCAAGCAATGGACTATTTCTCCTAGGTTGAGCTCAATTTCAAGGCACTTTTCGTCGTGAAAGCAATCAAAATTGTATCTATTTCTGTAATATGTCTTCCATTCTATCAAATAAGACCAAAAAAACGAGAATACAACCATAAAAACCATTTGAAATTACTGCTAAGGGGTGGCTAATTGCTGAGAAGTGAACTCCATCACACAAGGATGTGTGATGTCACCGTGGTTGTTTAATATATTTATAGATGGGGTTGTAAGAGAAGTAAATGCGAGGGTCTTGGCAAGAGGCGTGGAGTTAAAAGATAAAGAATCACACACAAAGTGGGAGTTGTCACAGTTGCTCTTTGCTGATGACACTGTGCTCTTGGGAGATTCTGAAGAGAATTTGCAGAGATTGGTGGATGAATTTGGTAGGGTGTGCAAAAGAAAAAAATTAAAAGTGAATACAGGAAAGAGTAAGGTTATGAGGATAACAAAAAGATTAGGTGATGAAAGATTGGATATCAGATTGGAGGGAGAGTATGGAGGAGGTGAATGTATTCAGATATTTGGAAGTGGACGTGTCAGCGGATGGGTCTATGAAAGATGAGGTGAATCATAGAATTGAGGGGAAAAGGGTGAGTGGTGCACTTAGGAGTCTGTGGAGACAAAGAACTTTGTCCTTGGAGGCAAAGAGGGGAATGTATGAGAGTATAGTTTTACAAACGCTCTTATATGGGTGTTAAGCATGGGTGATGAATGTTGCAGTGAGGAGAAGGCTGGAGGCAGTGGAGATGTCATGTCTGAGGGCAATGTGTGGTGTGAATATAATGCAGAGAATTCGTAGTTTGGAAGTTAGGAGGAGGTGCTGGATTACCAAAACTGTTGTCCAGAGGGCTGAGGAAGGGTTGTTGAGGTGGTTCGGACATGTAGAGAGAATGGAGCGAAACAGAGTGACTTCAAGAGTGTATCAGTCTGTAGTGGAAGGAAGGTGGGGTAGGGGTCGGTCTAGGAAAGATTGGAGGGAGGGGGTAAAGGAGGTTTTGTGTGCAAGGGGCTTGGACTTCCAGCAGGCATGCGTAAGCGTGTTTGATAGGAGTGAATGGAGACAAATGGTTTTTAATACTTGACGTGCTGTTGGAGTGTGAGCAAAGTAACATTTATGAAGGGGTTCAGGGAAACCGGCAGGCCGGACTTGAGTCCTGGAGATGGGAAGTACAGTGCCTGCACTCTGAAGGAGGGGTGTTAATGTTGCAGTTTAAAAACTGTAGTGTAAAGCACCCTTCTGGCAAGACAGTGATGGAGTGAATGATGGTGAAAGTTTTTCTTTTTCGGGCCACCCTGCCTTGGTGGGAATCGGCCAGTGTGATTATATAATAATAAATATATATATATATATATATATATATATATATATATATATATATATATATATATATATATATATATATATATATATATATATATATATATATATATATATAACACTGATCACTGGCTGAAGGAGACTCGAACCTACGAACCTTAGGACAAGGTACGCAGTGCTTTACCAATGTGTAGATTGGTAAAGCACTGCGTACCTTGTCCTAAGGTTCGTAGGTTCGAGTCTCCTTCAGCCAGAGTTCAGTGTTTGTGTATATTTCGCCTGCTCTCGCGAATTCCTTGCATATATACATATATATATATATATATATATATATATATATATATATATATATATATATATATATATATATATATATATATATATATATATATATATATATATGTCGTGCCGAATAGGCAGAACTTGCTACCTTGGCTAAATAGCAACGCTCATCTTGCCATATAGGACAAGCGAAAATTTGTGTATGCAATAATTTCGCCAAAATCATTCTGAACATAACGAAAAAAAATATATTTCACTGTGTTTAGTATTAAATTATTGTAAACAAATATAAAATAGTTTGTAATAAAGTTGGTAGAATTACCGACAATATGTAAAGTAAAAGGACACATCCATGTATTGTTTGTAATGGCTTGATAAAGCTCCTGGAGAGCGAAACGTTGCCACAATAAATGTCACATTAGTTGCACTTGTGTCCTTTTACTTTACATAAATATAAAATATATTTAGTTGGGTTATGCTAAAATAAATTGTTCTTGTTATAATAAGGTTAGGTAAGTTTTCTATATATATATATATATATATATATATATATATATATATATATATTTCATATATCCATCACTGTCTTGCCATACACTATTTTTAAACTGCAACATTAACACCCCTCCTTCAGAGTGCATATTCCCATCTCCAGGACTCATCCGGCCTGCCGGTTTCCCTGAATCCCTTCATATGTTATATCCAACAGCACGTCATATTAAAAACCATTTGTCTCCATACTCCTATCAAACACGCTCATGCCTGCTGGATCCATCGCACACAAAACCTCCTTTACCCCCTCCCTCCAACCCTTCCTAGGCCGACCCCTACCCCGCCTTCCTTCCACTACAGACTGATACACTCTTGAAGTCATTCTGTTTCGCTCCATTCTCTCTACATGTCCGAACCACCTCAACAACCCTTCCTCAGCCCTCTGGACAACAGTTTTGGTAATCCCGCACCTCCTCCTAACTTCCAAACTACGAATTCTCTGCATTATATTCACACCACACATAGACATGACATCTCCATGCCTCCAGCCTTCTCCTCGCTGCAACATAAATCCATAAATGCCACAAAGACCTCTTTAGCCTTATCTAAATACTGTTCACTTATATGTTTCACTGTAAACACCTGGTCCACACACCCCCTACCTTTCCTAAAGCCTCCTTGTTCATCTGCTATCCTATTCTCCGTCTTACTCTTAATTCTTTCAATTATAACTCTACCATACACTTTACCAGGTACACTCAACAGACTTATCCCCCTATAATTTTTGCACTCTCTTTTTTCCCCTTTGCCTTTATACAAAGGAACTATGCATGCTCTCTGCCAATCCCTAGGTACCTTACCCTCTTCCATACATTTATTAAACAATTGCACCAACCACTCCAAAACTATATCCCCACCTGCTTTTAACATTTCTATCTTTATCCCATCAATCCCGGCTGCCTTACCCCCTTTCATTTTACCTACTGCCTCACGAACTTCCCCCACACTCACAACTGGCTCTTCCTCACTCCTACAAGATGTTATTCCTCCTTGCCCTATACACGAAATCACAGCTTCCCTATCTTCATCAACATTTAACAATTCCTCAAAATATTCCTTCCATCTTCCCAATACCTCTAACTCTCCATTTAATAACTCTCCTCTCCTATTTTTAACTGACAAATCCATTTGTTCTCTAGGCTTTCTTAACTTGTTAATCTCACTCCAAAACTTTTTCTTATTTTCAACAAAATTTGTTGATAACATCTCACCCACTCTCTCATTTGCTCTCTTTTTACATTGCTTCACCACTCTCTTAACCTCTCTCTTTTTCTCCATATACTCTTCCCTCCTTGCATCACTTCTACTTTGTAAAAACTTCTCATATGCTAACTTTTTCTCCCTTACTACTCTCTTTACATCATCATTCCACCAATCGCTCCTCTTCCCTCCTGCACCCACTTTCCTGTAACCACAAACTTCTGCTGAACACTCTAACACTACATTTTTAAACCTACCCCATACCTCTTCGACCCCATTGCCTATGCTCTCATTAGCCCATCTATCCTCCAATAGCTGTTTATATCTTACCCTAACTGCCTCCTCTTTTAGTTTATAAACCTTCACCTCTCTCTTCCCTGATGCTTCTATTCTCCTTGTATCCCATCTACCTTTTACTCTCAGTGTAGCTACAACTAGAAAGTGATCTGATATATCTGTGGCCCCTCTATAAACATGTACATCCTGAAGTCTACTCAACAGTCTTTTATCTACCAATACATAATCCAACAAACTACTGTCATTTCGCCCTACATCATATCGTGTATACTTATTTATCCTCTTTTTCTTAAAATATGTATTACCTATAACTAAACCCCTTTCTATACAAAGTTCAATCAAAGGGCTCCCATTATCATTTACACCTGGCACCCCAAACTTACCTACCACACCCTCTCTAAAAGTTTCTCCTACTTTAGCATTCAAGTCCCCTACCACAATTACTCTCTCACTTGGTTCAAAGGCTCCTATACATTCACTTAACATCTCCCAAAATCTCTCTCTCTCCTCTGCATTCCTCTCTTCTCCAGGTGCATACACGCTTATTATGACCCACTTCTCGCATCCAACCTTTACTTTAATCCACATAATTCTTGAATTTACACATTCATATTCTCTTTTCTCCTTCCATAACTGATCATTTAACATTACTGCTACCCCTTCCTTTGCTCTAACTCTCTCAGATACTCCAGATTTAATCCCATTTATTTCCCCCCACTGAAACTCTCCTACCCCCTTCAGCTTTGTTTCGCTTAGGGCCAGGACATCCAACTTCTTTTCATTCATAACATCAGCAATCATCTGTTTCTTGTCATCCGCACTACATCCACGCACATTTAAGCAACCCAGTTTTATAAAGTTTTTCTTCTTCTCTTTTTTAGTAATTGTATACAGGAGAAGGGGTTACTAGCCCATTGCTCCCGGCATTTTAGTCGCCTCATACGACACGCATGGCTTACGGAGGAAAGATTCTTTTCCACTTCCCCATGGACAATAGAAGAAATAAAAAAGAACAAGAGCTATTTAGAAAAAGGAGAAAAACCTAGATGTATGTATATATATATATGCATGTGCGTGTCTGTGAAGTGTGACCAAAGTGTAAGTAGGAGTAGCAAGATATCCCTGTTATCTAGCGTGTTTATGAGACAGAAAAAGAAACCAGCACTCCTACCATCATGCAAAACAATTACAGGTTTTTGTTTCACAGTCATCTGGCAGGACGGTAGTACTTCCCTGGGTGGTTGCTGTCTACCAACATATATATATATATATATTATATATATATATATATGTATATATATATATATATATATATATATATATATATATATATATATATATATATATATATATATATATATATATATATATTATATATATATATATATTATATATAGTGTATAGGGGACTGGAGGAGGAGGAGAGAGTGGATTGTTTATAGTTTGGAAGGGGAATCCCCTTCCAGCAACACCTCAGGTACTATTTGCTTTTCTGGGGTTGCTTCTTTTCTCTGTTTCTTAATGCCACTAGGACCAGCTTGAGAGTCACTGGAGTCCTGTCTCGCAAAATAACTGTGCAGAGAGCTCTGTTTCTGGCGTCTCTTTAAAACTTCCCTAAAATGGGCCAAGACTCTGTCACTGTACAAGTTGCCGATATGGCTTGCAACATCCTTCTCTGGGTGATGTTTCTCCATAAATCTTTCCATCTTACCCCACATAGTAAAAATCTCCTTAATTTCTGAAGAAGGCACCTTCTTCCATCTCTCTTCCTCCTCCTCTGCAGCAAGATTCTGAGCTGCGATCTGTTGCTCTTCCTGCTGAAGCTCTTGCAGCTCCTCAGTGGTTAGCTCTTCGTTGTGGTCCTCCACCAACTCTTCCACATCCTCCAAACTCACATCCAACCCCATGGAACTCCCCAGTGCCACAATAGAGTTCAAAACTGACATAGGCTCATCAGGGTCAGCCCCAAACCCTTCCAAATCCCTCTTGTCGACACAATCTGGCCACAATTTTCTCCAAGCAGAGTTCAAAGTCCTGGTAGACACTCCCTCCCAAGCCTTACCTATAAGGCTTACACAATGGAAAATACTGAAATGAAGCACCTTTCAAACATTGCTTTGGTGTACAGTTTTTTAAAGTTTGCAATGACCTGCTGGTCCATGGGTTGGAGAAGAGGAGTGGTATTCGGGGGCAAGAACTTTACTGAGATGAACCCAAACTCCTTCAGAATTAGGTCATCCAAGTTTGGTGGATGAGCAGGTGCATTGTCCATTACTAGCAGGCACTTGAGATCCAATTTCTTTTCCAGGAGGTAATTCTTCACACTAGGGCCAAACACTTCGTTGAACCACTCTACAAAAATTTCCCTCGTGACCCATGCCTTATTATTAGATTTCCAAAACACACACAATTTACTCTTCATAACATTATTTTTCTTAAATGCTCTGGGATTTTCAGAATGGTACACTAGTAACGGCTTCACTTTGAAATCCCCACTAGCATTAGCACAGAACATTAGCGTCAGCCTGTCTTTCATAGGCTTGTGTCCTGGCATTGACTTTTCCTCTTGTGTAATGAAGGTCCTCTTTGGCATTTTCTTCCAGAAGAGGCCTGTTTCGTCACAATTGAACACTTGTTCAGGTTTCAGTCCTTCAGCCTCTATGTACTCCTGGAATTCATGCGCATATTTTTCAGCCGCCTTGTGGTCCGAACTGGCAGCCTCACCATGCCTTACCACACTGTGTATGCCAGTACGCTTCTTAAATCTCTCAAACCAGCCTTTGCTGGCCTTAAAATCACTCACTTCACCACTATTTGCAGGCAATTTATTTACCAAATCTTCATGCAACTGCCTAGCCTTTTCAAAAATAATCGAGGTCATAAGACTGTCTCCTGCTAATTGTTTCTCATTTATCCACACAATAATAACTTCTCAACCTCTACCAGTACTGGTGATCTCATTTTTGTCAGCATATTTACCCCCTTTGCAACAACAGCGTCCTTGATTTCCTTTCTCATGGCTATGATGGAAGATATGGTTGAATGATTTTTGTTATACATCCTCGCCAGTTCGCCCACACGTACGCCACTATCATATTGTTCAATGATGTTTTTCTTAAATTCAATGGTATTTCTCACCTTCTTTACCAAAGGTTTGGCACTAGGAGCTTTCTTTGGAGCCATGGTAGCTTATTTAGCACTTAAATAACTTGCAAGCACTAAAATAAATGAAATATTATGAAATATTTCACTGGAGCACGTGAGAGGACCGCCGCTAACTGGTAAACAATGGCACAATGGCTGGGAAGGAAGGCTGAGGCGGGTCGAGGCCCGCTTACCTCGTGCATACGCATCTGGGACGACGGGTCGAGACGGGTCGATAAACGAATTTCGGTCAATTTCCGAGTCAATATTTTGTCGAAAAAACCGGTTGATTTCCGAAATGGTCGACTTTCAGGCCGGTCGATTATTGAGGGACCACTGTATATGTATATATATATATATATATATATATATATATATATATAAATATATATATATATATATATATAGGTATATATATATATATATATATATATATATATATATATATATATCTATATATATATATATATATATATATATATATATATATTTATATATATATATATATATATATATATATATATATATATATATGTAAATATATATATTTATATATATATATATATATATATATATATATATATATATATATATATATATATATATATATATATATATATATTTTTTTTTTTTTCAACAAGTCGGTCGTCTCCCACCGAGGCAGGGTGACCCAAAAAAAAAGAAAGAAAATCCCCAAAAAGAAAATACTTTCATCATCATTCAACACTTTCACCACACTCACACATTATCACTGCTTTTGCAGAGGTGCTCAGAATACAACAGTTTAGAAGCATATACATATAGAGATACACAACATATCCCTCCAAACTGCCAATATCCCAAACCCCTCCTTTAAAGTGCAGGCATTGTACTTCCCATTTCCAGGACTCAAGTCCGACTATATGAAAATAACCGGTTTCCCTGAATCCCTTCACTAAATATTACCCTGCTCACACTCCAACAGATCGTCAGGTCCCAAGTATCATTCGTCTCCATTCACTCCTATCTAACACGCTCATGCACGCTTGCTGGAAGTCCAAACCCCTCGCCCACAAAACCTCCTTTACCCCCTCTTTCCAACCCTTTCGAGGACGACCCCTACCCCTCTTTCCTTCCCCTATAGATTTATATGCTTTCCATGTCATTCTACTTTGATCCATTCTCTCTAAATGACCAAACCACCTCAACAACCCCTCTTCTGCCCTCTGACTAATGCTTTTATTAACTCCACACCTTCTCCTGATTTCCACACTTCGAATTTTCTGCATAATATTTACACCACACATTGCCCTTAGACAGGACATCTCCACTGCCTCCAACCCTCTCCTCGCTGCTGCATTTACCACCCAAGCTTCACATCCATATAAGAGTGTTGGTACTACTATACTTTCATACATTCCCTTCTTTGCCTCCATAGATAACGTTTTTTGACTCCACATATACCTCAATGCACCACTCACCTTTTTTCCCTTATCAATTCTATGATTAACCTCATCCTTCATAAATCCATCCGCCGACACGTCAACTCCCAAGTATCTGAAAACATTCACTTCTTCCATACTCCTCCTCCCCAATTTGATATCCAATTTTTCTTTATCTAAATCATTTGATACCCTCATCACCTTACTCTTTTCTATGTTCACTTTCAACTTTCTACCTTTACACACATTCTCAAACTCATCCACTAACCTTTGCAATTTTTCTTTAGAATCTCCCATAAGCACAGTATCATCAGCAAAAAGTAACTGTGTCAATTCCCATTTTGAATTTGATTCCCCATAATTTAATCCCACCCCTCTCCCGAACACCCTAGCATTTACTTCTTTTACAACCCCATCTATAAATATATTAAACAACCATGGTGACATTACACATCCCTGTCTAAGACCTACTTTTACCGGGAAGTATTCTCCCTCTCTTCTACACACCCTAACCTGAGCCTCACTATCCTCATAAAAGCTCTTTACAGCATTTAGTAACTTACCACCTATTCCATAAACATGCAACATCTGCCACATTGCTCCTCTATCCACTCTATCATATGCCTTTTCTAAATCTATAAATGCAATAAAAACTTCCCTACCTTTATCTAAATACTGTTCACATATATGCTTCAATGTAAACACTTGATCTACACATCCCCTACCCACTCTGAAACCTCCCTGCTCATCCGCAATTCTACATTCTGTCTTACCTCTAATTCTTTCAAGTATAACCCTACCGTATACTTTTCCTGGTATACTCAGTAAACTTATTCCTCTATAATTTTTACAATCTCTTTTGTCCCCTTTCCCTTTATATAAAGGGACTATACATGCTCTCCGCCAATCCCTAGGTACCTTCCCCTCTTTCATACATTTATTAAACAAAAGTACCAACCACTCCAACACTATATCCCCCCCTGCTTTTAACATTTCTGTCATGATCCCATCAGTTCCAGCTGCTTTACCCCCTTTCATTCTACGTAATGCCTCACGTACCTCCACCACACTTACATTCTGCTCTTCGTCACTCCTAAAAGATGGTATACCTCCCTGGCCAGTGCATGAAATTACCGCCTCCCTTTCTTCCTCAACATTTAAAAGTTCCTCAAAATATTCTCGCCATCTACCTAATGCCT
This sequence comes from Cherax quadricarinatus, assembly GCF_038502225.1. Classification (NCBI taxonomy): domain Eukaryota; kingdom Metazoa; phylum Arthropoda; class Malacostraca; order Decapoda; family Parastacidae; genus Cherax; species Cherax quadricarinatus. The sequence goes on from NC_091302.1 coordinate 25,641,795, forward strand.
CCCTCTCCCCATCTACTAACTCCCCTACTCTGTTTTTAACGGACAAATCCATACTTTCCCTAGGCTTTCTTAACTTGTTTAACTCACTCCAAAATTTTTTCTTATTTTCATTAAAATTTCTTGACAGTGCCTCTCCCACTCTTTCATCTGCTCTCCTTTTGCACTCTCACACCACTCTCTTCACCTTTCTTTTACTCTCCATATACTCTGCTCTTCTTAAAAAACTTCTGTTTTGTAAAAACCTCTCGTAAGCTACCTTTTTCTCTTTTATCACACCCTTTACTTCATCATTCCACCAATCACTCCTCTTTCCTCCTGCCCCCACCCTCCTATAACCACAAACTTCTGCCCCACATTCTAATACTGCATTTTTAAAACTATTCCAACCCTCTTCAACCCCCCCACTACTCATCTTTGCACTAGCCCACCTTTCTGCCAATAGTCGCTTATATCTCGCCCGAAGTTCCTCCTCCCTTAGTTTATACACTTTCACCTCCCTCTTACTTGTTCTTGCCACCTTCCTCTTTTCCCATCTACCTCTTACTCTAACTGTAGCTACAACTAAATAATGATCTGATATATCAGTTGCCCCTCTATAAACATGTACATCCTGGAGCCTACCCATCAACCTTTTATCCACCAATACATAATCTAATAAACTACTTTCATTACGTGCTACATCATACCTTGTATATTTATTTATCCTCTTTTTCATAAAATATGTATTACTTATTACCAAATTATATATATATATATATATATATATATATATATATATATATATATATATATATATATATATATATATATACATATATATATATATATATCTATATATATATATATATATATATATCTATGTATATATATATATATATATATATATCAAATCTATATATATATATATATATATATATATATATATATATATATATATATATATATATATATATATATATATAGGTTGGTAGACAGCAACCACCCAGGGAAGTACTACCGTCCTGCCAGATGACTGTGAAACAAAAACCTGTAACTGTTTTGCATGATGGTAGGATTGCTGGTTTCTTTTTCTGTCTCATAAACACGCTAGATAACAGGGATATCTTGCTACTCCTACTTACACTTTGGTCACACTTCACAGACACGCACATGCATATATATATATATATATATACATACATCTAGGTTTTTCTCCTTTTTCTAAATAGCTCTTGTTCTTCTTTATTTCTTCAATTGTCCATGGGGAAGTGGAAAAGAATCTTTCCTCCGTAAGCCATGCGTGTCGTATGAGGCGACTAAAATGCCGGGAGCAATGGGCTAGTAACCCCTTCTCCTGTAGACATTTACTAAAAAAAGAGAAGAAGAAAAACTTCATAAAACTGGGATGCTTAAATGTGCGTGGATGTAGTGCGGATGACAAGAAACAGATGATTGCTGATGTTATGAATGAAAAGAAGTTGGATGTCCTGGCCCTAAGCGAAACAAAGCTGAAGGGGGTAGGAGAGTTTCAGTGGGGGAAAATAAATGGGATTAAATCTGGAGTATCTGAGAGAGTTAGAGCAAAGGAAGGGGTAGCAGTAATGTTAAATGATCAGTTATGGAAGGAGAAAAGAGAATATGAATGTGTAAATTCAAGAATTATGTGGATTAAAGTAAAGGTTGGATGCGAGAAGTGGGTCATAATAAGCGTGTATGCACCTGGAGAAGAGAGGAATGCAGAGGAGAGAGAGAGATTTTGGGAGATGTTAAGTGAATGTATAGGAGCCTTTGAACCAAGTGAGAGAGTAATTGTGGTAGGGGACCTGAATGCTAAAGTAGGAGAAACTTTTAGAGAGGGTGTGGTAGGTAAGTTTAGGGTGCCAGGTGTAAATGATAATGGGAGCCCTTTGATTGAACTTTGTATAGAAAGGGGTTTAGTTATAGGTAATACATATTTTAAGAAAAAGAGGATAAATAAGTATACAAGATATGATGTAGGGCGAAATGACAGTAGTTTGTTGGATTATGTATTGGTAGATAAAAGACTGTTGAGTAGACTTCAGGATGTACATGTTTATAGAGGGGCCACAGATATATCAGATCACTTTCTAGTTGTAGCTACACTGAGAGTAAAAGGTAGATGGGATACAAGGAGAATAGAAGCATCAGGGAAGAGAGAGGTGAAGATTTATAAACTAAAAGAGGAGGCAGTTAGGGTAAGATATAAACAGCTATTGGAGGATAGATGGGCTAATGAGAGCATAGGCAATGGGGTCGAAGAGGTATGGGGTAGGTTTAAAAATGTAGTGTTAGAGTGTTCAGCAGAAGTTTGTGGTTTCAGGAAAGTGGGTGCAGGAGGGAAGAGGAGCGATTGGTGGAATGATGATGTAAAGAGAGTAGTAAGGGAGAAAAAGTTAGCATATGAGAAGTTTTTACAAAGTAGAAGTGATGCAAGGAGGGAAGAGTATATGGAGAAAAAGAGAGAGGTTAAGAGAGTGGTGAAGCAATGTAAAAAGTGAGCAAATGAGAAAGTGGGTGAGATGTTATCAACAAATTTTGTTGAAAATAAGAAAAAGTTTTGGAGTGAGATTAACAAGTTAAGAAAGCCTAGAGAACAAATGGATTTGTCAGTTAAAAATAAGAACATAAGAAGAACATAAGAACGAAGGAACACTGCAGAAGGCCTACTGGCCCACGCGAGGCAGGTCCAAGTCTCCTACCGGCTTAAGCCAATGCACCCAACCTAGTCAGGTCAGGTCACATTGACTTAAGGGAGGAACACGGCAACCGACCTGTTAGCACAAGCTATCAGGTCTAACTCACACCCACCCACATCTACTCATGTATTTATCCAACCTATTTTTAAAGCTACACAACGTTCTGGCCTCTATAACGGTACTTGGGAGTTTGTTCCACTCCTCCACAACTCTATTACCAAACCAGTACTTTCCTATATCCTTCCTGAATCTGAATTTTTCCAACTTAAAACCATTGCTGCGAGTCCTGTCTAGGCTAGATATTTTCAGCACACTATTTACATCCCCTTTATTTATTCCTGTCTTCCATTTATACACCTCAATCATATCCCCCCTAATTCTACGTCTTTCTAGAGAGTGCAGTTTCAGGGCCCTTAGTCTATCCTCATAGGGAAGGTTTCTGATACATGGGATCATCTTTGTCATCCTCCTTTGTACATTTTCCAGAGAATTTATATCCATTCTGTAATACGGTGACCAAAACTGTGCAGCATAATCTAAATGAGGCCTAACCAAGGATGTATAGAGTTGAAGAACAACCTGAGGACTCCTATTATTTATGCTTCTTGATATGAAGCCAAGGATTCTATTAGCTTTATTGCGAACACTTATGCACTGTTGTCTTGGTTTCAGATTACTGCTAACCAGAACTCCTAAATCTTTTTCGCAATCCGTAATATTAAGATCTACATTATTTAGTTTATATGTGGCATGGTTATTGTCCTGTCCAACATTTAGAACTTTGCATTTGTCTATATTAAACTGCATCTGCCACTTCTCCGACCACTGCATCAGTCTATTCAAATCTTCCTGGAGTGCTCGAATGTCCTCGTCAGAATGAATTCGACGGCCTATTTTGGTGTCATCGGCAAACTTGCCGATGTCGCTCTTTATGCCCTCATCTATGTCGTTTATGTAGATTGTGAACAGCAGGGGGCCCAACACTGACCCCTGTGGAACACCGCTCGTGACGCTTCCCCACTCTGATTTCTCCCCATTTATGCAAACTCTCTGCTGCCTATTTGTCAACCATGCCTCTATCCAGGAAAAAATTTCTCCTCCTATTCCATGTGCTTTAATTTTCCTCAATAGTCTCTGATGTGGGACCCTGTCAAAAGCCTTACTGAAGTCCATATACACAATATCATATTCATTACCATGATCTACCTCCTCAAATACCTTAGTGAAAAAAGTTAATAAATTCGTAAGGCAGGAACGCCCCTTTGTAAAACCATGCTGAGATTCGTTGATTAATTTATGCTTTTCAAGGTGGCTACGAACTGCCTCGGCAATTATTGATTCCATAAATTTTCCCACTATGGAGGTTAGGCTTATTGGTCTATAGTTCGAAGCTAAGGACCTGTCACCTGTTTTGAAAATAGGTATCACATTTGCCATTTTCCACTTATCTGGCACCATGCCAGTTCGTAGTGATATGTTGAAAAGATTAGCCAAAGGTGTGCTAAGCTCCTCTTTACATTCCTTTAGAACCCTTGCATACAGTTCATCAGGGCCTGGGGATTTGTTAGGTTTCAATTTATCTATTTGCCTAAGGACCATGTCACTTGTGACCCTAATAGTGCACAGTTTATTATCGTCCTGTTCTACATAATTTATCATTACTGGTATATCGCTGGTATCCTCCTGTGTAAAAACTGAGAGGAAGTATGTGTTAAAAATTCTACACATTTCCTTATCACTGTCAGTGAGCTGACCCGAGGAACTTTTGAGTGGGCCTATCTTGTCCCTGATCTTACTTCTGTATACCTGAAAGAATCCTTTTGGGTTAGTCTTCGATTCTCTTGCAACTTTAACCTCATAATCTCTTTTCGCTTTTCTAATTCCCTTTTTTATTTCTCTCTTTAACTGAATATATCGATTTCTTAATTGCCCCTCTCCTCTTTTGATTTGCCTATATATGCCTCTCTTTTGACCAATCAGATATTTTAATCTATTGTTCATCCATTTAGGATCATTTTTGTTTGATCTGATTTCCCTATTTGGAACATAATTTGACTGAGCAGCTAGAACTATGCCCTGGAAAGCATCATATCGGCAACCATCACCACCTACCTGACCCTTAGTCAGGTCATTCCAGTTCAGCCCACCTAAGTAATTTTTCAGTCCTATGAAATCAGCCAAGCGAAAGTCAGGGACGGAGACTTGATTGCCATTATTAGGGGAATTCCATGATATATTAAAACTGAGTGATTTGTGATCACTCTCCCCAAGCTCATCATTAACCTCAAGATTATTAATTAGTGTTTCCCTACTGGCAAGAACCAAGTCAAGGAGGTTATTTCCCCTAGTTGGCTCTGTCACAAACTGTTTTAAAAAACAATCCTGGATCGTATCAAGAAAGTCACCCGACTCTAAATTTCCTGTCAAATTGCTCCAGTCAATCTGTCTATAGTTGAAATCTCCCATTAGCACAACATTTTCGTATGTAGATGCCTTACGAATTTCGTCCCATAGAAGTTTACTGCACTCCCTATCAAGATTTGGGGCCCTGTAAATCACACCCAAAATTAGTTTTTCTCGGCCCTCGAGAAGCTGTAACCAAACAGATTCAGTGGCTGACGCTTCTAATTTAATATCTTGTCTTACACAACAATTTAAATTGTCTCTGACATACATCGCTACTCCACCACCTTTCCTGTTGACCCTGTCAGTGTGGAATAATTTATAGCCTTGTATGTGACATTCAGAGGGCATCTCTCTATCTTTCAGATTGAGCCAGGTCTCTGTTATAGCAATAATATCTATGTTTCCTGCACTTGCAATTAATCTTAGCTCATCTATCTTATTTCTAACACTCCTGCTATTAGTATAGTAAACCTTAAGGGAGCTAGTCCCTTGCTGCCCTCTGCTGCCCCCCTTTGTTAGCTGACCTGTTCTATTGTCTTTATTTATAACTTCATGCTGAATGCCTTTTATACATTTACTGTTTCCAACCCTAGTGTTGCAACCTGCTTGTTTCCCACACACACCCATACCTCTATCTTCCATCAGTTTAAAATCATAGGCATTTCACCAATGGCCTTCTCAATCGAGTCTGCAAGTGCTACCACCCCTGCCCCAGAGAGATGTACCCCATCCCTTGCATACATATCATGTTTGCCATAAAAGTTGTTCCAGTTGTCAATGAATGGGATTGCAAGTTCCTTGCAGTATCTGTCTAGCCAGCAATTTACACCAATTGCCCTAGACAACCATTCATTTCCTACTCCCCTTCTAGGCAAGATGCTACATATGATTGGGATCCCTCCCTTAGACTTAATGAAATCTATAGCTGACCTGTACTTATCTAGCAGCTCTTCTCTCCTACCCTTCCCAATATCATTTCCACCAGCACTGAGACAGATAATGGGCTTGTTCCCATTACCTGACATGATATTATCCAGCCTGTTGACAATGTCCCCAACACCAGCTCCAGGGAAGCACACTCTATCTCTCATCTTCTTATTCCTATTACAAAAAGCACGGTCAATATATCTTACCTGAGAGTCACCAACCACAAGAATGCGCTTACCTTCATTAGCAGGGGCAGTAGTACCCTTACCTTCACTGGCCACTGAAGTACATTCATCCTGGAGAACAGAGAAGCGATTTCCTACCTTCAGATCTTCACTCTTAACTTTCCTTACTCTGATGCGCCTCCCATTACTGTGAACAACTCGCCACTTGCAGCAGGTGCTGGGCTGCACCTCACTGCTGGTAGCTGTTGCTACCTCCCCAACTACAGCCTCCTCACAGCGAGAGACAGACTGCACCTCACTGCTAGAAGTCTCATTCACCACAACTCCAGCCACCTCACACTCTCTCCCAGACCCATTGAGGTGGACCTTCAGCCTCCTAATCTCCTCCTGGAGAAGCAAGACCTCCTCCTTCAACTCTCCAACCTCAGTTTTTAAAACACTGCAGAAGCAAGCCATGCTTTGTAACCGTCCACGCTAATCCCCAAAGCAGCTCAGGGTCTGTGACCTCACGTGACGACTGACCACTGACGACTGTGATTTCGTGTATAGGGAAAGGAGGAATAACATCTTGTAGGAGTGAGGAAGAGCCAGTTGTGAGTGTGGGGAAAGTTCGTGAGGCAGTAGGTAAAATGAAAGGGGGTAAGGCAGCCGGGATTGATGGGATAAAGATAGAAATGTTAAAAGCAGGTGGGGATATAGTTTTGGAGTGGTTGGTGCAATTATTTAATAAATGTATGGAAGAGGGTAAGGTACCTAGGGATTGGCAGAGAGCATGCATAGTTCCTTTGTATAAAGGCAAAGGGGATAAAAGAGAGTGCAAAAATTATAGGGGGATAAGTCTGTTGAGTATACCTGGTAAAGTGTATGGTAGAGTTATAATTGAAAGAATTAAGAGTAAGACGGAGAATAGGATAGCAGATGAACATGGAGGCTTTAGTAAAGGTAGGGGGTGTGTGGACCAGGTGTTTACAGTGAAACATATAAGTGAACAGTATTTAGATAAGGCTAAAGAGGTCTTTGTGGCATTTATGGATTTGGAAAAGGCGTATGACAGGGTGGATAGGGGGGCAATGTGGCAGATGTTGCAAGTGTATGGTGTAGGAGGTACGTTACTGAAAGCAGTGAAGAGTTTTTACGAGGATAGTGAGGCTCAAGTTAGAGTATGTAGGAAAGAGGGAAATTTTTTCCCAGTAAAAGTAGGCCTTAGACAAGGATGTGTGATGTCACCGTGGTTGTTTAATATATTTATAGATGGGGTTGTAAGAGAAGTAAATGCGAGGGTCTTGGCAAGAGGCGTGGAGTTAAAAGATAAAGAATCACACACAAAGTGGGAGTTGTCACAGCTGCTCTTTGCTGATGATACTGTGCTCTTGGGAGATTCTGAAGAGAAGTTGCAGAGATTGGTGGATGAATTTGGTAGGGTGTGCAAAAGAAGAAAATTAAAGGTGAATACAGGAAAGAGTAAGGTTATGAGGATAACAAAAAGATTAGGTGATGAAAGATTGGATATCAGATTGGAGGGAGAGAGTATGGAGGAGGTGAACGTATTCAGATATTTGGGAGTGGACGTGTCAGCGGATGGGTCTATGAAAGATGAGATGAATCATAGAATTGATGAGGGAAAAAGAGTGAGTGGTGCACTTAGGAGTCTGTGGAGACAAAGAACTTTGTCCTTGGAGGCAAAGAGGGGAATGTTTGAGAGTATAGTTTTACCAAAGCTCTTACATGGGTGTGAAGCATGGGTGATGAATGTTGCAACGAGGAGAAGGCTGGAGGCAGTGGAGATGTCATGTCTAAGGGCAATGTGTGGTGTGAATATAATGCAGAGAATTCGTAGTTTGGAAGTTAGGAGGAGGTGCGGGATTACCAAAACTGTTGTCCAGAGGGCTGAGGAAGGGTTGTTGAGGTGGTTCGGACATGTAGAGAGAATGGAGCGAGACAGAATGACTTCAAGAGTGTATCAGTCTGTAGTGGAAGGAAGGCGGGGTAGGGGTCGGCCTAGGAAAGGTTGGAGGGAGGGGGTAAAGGAGGTTTTGTGTGCGAGGGGCTTGGACTTCCAGCAGGCATGCATGAGCGTGTTTGATAGGAGTGAATGGAGACAAATGGTTTTTAATACTTGACGTGCTGTTGGAGTGTGAGCAAAGTAACATTTATGAAGGGATTCAGGGAAACCGGCAGGCCGGACTTGAGTCCTGGAGATGGGAAGTACAGTGCCTGCACTCTGAAGGAGGGGTGTTAATGTTGCAGTTTAAAAACTGTAGTGTAAAGCACCCTTCTGGCAAGACAGTTATGGAGTAAATGATGGTGAAAGTTTTTCTTTTTCGGGCCACCCTGCCTTGGTGGGAATCGGCCAGTGTGATAATAAATAAATATATATATACATATATATATGCATGTATATATATATATATATATATATATATATATATATATATATATATATATATATATATATATATAAATATATATATATATATATATATATATATATATATATATATATATATATATATATATATATATATATATATATATATATATATATATATATATATATATATATATATATATATATATATATATATATATATATATATATATGTATATATATATATATATATATATATATATATATATATATATATATATATATATATATATATATATATATATATATATATATATATATGTATGTATATACATATATGTATATATACATATATATATATATATATACATATATATATATATATACATATATATATATATACATATATATATATATATATATATATATATATATATATATATATATATATATATATATATATATATATATATATATATATATATATATATACATGTATATATATAATATATATATATATATGTGTATATATATATATATATATATATATATATATATATATATATATATATATATATATATATATATATATATACATGTATATATATATACACATATATATATATATATATTATATATATATATATATATATATATATATATATATATATATATATATATATATATATGTATATATATATATATATATATATATATATATATATATATATATATATATATATATATATATATATATATATATATATATATATATATACATGTATATATATATGTCGTGCCGAATATTTATCTTCTTCTAGCCCACTATAAAAATTAATTACTGGAATATTATTAGTGTCTTCCTGTGTAAAAACCGAGAGAAAATAATTATTTAAAATCGAGCACATTTTATTCTCTTTGTCAGTAAGATGCCCATAGTTATTTTTAAGGGGACCTATCTTATCTCTGACTTTTGTTCTATAGACCTGGAAAAAACTTTTTGGGTTAGTTTTAGAATCCCTAGCAACTTTAATTTCATAGTCCCTTTTAGCTTTTCTTATCCCCTTTTTAATGTCCCTCAATATACTGATTCATAAGATGACCCTCGCCTCTTTTGATACGCCTATAAATTCCCTTCTTATGCCCTTGTAGATATTTCAGCCTATTATTCATCCATTTTGAGTCATTTCTATTTGATCTAATTTCTTTATACGGGATAAACGTTCTTTGAGCAGCATGTATACTGCTCAGAAAACTGTCATATTGATAGCTCTCTTCGTTACCACAGTCAACAGATGATAAGTGTTCTCTAAGCCCATCGTAATCTGCTATGCGAAAATCTGGGACTGTTACTGAGTTATCCCTACCATCGTACTTCCATTCAGTGCTAAAGGTAATTTCAGAGGAACTCGCTAGCACCGAGTTCCTCTGAAATTTCTAAATTATTAACAAGGGATTCATTGTTTGCCAGAACTAAGTCAAGCAGGTTATTACCCCTTGTAGGTTCTGTCACAAACTGCTTCAAAAAACAATCCTGGACTACTTCTAAGAAGTCGTATGATTCTAAATTCCCAGTCAAGAAATTCCAATCAATATGACTAAAGTTAAAGTCTCCTAGAATTACGACATTATCGTGTCTTGTGGCCCTAACAATTTTCTCCCATAGTAGTCTCTCTTTGTCCCTAAGTTTGGGGGACGGTATATCACTCCTAAAATCAGTTTTTCATGCCTCTCTGAAAATTCTATCCAAACAGACTCTGTATGTGTTACTTCAGACTTAATACCCGTTTTTATGCAACAGTTCAAGCGATCTTGGACATACAATGCCACCCCACCCCCCTTCCTGATACTTCTATCTACTTGGAACAATTTAAAACCCTGAATGTGACATTCCACAGGCATGTCCCGACATTTCATATTGAACCACGTTTCAGTTAAGGCAAATACATCAATGTTACCTGCACTAGCAACTAGTCTCAACTCGTCCATCTTATTCCTAGCACTGCGACTATTTGTGTAATATATATTTAATGACCCTCCTTTCTCTTTAACCTTCCTGCTCCTTTCTGTTATTCCGCTAAACCTATTACTGTCCTTGTCAATTAGTGCCACTGGCTTTCCAATATCCACCTCATTGTGCCTATTACTAGTTCTCCTAGTACTCATATTACTACACTGCAACTTCACTGTTTTCCCGCCAAAACCCATACCACTAACTATTCCTAGTTTAAAGACCTAACAGCTCCCTCCACTGCGTTGGACAGTGCTCCCACCCCAGATCTAGATAAGTGAACCCCATCCCTGTCATACATGTCATTTTTGCCATAGAAGAGGTCCCAGTTGTCAATGAATGTTACTGCATTTTCCTTACAGTATTTGTCCAGCCAGCAATTGACACCAATTGCTCTGAACAACCATTCATTTCCAACTCCTCTCCTTGGCAAAATACCACATATGACAGGGCTCCCACCCTTCCTCCTAATTATCTCAATTGCTGATCTATACCTGCTAATCAGGTCCTCACTCCTACATCTGCCAACATCGTTGCCTGCAGCACTGAGACAGATAATAGGATTGCTCCCATTGCCTCTCATGATGTCATCCAGATGGCTAACAATATCCTTCATCCCAGCCCCAGGAAAACACACTCTCTGCCTCCTACTCCTATCCTTCAAGCAGGATGCCCTGTCCATGTACCTAATCTGGCTATCCCCAACAACAACAATGTTTTTACCTTCCTTGGCGACGTCCGTCGTGATGTTCCCAGTAGTCGACTCACATTCATTAGGTAGAACTACACCTTCACTTGTGGAATTCGTCAAGACGTTCTCGATGGTTTTCGTTGGGGTTTCTAGTGATGTCTCACTAATGTCAGCCAATGATTCCTTGGTGCTCGTTGTGACATTCCCAGTAGAACACTCACATTCGTCAGGTAGCACCGAAAATAGGTTGGAAGTTTCCACAGTAGTCTTCTGGGTCCTCGTTGTTTCTGCCTCTCCAACAGTCTTCTTGATCCTCAGCTTGGTTCCATGTTGCCCGGCCACTGACCAAGCTCCCCTCTTAACCTGGGGACTCACAACAGGAGAATTACTTCGAATCCTCTTGTTCTCCTCCGTTAATCGCCGTATCTCCATCTTAGCAACCCTAAGCTCTTCTTTCAGCTGCTGGTAAAGTTGCTCAAGAGAGGGCATCCTGGTTTAGATTCACAGAGAGCACACAAACAGGTCTTCACAGAGCTAAGTACACGTCACCACTGAGCTAAGTACACGTCACCACTGAGCTAAGTACACGTCACCACTCAAGCTAAGTACTCGTCACCACTGAGCTAAGTACACGTCACCACTGAGCTAAGTACACGTCACCACTGAGCTAAGGTAAATGATGTATATGATATATATATATATATATATATATATATATATATATATATATATATATATATATATATATATATATATATATATATATATATATATACATGTCGTGCCGAATATGTAAAACTGGTCAATTAGCAAGAACTCATTTAAAATTAAGTCATTTCTAAAATTTTCTCTTATATGTTTAAAGATATATTTTTTTTCATTAATGTTGATGCAAAAATTTATAATTTTGCACCAAAAGGAACTTAGAAAACTTACCTAACCTTATTATAACAAGCGCAATTTATTTTAGCCTAACCCAACTAAATATATTTTAGATTTGTTTAAAATAATTTAATACTAAACAAACACACTGAAATATATTTTTTTCGTTAGGTTCAGAATGATTTTGGCGATATTATTGCATACACAAATTTTCACTTGACCTATATGGCAAGATGAGCGTTGCTATTTAAGCCAAGGTAGCAAGTTCTGCCTATTCAGCACGATATATATATATATATATATATATATATATATATATATATATATATATATATATATATATATATATATATATATATATATATATATATATATATATATATATTGTGGGAGTTGACTGTGAGGTGTGGTCTTAGCCCTTTTATTGCCTTCCTTTGATGTATTACTTTCATAGTTCCTTGACAATGTGAGTAGTTAGGTTCAGAATGATTTTGGCGAAATTATTGCATACACAAATTTTCACTTGACCTATATGGCAAGATGAGCGTTGCTATTTAAGCCAAGGTAGCAAGTGCTGCCTATTCAGCACGATATATATATATATATATATATATATATATATATATATATATATATATATATATATATACATATATATATATATATATGTATATATACATATATATATATATATATATATATATATATATATATATATATATATATATATATATATATACATATATATATATATATATATATATATATATATATATATATAAATATATATAAATATATATATATATATAAATATATATAAATAAATATATAAGTATATATACATATATATATATACATATATATATATATATATATATATATATATATATATATATATATATATATATATATATATATATATATATATATATATATATATATATATATATATATATATATATATATATATATATATATATATATATATATATATATATATATATATATATATATATATATATATATATATATATATATATATATATATATATACATATATATATATATATATATATATATATATATATATATATATATATATATATATATATATATATATATATATATATATATATATATATATATATATATATATATATATATATATATATATATATATATATATATATATGTATATATATAAAGAAAGATCGCAGTCAGCAGGATTCGAAACTACTACTGGGGACGGTCAAGAAATTACTACTGGGGACGGTCAAGAAACTACTACTAGGGACGGTCATGAAACTACTACTGGGGACGGCCAAGAAACTACTACTGGGGACGGTCAAGAAATTACTACTGGGGACGGTCAAGAAATTACTACTGGGGACGGTCAAGAAACTACTACTGGGGACGGTCAAGAAACTACTACTGGGGACGGCCAAGAAACTACTACTGGGTCGGTCAAGAAACTTCTACTGGGGACGGTCAAGAAACTACTACTGGGGACGGTCAAGAAACTACTACTGGGGACGGTCAAGAAACTACTACTGGGGACGGTCAAGAAACTACTACTGGGGACGGTCAAGAAACTACTACTGGGGACGGTCAAGAAACTACTACTGGGGACGGTCAAGGAACTACTACTGGGTCGGTCAAGAAACTACTACTGGGGACGGTCAAGAAACTACTACTGGGGACGGTCAAGAAACTACTACTGGGGACGGTCAAGAAACTACTACTGGGGACGGTCAAGAAACTACTACTGGGGACGGTCAAGAAACCCAGGCAGCGTTCTAGTCTACTAGGCCACACAAATGCCACATAAGCCGGGCAACCTGGTTCACAAGCCATGTTGTATGTGTGTCTTGAATTTAAGGCTGCTATCAACGTGGATTCCTAGTAATTTTCCGTCTGTGAGTCTTGTGATGGGTGATCTGTTTAGCGTTATGTTAAGTGAAATATTTGCAGCTCTGTTTTCAAATTGAATGAAATAGATTTTGTCAGTATTGAGGGTAAGCTTATTTGTCATCATCCACGTAGTTATTTTCTGCAATTCAGCATTAACAGTGTTGGCCAGTATGACTGTGTTTGGGTGAGAGAAGACGTATGTTGTGTCATCTGGAAATAATATGGGTTTGAGTAGTTGTGATGCAGTCGGTAGATCATTGATGTAAATGAGAAAGAGGAGTGGGCCAAGGACACTTTCTTGTGGGACACCGACTGTGATTGGTTGAGTGAAAGAGTTTGCTCCATTTGTGTACTCATATTGGCTTCTGTTATTAAGGTTTGACTTTAGGTAGTTGAGAGAGTGGCCTCTTATACCATAGTGTGTTAATTTAATGTGCAGCAAATCATGGTCGACTGTATCAAAAGCTTTACGTAAATCAATGAAGATTCCCAGCGGGTCTTCTTTCTTCTCGAGTGCGGTGTATATTAGTTCTAGCATGTGTATAATAGCATCATTTGTGCTTTTATTAGTCCTGAATCCAAACTGACAAGGGTTTAGTATGTTGTGTGAGACATTATTCAAGTCTGTCTGATCACCTCCTTTGTGGATCGGGGTGACCCTCGCTATTTTGAGAATTGCTGGGAAGGTAGAGGATTCGATGGATTTGTTAAAGAGTGTTGCACTAATTGGTGACAGTACTTGTGGTGTTTTTTTGTACATAAAAGGTGGTAAGTTATTTATGTCCCCTGCCTTGTTTTCAAGGGTTTTGATGATGAGCGAGACTTCTGTTGGGTTGGTTGGGGCTAGGTTGTGGGTCCTGGTCATGTAGTAGATTTATGTTGAAATCCTCTGAGAGCAGCGAGTGGTCTTTGTTCATATGTGCATCAGTTATCATGCTTCCTAAGTTTTCACTTAAAGATAAATGTTTGACTGGTTATCTATAGATGTTTATCATTGTGAGGGGTTTTTGCAGGTCTTTTGATTTAAATTTAGCTATAATATATTCTCCATATTCATCCCTTTTGTAAGAATTATTGATACATTCAAGCTGCTGTTCCGTGCCCTTGCCATTCTGTCCTACAGTTGTGTATGGCTGTGTAACCAGGAATGACATAGACATCTGTAGTACCAGGCTTTAGCCAGGTTTCTGTGTGTGTGATGATTGACATACTGGCATGAGAGGAAATGAGTAATGCTGTGAGGCCATCGTAATGTTTGCTCAAAGATCTGACATTGTAATTAACGATATATATGTTATTCTTGGCTCTGAGTAATGTCTTTGCTTGGTCTGCTGTAAAATAATTACAGTTGCTGTTTGATTCGTGAAAGTCATTTAATAAAAGGTTGAGATCAGGATCAATGTTTGTAATCATAAGATTGTGAGTGACTCTACAACTAAACGTTTGAATAAAGTGTTATGTTTAATTTAATAATTATGATACAAACTAATTTATCTTACTAGCTAATGGACTGTTACAAGTAGTTTAAAAAAAATACAGAGATACAGTTTACTCGTAATATGGTACCGATTTAATGATTTAATATTGAACGTTTATAGTTTTAGAGTTTGAAAAAATTTGTAGATTTAGTATAGAAGTTTAATGAGCACAATAATATTGCTTAGCACAAGAAGCGATAATTAAATTATAAGTCTGCAGGTAATGGTAGTTATAAAGAAATAAGAGAAAGCAAAAATAAGTTTATAATAGTAGGCCAGCAGTAACAGCCTCGTTGATCAGGCCCTGATCCACCGGGAGGCCTGGTCGTGGGCTGCGGGGGCGTTGATCCCTGAATAACCTCCAGGTAGACTCCAGGTAGTAGATTAAAATAAGTAATTATAAAATACAGGGATTATACTAACTCTTATTATGGCATAAGTTTGACAGTATAATATTATACTGGTTATCAGTTCTATAATAAGTTTGTATTACTAGGCAAGTAATGCTAACTTAACAATTGTACTTAAGTAAAAATTTAATTAAAGTACAAAGGACTGATAGTTAATATGGCAGTGAACAAAATTTAAGTAATTAATATTAATTACAAAAAATAATTTCTGTTACAAGTATTATATTTTAATAGGAACTATTATGATTGATTATTGGACTGGTAGTAATATTAGAGATTATAAAGGTAATACAAAGTATTTAAAAGTAAAGAACTACACTAAGAAAATAAAATAATTAATTGTATAAAGTAGAACGTACTTGATAGTAAATGTGGCATTATAGCAAGTTTTTAACAAGTAATATATGTACCTAGGGATTTTCGTAGAGCATGCATAGTTCCTTTGTATAAAGGCAAATGGGACAGAAGAGAATTAAAAAAATTATAGGGGAATAAAGCTGTTGAGTGTACCTGGTAAAGTGTATGGTAGAGTTAATATTGAAAGAATTAAGAGTAAGACGGAGAATAGGATAGCAGATGAACAAGGAGGCTTTAGGAAAGGTAGGGGGTGTGTGGACCAGGTATTTACAGTGAAACATGGTTTAGAAAGACACGTAAGCAAACACTATAACATATTTATTAGAAAACGTTTCGGTCCTGGGACCTTGATCACTTCTAACATACAGAGGTAGAAAGACATTATATATATAGGCGGAGAGTGAGATGTGACGCACGTGACCTGAGGAATGTCATAAGAACATAAGAATGGAGGAACACTGTAGAAGGCCTACTGGCCCATGCGAGGCAGGTCCTTATCAAAACAACCTCTGTCTATGATGAGGACGGGTAGACGATGAAATGTGACTCCTGTGTTGTTGGGTTGGTGCTGCTTAAGTATCATGTATGCCAATGTTTTTGAAATTTTGTAGTTTCCAGTGTTGCGTTCTATAGTGTCGGTGACGGTGATTAGTGAGGCTTCTAGGCACCGTCGGCGTCTGAGGTCTGGTTCGGTGAGAACGAGTTGTGCCTCGTTCCAGTTCATCAAATGCCCCGTTGAGTCTCTGTGGAGGACACAGGCGTACCTTACATCGTCTCTGTTAGAGGCATTTCGATGCTCATCGATGCTCATCGTCTACCCGTCCTCATCATAGACAGAGGTTGTTTTGATAAGGACCTGCCTCGCATGGGCCAGTAGGCCTTCTACAGTGTTCCTCCATTCTTATGTTCTTATGACATTCCTCAGGTCACGTGCGTCACATCTCACTCTCCGCCTATATATATAATGTCTTTCTACCTCTGTATGTTAGAAGTGATCAAGGTCCCAGGACCGAAACGTTTTCTAATAAATATGTTATAGTGTTTGCTTACGTGTCTTTCTAAACCAACTTGTCGGTATTTATTACCAAGGTTTATACCACAGTGAAACATATAACTGAACAGTATTTAAATAAGGCTAAAGAGGTTTTTGTGGCATTTATGGATTTCGAATAGGCGTATGACAGGGTGGATAGGGGGCCAATGTGGCAGATGTTGCAGGTGTATGGTGTAGGAGGTAGGTTACTAAAAGCAGTGAAGAGTTTTTACGAGGATAGTGAGGCTCAAGTTAGAGTATGTAGGAAAGAGGGAGATTATTTCCCAGTAAAAGTAGGCCTTAGACAAAGATGTGTGATGTCACAGTAGTTGTTCAAAATATTTATAGATCGGGTTGCAAGATAAATGAATGCTTGGGTGCTTGCAAGAGGTGTGGGGTTACAAGATAAAGAATCTAACACAAAGAGGGAGTTGTTACAGCTGCTCTTTACTGATGATACTGTGCTTTCGGGAGATTCTGAAGAGAAGTTGCAGAGGCTGGTGCATGAATTTTGGTAGTGTATGTAAGAGAAAAACATTAAAATGAATATAAGAAAGAGTAAGGTGATGAGGATAATAAAAAAAATAGGTAATGAAAGATTGGATATTAATTGAAGGGAAAGAGTATGGAGGAGGTGAATGTATTTAGATATTTAGGAGTGCAGGTGTTAGCAAATTAGTCTATGAAAGATGAGGTGAATCATAGAAATGACGATGGGGAAAGGGTGAATGGTGCACTGAGGAGTCTGGGGAGACAATGAACTTTGTCCACGGAAGCAAAGAAGGGAATGTCTGAGAGTATAGTTATACCAACACTCTTATATGGGTGTGAAGCATGGGTGGTGAATGTTGCAACAAGAAGGCTGGAGGCAGTGGAAATTTTGTGTCTGAGAGCAATGTGTGGTGTGAATATAATGCAGAGAATGCTGAGGTGCAGGATTACCAAAACTATTATCCAGAGGGCTGAGGTGGGGTTGTTGAGGTTTTTCAGACATGTAGAGACGATGAAACAAAATAGAATTACGTCGAGTGTATAAATCTGTAGTGGAGGGGAGGCGGGGTAAGGGTCGGCCTAGGAAAGGTTGGAGGGAGGGGGTAAAGGAGATTTTGTGTGCGAAGGGCTTGGACTTCCAGCAAGCATGTGTGAGCGTGTTAGATTGGAGCGAATGGAGACAAATGGTTTTTAGGACTTGACGTTCTGTTGGAGTGTGAGCAAAGTAACATTTATGAAGGGATTCAGGGAAACCGGAAAGCCGGACTTGAGTCCTGGAGATGGGATGTACAGTGTCTGCACTTTTATAGTAGTGTGTTAACATTGCAGTTTTATAACTGTAGTGTAAGCCTGCCTCTGGCAAGACAGTGATGGGATGAATGATGATGAAAGTTTTTCTTATTTGGGCTACCCTACCTTGGTGGGAAACGTCCGATGTGTTAAGTAAAAGAAATTTAAGTTGAGTACAACACAGAATCAAAAACAATTCTTTGACTGTGAGCCAGATTCGGTAATAAGTACAGCACAAGTGCAACACTATAAAAACTAAGGATCCTCATTAATGGAACGTTTCACTTGTGCTGCAGACTTCGTCAGTTGAATACATTGATAAGTCACACTCCTAGAGACATAATCGTTGGTGGAAGACGAAATAGACGTAGTGGAGAGGAAGTTTTATGTAATCAATCCATCTCCATACTCTTTCATATCCTAGAGCGGAAGCATTTGTCCAGAGACTTATATACAAGAAGATGAGGGGTTGCAGTTTGGAGACGAGGTCACAGGGGAGGTGGGCTCTTTAGTGGAAGTAGGTCATGTTAAACAAAAGAGTTGCTGAAGACTGCCTAGTTACCAAGAAACCATCATGTTGCAGTGTTAGACAAGTTGTTAATGTTATAAAATACAGTCTAGTTGATAAACCAAGTACACTAGTAGAAAACTTAATTACTAGTTTTCATGTAATAATTTGTGTTTACCACATTCAGTTATCAAATCAAGTTTATTCTCTATAATGGTTACAATTTGGGGTTTACAGGATTTGGATATTGTGTGGCTTACATGTTATAAAATACTAATTACAGAGGGGGCCACTAGGACACCTAGCATGGCTAGGCATTTCGGGCAGACTTAGATTAATTCTTAACATTAAATCCTTACAGATTATGGTATTAAGGCTAAGTGACTACATCATAATTTGTGAGTTTAGCAATGTGAATGCTTTTGTTTTGGCACAATACAAAGTGTCTATATTGGAGTATCATAGGCAAACTTATGATTAGTTAGGATTTATTATTTTAAGATTAAGATTAGTATTTCTGGGTTTATAGTCAGTGGGTGAGTGAGTGTAATTGTGAACCACCAGGTGGTTATCATGTAGTTAGTTGTCGGGGTGTATCAGGGAGACAAGATGTTTTCCTTTGAAATACATTGAATTTTTGTAAAGGTTTAGTCGGACACGGGGAATGTCATAGAGATGTTTGTGTCTGGTGTTATGCCTGTGGATCCGGTCACAACTATCAAGAAAGCATTTTAGGTCAAGATTAATATTGGAATTTAAGGTCGTGTAGATATAGATTTCACTGTAGTAAGTGTGGATGTACTGAACTGGGAGTAAGTTTAGATCTATGAAGAGTGGGGGGTGTGTTGCCAGGGATGGGATTTAGTGATTATTCTTACTGCAGCTTTTTGCTGGGTTATTATTGGCTTTAGGTGTGTTGCTGCAGTTGAATCCCAAGCACAGATAGCATAGGTGAGGTATGGATAAATAAGTGAGTGGTATAGTGTGAGAAGGGCAGTTTGTGGCACGTAGTATCGTATCTTGGAGAGGATCCCCACCGTTTTGGATACTTTTTTTTTTTATGTGTTGGATATGGGTGCTGAAACCTACGTTGTTGTCTAGGTATAGGCCAAGGAATTTGCCCTCATTATGTCTGGCAATTAGAGTGTTGTCGATCTTAATGTTAAGTTGTGCAACACCTGCTCTGCTACCAAACATAATATAGTAGGTTTTGTCAGTGTTAAGTGTAAGTTTATTGGCTGTCATCCAAGTTGATATTTTGATCAGCTCCTCGTTAACAATGGTGTTGAGGGTGGCAAGATTAGGGTGGGAGATGACGTAAGTCGTGTCGTCAGCAAAGAGAATGGGTTTCAGGTGTTGGGATATGTTTGGAAGATCATTGATGTAAATGAGGAAGAGCAGGGGTCCAAGGACACTTCCATGTGGAACTCCAGTATCAAGTGGCCATATTGATGAGGCTGTGTCTTTAATGGTGACATACTGATACCTATTAGAAAGGTAGGATTTGAAATATGCAAGCGCATGGCCTCTTATACCATATGGTCAAGTTTGTGGAGTAGGATGCCGTGGTCAACTGTGTTAAACACTTTTCTTAGATCAATAAAAACTCCTAGCAGATATTCCTTATGTTCCAATGCTGTGTAAAGCAGGTCTAGCATTTTTATAATTGCATCATTAGTGCTTTTATTTTTACTGAATCCAAACTGGCAGGGGTTGAGTACGTTTCGTGCCGTTATAAATGAATACAGTCTCCTGTGCATGAGTTTCTCAAATATTTTGGATAGCAATGGTAAATTTGATATTGGCCTATAGTTGTTTACATCTGTAGGGTTACCACCTTTATGTATTGGTGCAACCCTTGCTGTTTTGAGTAGTGTCGGGAAAGTGCTAGTTTCTAGTGACTTGTTAAAAAGTAATGTAATAACATACGAAAGGACATGGGCCGCTCGCTTGTACAATAATGGTGGGACGTGAGACAGATTCCCCGAGTAATTTTTAAGTGACCTTATGATCGCGGTGACTTCCGTGGGCTCAATTGGTACAAGATAGAAGGAATTTGGGAAATTCCCATCTAGGTAGTCCCCGGCACGGGCATTGGTACATGGGATTTTACTGGCAAGATTAGATCCTATGTTTGAGAGGAAGTCGTTTATCTTGTTAGCTGTATCAGTGGGATGTAGTGGTGTTTCATGAGGTTTAGTTAGAACAATATTCTTGTTTTTTATCAGTTTGTGAGTCCCCAGAATCTGGGAAAGTGTTTTCCAGGTCTTTTTTACATCTTCTCTTGTGTCAGTGAATCTGCTGGAGTAGTACAGTTGTTTGGCTTTCTTTATTACTTTGGTGAGAACTGATGAATAGTGTTTAAGAATATCTTTGTGTATTAAGCCCTGTCTATATTGCTTTTCACATTGGTGTTTCTTTTTATCAATGGATTTCAGAATGCTGCTGGTCAGCCACGGGCAACCAAGCCGTTTATTCGTGATCTGCTTCGTTTTTATGAGACAATGTTTGTTGTATATTCAAGTATTTTGTTAAGAAAAATGTCTGTCCAATCGTCAATGCCATTGGCATTGGAGAATTCTGTAGGCCAGTCAACAGTCTCTAGGTCTGCTGTGAAATTCCTTATTGAGGCCTCGTCATGGAGTTTAAATGAAACTTTGTTGTATTCGAGTGGTGGCTTACTGTTTGTTAAGAGGAAGGTTGGGTAGTGGTCAGTAGTGCTGTCTGTGATTATCCCTGATTTAAGGGGGGCTAGTATATTGGTCCATATGTGGTCTATTATGGTTGCACTTGTCTCAGTCAGCCTGGTTGGTTTAGTTATCGTTGGTATGAGAGGTGTGCTGTTCATATTGTTGATGAAATCAGTTACAGTCTGATCATCTGGTAGGCCAAGGTTGATATTGAAGTCTCCAGCTTAGAGAAGGTGGTGCTTGTTCATTTGTCTGTTTGTTATTGTGCTTTAAAACCGATAACTTGTGAATAAAGTTTCTTTGAGGCTTTATGCCATAGTAAAGAATGTCTCTTCTAAATGTCTCAAGTTGAAGCCATTGACTTCATCATGAGACATGTTAGTAGCCACCACAGATTATAGCAACACACAGAAGTAATTGATTAAAAGCTGGTCCTCCAAAGTTGGGCTGTCACAACATTTGCATTTGTGTTTATAGGCAATAACAATGTTTTACACTTAAATGTAAAACAGAAATTTGCCTCATCATGGTAGTGGTTAGGATGAGTTAATTGTGAAATTTCAGTTTTTGATGTGAATTACAAAACCATATGGATCATTTAGCACAAAACTCAGGAATGTTCGATCCTCCACCTATTCTTGCAGTCAGGATTTTTTCTGATCAGGTTGATATTTACTTGCCTCTTTGATGTTTGAAGGTTACTGACGGACACAAGCCTCTGGAGAGATGACTGGTTGAAAGCCAGCAGATATAGGGATACGTGGATGCCCATTGCTGCTGACGACCAAAACGTGTGACGAATCAGTGGGTTGGGGTCTAGGCTGTGGACAGATAAAAGTGATTATTATTTTTTATATGAGATATTAAACCCACGTTGGTCATTTGTCACAACATCTGGTGAAGGTTCGATCTCCGATCAAGGCGATATATACATACTATTTCAAGTCCAAAGATCTTTAGTCAGTCTTCTGAACCATGGAGAGACTGGTAAATCTCTTTCACTTGAATTATCCCACAAAAGATCGAACCTCCACCATTCCTTAAGATGAATGACCCACATGGATTTAGCGCTTTATCGAGATTTAAATAACTGAATAAATCGTATTAAGAGTAACTTCAGGAAGGTTTCACCTTTATTAAACAATAGACATTCAACTACAAAAAAAGCACCTAAGAGAGGAAACTTATGACAATGTTGACTCTCTGACCGCGGGTTCAATCCTGCCCGTGGTTTGGTCCATGACAATGTTGACTCTCTGACCGCGGGTTCAATCCTGCCCGTGGTTTGGTCCATGACAATGTTGACCAGAGTCAAGCGAGACGCGGGTTGAGAAAATAAAGGGAAGGTATAGAGGTAATGCAGTAGAGGCTGTGGGAAGAAGGGAGTGCAAGAAGTATTAGTAGTAGTGGTGGTGGTAGTAGTAGTAGTAGTAGTAGTAGTAGTAGTAGTAGTAGTAGTAGTAGTAGTAGTAGTAGTAGTAGTAGTAGTAGTAGTATAAGTAGAAGTAGTAGTAGTTCTTGTATTAGAAGTAGAAGTAGTTGCAGTAGTACTAATAGTAGTACTAGTAGTAATAACAAAAACGGTAGTAGTAGTAATAATGGTAGTAGTAATGGCAGTAGTAGTAGTAGTATCAGGTTTAGTAGCAGTATTTGTAGCCACAGTAGCAGAAGTAGCAATAGTAGTAGTAGGAACAGTATTTGAACTAATAGTAGCAATAGTTGTATAAGAGGTATTAGTATTAGAAGTAGTTGCAGTAGTACTAATAGCAATACTAGTAGTAATAACAAATATGGTAGTAGTAGCAATAATGTTAGTAGTAATAGCAGTAGTAGTAGTGGTATCAGGTTTAGTAGTAGTATTTGTAGCCACAGTAGCAGAAGTAGCAATAGTGATAGTATGACTATTATTTCAACTAATAGTAGCATTAGTTGTATAAGTGGTAATAATATTAGAAGTAGTTGTAGTTGTGGAAATTTATTCGGTCCTAAAAGTTCCACAGAACAGATACTGCATACAAAGATCCCAACTTGTCACGGATAAACAGCTGGGCCAGGTGGCTCTTACACCCACCTAAAACTCACACACACACCCGGGTTGGTGAAGGTGGTTGGAAGGTACTTCTTAATTGATAGATTTACCCTTCAGGGAAGAAGTAGGTAGTTTATGCTGTTAGTACACTAATATTAGGATTATTGGGGCAACTGTAGATAATAATAATGTAGACCTAAGACCTTAACATAGGTAGTAATAGGCCGATAATGTAGGCAAACACTAGGTTATGTTAGCCAGGGAGAACTGGCAGCCCAAGTTTGAATACTGGGGCACAGGTTTAAGACCACAGTGCCCTTTCTTCTAAGACTAGTCACCA
The DNA here is from genome assembly GCF_038502225.1 of Cherax quadricarinatus. Classification (NCBI taxonomy): domain Eukaryota; kingdom Metazoa; phylum Arthropoda; class Malacostraca; order Decapoda; family Parastacidae; genus Cherax; species Cherax quadricarinatus. The sequence continues at coordinate 25,665,998 of NC_091302.1, forward strand.
TCTGAGCAACAAGTGCCATGATCAGCAGGCGGCGCCCCCACGTGTCTTCACATACTAGACCTGGGGAAATCTGGTGGAGGCACCTCGACGTACCGTAGATGACCTCCTCTGTCAGGCCCATACAGTAAGACGAGACCTCCCTTTTTCCTGCAAGATTCTGGCCAGTGTCTGGGGAAAATTGCAAATGAGTTGAGCTGTGTGCCTTTGTGCAGGCGGCAGTTCATGACCAGTATGTACTGGCGTCACTCCTTCGGGCTTAGGAGCTAGTGTCCATTTCTGCATAGTTATGCTAGGGGATACACACCCCCTTGGAAATAGGAATTTCTGAGGTTCAGGCAGGTCACTAACATCGACTGAATATTGCAGGAATTAAGGTTCCCAGTTGCACGTGGTTCTGAGGGGAAGTCCAGAGGGGCTAAAGCTTAGGGAGGTCGAAGACCGGGACACATTCTCCAACACCAAGTAAGTTAGTCCTTTATACGTGCATGCAGGCGAGGTTTCTTGCAACATCAGTCATTTGTGGAAATCTGTCCTATAAGCCACTTGTGAGGCTGAGGTGCCGACTCGGAGCTCGGTGTCAACAGAGCTGGCTAGGGTAAGCAACTCACATGGAGGCAGTCTAGACAAATTTTCACAGTAGTAGTACGAATAACACCAGTAGTAATAGTAGTAGTACTTATGGTAGCACTAGTAGTAGTAGTAGACCCAGTAGTGATAGAAGCAGTAGTAGTAGTTGTAGCAGCAGGCCAATAGGCCCAAGCCAAGAAAGAAATGCAAACAAAACTTAGGGATGGAATAGTTTTGATATAACTGCCTACAATATGTTATGTTTAGGTAGTAGGTTGGTAGACAGCAACCACCCAGGGAAGTACTACCGTCCTGCCAGATGACTGTGAAACAGAAACCTGTAACTGTTTTGCATGATGGTAGGATTGCTGGTTTCTTTTTCTGTCTCATAAACACGCTAGATAACAGGGATATCTTGCTACTCCTTACACTTTGGTCACACTTCACAGACACGCACATGCATATATATATACATACATCTAGGTTTTTCTCCTTTTTCTAAATAGCTCTTGTTCTTCTTTATTTCTTCTATTGTCCATGGGGAAGTGGAAAAGAATCTTTCCTCCGTAAGCCATGCGTGCCGTATGAGGCGACTAAAATGCCGGGAGCAATGGGCTAGTAACCCCTTCTCCTGTAGACATTTACTAAAAAAGAGAAGAAGAAAAACTTTATAAAACTGGGATGCTTAAATGTGCGTGGATGTAGTGTGGATGACAAGAAACAGATGATTGCTGATGTTATGAATGAAAAGAAGTTGGATGTCCTGGCCCTAAGCGAAACAAAGCTGAAGTGGGTAGGGGAGTTTCAGTGGGGGGAAATAAATGGGATTAAATCTGGAGTATCTGAGAGAGTTAGAGCAAAGGAAGGGGTAGCAGTAATGTTAAATGATCAGTTATGGAAGGAGAAAAGAGAATATGAATGTGTAAATTCAAGAATTATGTGGATTAAAGTAAAGGTTGGATGCGAAAAGTGGGTCATAATAAGCGTGTATGCACCTGGAGAAGAGGGGAATGTAGAGGAGAGAGAGAGATTTTGGGAGATGTTAAGTGAATGTATAGGAGCCTTTGAACCAAGTGAGAGAGTAATTGTGGTAGGGGACCTGAATGCTAAAGTAGGAGAAACTTTTAGAGAGGGTGTGGTAGGTAAGTTTGGGGTGCCAGGTGTAAATGATAATGGGAGCCCTTTGATTGAACTTTGTATAGAAAGGGGTTTAGTTATAGGTAATACATATTTTAAGAAAAAGAGGATAAATAAGTATACAAGATATGATGTAGGGCGAAATAACAGTAGTTTGTTGGATTATGTATTGGTAGATAAAAGACTGTTGAGTAGACTTCAGGATGTACATGTTTATAGAGGGGCCACAGATATATCAGATCACTTTCTAGTTGTAGCTACACTGAGAGTAAAAGGTAGATGGGATACAAGGAGAATAGAAGCATCAGGGAAGAGAGAGGTGCAGGTTTATAAACTAAAAGAGGAGGCAGTTAGGGTAAGATATAAACAGCTATTGGAGGATAGATGGGCAAATGAGAGCATAGGCAATGGGGTCGAAGAGGTATGGGGTAGGTTTAAAAATGTAGTGTTAGAGTGTTCAGCAGAAGTTTGTGGTTACAGGAAAGTGGGTGCGGGAGGGAAGAGGAGCGATTGGTGGAATGATGATGTAAAGAGAGTAGTAAGGGAGAAAAAGTTAGCATATGAGAAGTTTTTACAAAGTAGAAGTGATGCAAGGAGGGAAGAGTATATGGAGAAAAAGAGAGAGGTTAAGAGAGTGGTGAAGCAATGTAAAAAGAGAGCAAATGAGAGAGTGGGTGAGATGTTATCAACAAATTTTGTTGAAAATAAGAAAAAGTTTTGGAGTGAGATTAACAAGTTAAGGAAGCCTAGAGAACAAATGGATTTGTCAGTTAAAAATAGGAGAGGAGAGTTATTAAATGGAGAGTTAGAGGTATTGGGAAGATGGAGGGAATATTTTGAGGAATTGTTAAATGTTGATGAAGATAGGGAAGCTGTGATTTCGTGTATAGGGCAAGGAGGAATAACATCTTGCAGGAGTGAGAAATAGCCAGTTGTGAGTGTGGAGGAAGTTCGTGAGGCAGTAGGTAAAATGAAAGGGGGTAAGGCAGCCGGGATTGATGGGATAAAGATAGAAATGCTAAAAGCAGGTGGGGATATAGTTTTGGAGTGGTTGGTGCAATTATTTAATAAATGTATGGAAGAGGGTAAGGTACCTAGGGATTGGCAGAGAGCATGCATAGTTCCTTTGTATAAAGGCAAAGGGGATAAAAGAGAGTGCAAAAATTATAGGGGGATAAGTCTGTTGAGTATACCTGGTAAAGTGTATGGTAGAGTTATTATTGAAAGAATTAAGAGTAAGACGGAGAATAGGATAGCAGATGAACAAGGAGGCTTTAGGAAAGGTAGGGGGTGTGTGGACCAGGTGTTTACAGTGAAACATATAAGTGAACAGTATTTAGATAATGCTAAAGAGGTCTTTGTGGCATTTATGGATTTGGAAAAGGCGTATGACAGGGTGGATAGGGGGGCAATGTGGGAGATGTTGCAGGTGTATGGTGTAGGAGGTAGGTTACTGAAAGCAGTGAAGAGTTTTTACGAGGATAGTGAGGCTCAAGTTAGAGTATGTAGGAAAGAGGGAGATTATTTCCCAGTAAAAGTAGGCCTTAGACAAGGATGTGTGATGTCACCGTGGTTGTTTAATATATTTATAGATGGGGTTGTAAGAGAAGTGAATGCGAGGGTCTTGGCAAGAGGCGTGGAGTTAAATGATGAAGAATCACACAAAAAGTGGGAGTTGTCACAGTTGCTCTTTACTGATGACACTGCTCTTGAGAGATTCTGGAGAGAAGTTGCAGAGATTGGTGGATGAATTTGGTAGGGTGTGCAAAAGAAGAAAATTAAAGGTGAATACAGGAAAGAGTAAGGTTATGAGGATAACAAAAAGATTAGGTGATGAAAGATTGGATATCAGATTGGAGGGAGAGAGTATGGAGGAGGTGAATGTATTCAGATATTTGGGAGTGGACGTGTCAGCAGATGGGTCTATGAAAGATGAAGTGAATCATAGAATTGATGAGGGGAAAAGGGTGAGTGGTGCACTTAGGAGTCTGTGGAGACAAAGAACTTTGTCCTTGGAGGCAAAGAGGGGAATGTATGAGAGTATAGTTTTACCAACGCTCTTATATGGGTGTGAAGCATGGGTGATGAATGTTGCAGCGAGGAGAAGGCTGGAGGCAGTGGAGATGTCATGTCTGAGGGCGATGTGTGGTGTGAATATAATGCAGAGAATTCGTAGTTTGGAAGTTAGGAGGAGGTGCGGGATTACCAAAACTGTTGTCCAGAGGGCTGAGGAAGGGTTGTTGAGGTGGTTCGGACATGTAGAGAGAATGGAGCGAAACAGAATGACTTCAAGAGTGTATCAGTCTGTAGTGGAAGGAAGGCGGGGTAGGGGTCGGCCTAGGAAAGGTTGGAGGGAGGGGGTAAAGGAGGTTTTGTGTGCGAGGGGCTTGGACTTCCAGCAGGCATGCGTGAGCGTGTTTGATAGGAGTGAATGGAGACAAATGGTTTTTAATACTTGACGTGCTGTTGGAGTGTGAGCAAAGTAACATTTATGAAGGGATTCAGGGAAACCGGCAGGCCGGACTTGAGTCCTGGAGATGGAAAGTACAGTGCCTGCACTCTGAAGGAGGGGTGTAAATGTTGCAGTTTGAAAACTGTAGTGTAAAGCACCCTTCTGGCATTGATGGAGTGAATGATGGTGAAAGTTTTTCTTTTTCGGGCCACCTTGCCTTGGTGGGATTCGGTCAGTGTGATAATAAAAAAAAAAATAAAAAAAATATGTTATGTAAACAGACACATGTTTGACTACTGTGATGTTTTATTGTGGCAACATTTCGCTCTTCAAGAGCTTGATCGAGCCGTTACAAACAATACAGTGACACGGAGGTAACATGTAGGAATTGTAGAAAAGTGGTTCTTATAACCTACAAGTTGACCGAGACACTTGTTCAACACTTGGATTACTTTATTGTGGAAAAGTTTCCCAACAAGTGGCTTCCTCAGTACAGTAATGAAATAAATTGTGGACGATGAGAAGGAGTTTGAGGTAATCAGTCCCTTAGTCTTAAGATAATGTGTTCAGGTCATCAATCTTGATCAGGATAAAGCATGGTATAAACCTTGGTAATAAATACCGACAAGTTGGTTTAGAAAGACACGTAAGCAAACACTATAACATATTTATTAGAAAACGTTTCGGTCCTGGAACCTTGATCACTTCTAGCATACAGAGGTAGAAAGACATTATATATACATGATACTTAAGCAGCACCAACCCAACAACACAGGAGTCACGTGATTTCATCGTCTACCCTCGCCTCGCATGGGCCAGTAGGCCTTCTACAGTGTTCCTCCATTCTTATGTTCTTATGACATTCCTCAGGTCACGTGCGTCACATCTCACTCTCCGCCTATATAATGTCTTTCTACCTCTGTATGTTAGAAGTGATCAAGGTTCCAGGACCGAAACGTTTTCTAATAAATATGTTATAGTGTTTGCTTACGTGTCTTTCTAAACCAGGATAAAGCATATTCACGGAGAAGTGGCTACAGACAGTAGCAGTGTTTATTGCAATGTATTTTCAGTCCACATGTTGCTTCACCAACATAAATCTTGTCACAACCTCCACAGGGGATTATGTAAACCCCTTTATATACTGGTTTGAGGTTCTTCAACTTGTTCCTGGTCAGGCTGAAGATGTTCAAGGTAACCTGGATGTTGGGAAAAATTATAATTTTGTTATGAGTTGAGTTATTGGTTAGAGAATAGATTATACTGAGGATTTTTTCTTACATTTCTTAATGAAAAGGGAAGGAGAATGTAGCTCAATGAAAGTTTGATGTATGAATGCACACTCCGCGTCAAGAAACTCTGGACGTCAAATTCTATATGGTCTTAGGAATAATGCGACGATGATGCCCCGTTTGATCTTAGTATCCTGACATGAACAGAAATGTGAGGTAGTTTTTATTAGTACACCTCCTGTAAACTTGGGATCGTAGAGTTACTGTATCTTTTTTTGTGAATGATGACGTCGAGAAATGGCAATCTGTCACTGGACTCTCCTTTATGAGTGAACTAGAATACCGGTTCAACTGCGTTGAACATTCTTTGAAGATTCCGCACTCCGAAACATTTAGAAGACATCATCAACGTAAGGTAACGTGACGTTGGTGGGGATGAACTTGAAGCGTTCAGCTAAGACGGCGCTAATAGGAGAGCTTATTCCCATACCATATGTCTTTTTTGCAGAGCCTGTTACTGAAAGAAAAGCTTTCCAATTTCAGACACCCATTCTCTCCAGCTACACTTGCTTACTCGACTGAATGTGCCGAGGAACTCTCTAAAATCGCTAGGGAATCCAAGAAGGAAAGGTGAAGGCCAGTCTGCGGACTGATCACAGCACTGCTGAGCAGATCCTCGGCCAACTTCCAACAGAAGGTTAAACTTACCCGAAAAACTCCAGTAACTCTGTATTAACAGTCGATGGAAGATGAGTCGTGTATCACTGATTAAAAACTTATCGGTATGCTTCCTAACCGGCTACGAGAAACAAGAGCAGAGTCTAGGACTCAGATTTAACACAAACCTACCCAAACTATACCACAAAAGTTATATATTCAAGGCATACTCACCTAAGCCCTGTGTAAACCTTCCTCGACCATTCTTCCAAGACGGTATATCACCTGCAATTAAGAATCTCACAAGTGACTCAAATATTATCATCATCACAGACGACAAAGGACGCGGAGTCATCATTCATAACACTAGCAACTTCAACCCCTAAATGATGGGCTGCTTGAATGACCGGTCTACATACGAGCCCATTAACACACATCATTTGGAAACACTGATCAAAGACTTTCTACTCAAAGCCAAACAAATACCCACAAGCAGTAATGAAGAGATACACATTTGACTTAATATCCAACACCTCCAAACCAGCACACATGTATGGACTACCTAGGACCCATTAACAAAATATTTTTCTGCGGACCACCAGCCCTGCTCATCTAAATAATTCAGGCGACCTATTTAACCTCATCAGAGACTAAGTAGCTTGGATGTAACTTCTCTCTTCACTAAGGCACCTACCACACAACCATTGGCCTTCTTCGTAATAATGTTAATCACGACCTTAATCTACTGCTACAGCTGGGAGGTTTCTTTGGCCTCATTAAACCAGGAATTAATTTCAGTTGCTTGTCTTTCAACAAGAGCCTTGACAAACACCTATATGGAATGGTAATGGTCTCTCCCATCAACGCTGTCTTAGCAACTTTGTATATGGGACACCTAGAGACTAAACTTCACCAACATCATCCCCATCAATGCCACATGATTACATTATGTGGACGATGTCCTCATAATAATTCCAAAATGTTTTGATGTGGGAATCTTCAGAGAATGCTCAACAGAGTTGAACCGGCTATTCAGTTCACACTCTAAGAGTCCAGTGACAGATTACCACTTCTCAACGTACTCATTCGCAAAGCAGAAAAAATTCTACGATCCCAGTTTTGCAGGAATCGTACAAATATAAACGATCTCTCAAACATCTATTTCTGGCAGGATACTGAGACCAAAAAAGGCATAATCATCGAGTTTTTCCTAACAGCATACCGAATTTGCAGCCCAAGAGCCTCATGACGAATATTGTGCATACATATTCAAACCTTCACCGACCAATATTTTCTTCCCTTTTAATCCAGGAATGTAAAAAAAATCCAAATCAATTCTAAAAGCAATATCACCACTCGTAACAAAATTAAAATGAGTCCCAATAGCACGGTTGGCTTGAACGTCTCCTAAGAATTCACGCAAACCAGTACTAGAGTCTACATCGAAATCTGACTAGGGCCAAGCTGAGGTTAACACATGGATACTATGACAGGGTATAAATCGGTGAAAGAGCACTGAGCCTGGAAACTCGTTTCAGTGAACACATCATTGCATACAATAAGAAGAACTTGAGCAACACATGTGTGCAACACAGAAATTCCACCAACCTTATATTAAGATTCTTGACGCCCGCCTCGGGATTAAAAAACCCAATTTCAGCAAACAAAAAGCCTTGAATCATCCTTAATCGCTATTTTAAAAATTATTAAACAGTATAAGGCAGCTTCGTCATCTCTGAAGTACTAGCAAGAGTTTCCCTCAAAACAATTAACATTACTCTCACTTAGCAACCAAGAATTACGTCCACTGCTGCTGCTGCTGCTGCTGCTACTGCTACTGCTACTACTACTACTACTACTACTACTACTACTACTACTACTACTACTACTACTACTACTACTACTACTACTACTACTACTACTACTACTACTACTACTACTACTACTACTACTACTACTACTACTACTACTACTACTACTACTACTACTACTACTACTACTACTACTACTACTACTACTACTACTACCACTACTACTACTACCACAAACTTTTCATTACTACGTAACTCAATACCTTAACTTTTTCTACCACTACGATACTACTTCTAATAATGCAACTACTATTACCACTATTACTACTACGACTATCGATAACTCTACATGCACTACTTTTGTACAACTAATACAACTACTAATACCACTACTACTCCTGTAATACTATAAAACTTTTCTTCGCCGTCTCCTTCCATAGTGACTTTAAGACTTTACTTTTCCCACTTTAGTTGTGATTTTAACACTGGTTAAAGATGGACCCAAACATCGTCAAAAGGTTCCTCTTCTCGGTACGAGTTTTCAGGGACTGATGACTGAGACATTTATGTAACTCACAGGTATATTTTTGGTGGTGACGTATCACCACCCATTGGCTTCATCAGTCCAATAAAAAAGAAGAACTGTGCAAAATGAGTTTGAGTTAAAGTTAATGAGTCACTCAGAAAGGAGTCAAACACATCGACTCAGGCTGAGGGACTGATTACCTCAAACTCTTGCTCATCTTTCACCGTTCGTCTCTGCACTGAACTAATGAAGTCACTGGATAGCGAAATGTTTTCGCAATAAACATACGCAAGCATTGCACAAGTCGGTTTTCTAAGGATTGTTCCAACCACAGTATTCTGACTTTATTTTTCACTTGAGATATGTTGTGATATATTGGTCAAACAAGGCTGCATTTCACGATGAATCTACAGTTGGGAAAGTAAAGTTTAGACAATGTTTAGGTCTGTCCTTGGCCATCACGAGGTCGCGATGGATCAAAACGTTGTCTAAAGTTTCCTCTCCGAGTTGTGTGTTTGGTGTTAGTTGTTCCAGCAATGGTATTACAACCAAGGTTGCCAAATGAAATTTCAGATAACTCTAAAAACCTGTTAGCGAAGTTTTAGTGCTGTTAATTACAAAAATAACACAATAACACCAGTTTACAGGAGATTATTCTTGATCCGTTAAGTCCCAATCAACCATCTCTTCTTCAGCATGTTTATCTGTTTCTTTTTGTGATTGTTCAGAAGACTGATATACATCCATTATTTTTCCCGGAATCTTTATAAGGCCTCGCATATTGTATCAGCGTTGCAGTCACACAGTTCAACTAGGTCTCAATAAGTAACCACAATTTGCTTCTTTCTCTCTGAATATATATACATAATAGTTTACTTACAGAAATATCATAATTAATTAATAAGCTGAATATTCTATTTCCAATATCAACTTTCAAGTCATTACTAAAATATGAAACAACTGCACAATATTCTATCCTCCTTGAAGGTTCTTACATTCAGAACTGTCAGCAATGTTCTTTGCAGATTACTTAATTGGTCAACTAACTCATAATGAACAATGATCAGCAATGATCAAAGACATATTTTCCTATGTTCTTCTTAAATCATCGCTTACTTTATCAAAATGAACCAATGTTTGTGTACTGAATGGTTCTTCAGTCTTCTTGTGTTTTGCAGTATTTTTATCTTTCATTATCACTTAAATTAGCTGCAGTTGAACATTTCCAGGACTTACTGAAACACTGCGTCTTCGCCCTCTATTTTCTTTAAAGATTTTTGGTATCTCAAGTCACTGGACTCTGAAATGATGAATATATTCCTTGCTCATAATGAACAAAGTCAGCGCATATACAGCGCAATGATAATGAGCGTAATAAATAACACAAACAAGGATCTAAACAAATCGTATATACATACATACATATATATATACAGTTCCATGGTCTTGTGTGCCGTAAATCCGAGGGAAAGATTGCAAGACATGAGGAGGTTAATAACATTATCAAGAGGAGCCTCACAACAGCTGGATGCCCAGCAGTAAGGGAGCCACCCCAACTATGCAGATCTGATGGCAGCCAGAAGCGTCCAGATGGTATCACCCTTCAAGCCTGGACAGATGGGAAGCAGGTGGTGTGGGGCTATACATGTGCAACATGTGCATCTACCTTGGCTGATACCTATCTCCAATACACCAGGGAGGAAGGAGGGGCAGCTACCAGCTTCAGGGAGTCCCAAAAGTCTAGAAAATATGGAGAACTTGCCCATCATTATATGCTTGTTCCCATACACAGTTAGCGCGCCAGGGTGTCAGCGTGCCTCGTTGTGCTCCGGGTTATCTCGTGTTTTCACGGTCGCTCTTACGTGCTAGAACTTTAATTGGTGTCATCAATCCTATACGATACATCCCTCAAGCGCCTGGAACCAATCTTGGGCGGAAAACATTATATACTGAGTCAAAAAAGGAGAATTAGTGTGCACTACCTAGCAGAGTTTACTGCCAGAGGGGAATCATAGGCCTGTGTCCCGGGTGAAAAAAAATAATAATAATTGAACTTTTCGTGTCAGAGGAAAGAAAGTCTCCCTGATAATATTGAGTATACATAGTGTATAGTGTATACTACAGTGGCTCCCTAGTATATTGATGATAAAGGCTAAAGTGTCATTTGAAAACAGGTGAATTTGTAAATGAAGTGATAAGCCTATAGAGGCAGGTGCCAGAAGTCGCCAGAAACTTACCACAGGTCAGCTGTTTTAATAATCTTCCTGGCCTGCTAGTGTACTCGCATATAATCTAGTGATACCAGTGAATAGCAGAATACAGTGTTGTAGTAGCAACTAACCAGTATTATAATGGTACTTAGTGGAGTGGAGTGACTTTCATTAGTTTCTTTTCTTGAAATACGAGACGTTACTGTGAATTTCATATAACCTGTAGTTACCAGCGGTCGCAATATACACAACGAGAAGCAATTATTACTACAGAAAAAGCGTCCTTCCTCCAAAATTTGCACCAGTCAACTATAGTGATAATATAGCATTTATTGTGGTGGAGACGGAAAAAAAAATAGAAAAGCTAGATACAGTGATTGATAAATAAGGGTGGAGGTCGACCGTTCGTCATTGTAGGAGTGCCAGCAGTCACCGATTTCTTCAACACGCAAGTTATACTTTTGTATCAGTCAAATCACATATTACTCGGGTAGATAATTTCCAGTAGAGCCTTCATGTGCTAGCTCAAATCACCGACCAGTATGTTTAAATAAGTGACCCACTGATCAGATCAGATCGACTGGTCCGAACCCTTGACTGGTCCAAACCCTTGACTGGTCCGAACCCGGGACAGGTTTCAAACGGTTTCGTTGGACAATAAAGCAGACTGTAAACGGATGGGGTTGTAGGCGCCCTTATAAACACAAACATTAAAAATCAGGAACGTGACGGTAAGCTGTCCAATATACAAAAACAGTTAGAAACAGAAATACAAATAGCTAGAGCTTCATTTAAGGAGGTTATTAATAGAATATTCAAGAGGTTGCTAGTAGAATTGCAGTAAATCAACCATTCAAATCATTATGAAGCTGTGTGTAGTCTGTGGTCAGTCAAACAAACGGGCTTCCACATGGATAAATTGTCATTTTTGTGGAAATTGGTGTCACGCCCCTTGTGCAGATATCCCAGAACTAGCTACAAGCAGTATTAAAACAGAGAAGTGTTTTTGGGTATGCCCAAATGAGGAAAATCTGTGGACTAAAATCACAAGGGTATTAAAAGAGGACAACATCAAAGCTGCTTTCATAAAAAACCTGGAAGCTTTCTACAACAGATGGGAACATAAAAAGTCTGGGCTGAATGGTACTGCCCTTGATACTGGCCATGTAGTCACAAACTGTAAGGCTGGAGGTGATGTCCTGGTAGTCAGTAAATGTGGGGCTGATAGTGCTGTCCTGGGAGACAGTAATGGTGAAGCGGGAGGTGCTGTCCTGGGAGACAGAAATGGTGAAGCTGGAGGTGCTGTCCTGGGAGACAGAAATGGTGAAGCTGGAGATACTGTCCTGGGAGACAGTAATGGTGAAGCTGGAGATACTGTCCTGGGAGACAGTAATGGTGAAGCTGGAGGTGCTGTCCTGGGAGACAGTAATGGTGAAGCTGGAGATTTTGTCCAGGTAGTCGGGAATTATACGCAGGAAGGAATACATATAAATGACCTCATAGGGGACAGGAGCCATAGTAGGGAAACAAGTGTAGTCAAAGATAAGATAAAACCAATATTGCAAACTAGAAATACCGCAGGAAATAGCAAACAAGAGGACTCCAATAGCAATACTGAGGATAAATTACCAAAAACAACTGGTGGGAGCTCCATTGTTGGTGCTAGGGATGATAGAAGTAAGACAGGGAAACATGCACCAACAGGGAATACAGTCACAGAAACCCAAGGCAAGCGGAAACCAAGCCTGTGCACATACTATGCACTTGGTATCTGCTGGCATGGGAAATCTGGAAAAACAGATGGGACATGCAACTATGACCACCCTAGAAAATGCCATGCCCATATGACAACAGGAAAATGCAAACTCCCTTCCTGTAAGCTTTTTCACCCTGAAATGTGTACCTCTTCAGTACAGGAAAGACTGTGCTATAACTTAAATTGCCAGGCATACCATCTAAAGGGGACAAAAAGATACAAAACATCCAGGCCATGGGAAAACCTGGGTAGCCACAGCCACTCAAGAGGGAGAGGTTTTTTAGTGCCAGGAAGGAAAAAAAACTGGCAGGAAATGGCAGAAATCGTACACCAAATCCAGTCATTCCTGGAGTGGAACCACAGTCGATGGCCTCCACTCCAAACCAACAGATACAGATACTAATGCCGGAAAAAAAATCCCCCCCCAGTACCAACAATACCACCAGTCCGATAACATTCTTCTTTGCAAATATACAGGGTCTAAAGCCAGCAACAAACAACAAAATACCTTTCATCCGTGGACTGCTTGCAGAGGCAAAGGCAATGTTCACGGCTTTCACTGAGACCCACATAAAGGATCACTTGGACAACGAAATATGGATCCCAGGTTACAACCTATACAGATGTGACAGAGTGAACAGGCAAAAGGGGGGGGGGGATTGGCCTGTACATTGCAGAGTCACTTGTTTGCACAGAACTGCTTAATGCCTCAAATGATGTAGTGGAAGTTTTAGCAGTAAAGGTCGAGAACCAAAACCTAGTCATTGTGGTAGTCTACAAGCCTCCGGATGCAACATCCCAGCAATTCCAGGAACAGCTGTTAAAAATTGACCACTGTCTGGAAAATCTTCCAGCTCCTGCACCCAACATCTTGCTCCTGGGGGATTTCAACTTAAGGCACCTAAAATGGAGGAATATAGCAAATAATATTGTTGCAGTAATAACACCAGGAGGCAGCTCTGATGAAAACTCACACTCACACGAGCTTTTAAATCTCTGCACAAAATTCAATTTAAACCAGCAAATAATAGAGCCTACTAGACTGGAGAATACACTAGACCTCATCTTCACTAACAATGATGATCTGATAAGAAATGTCACCATATCAAAAACAATATACTCAGATCACAACATAATTGAGGTTCAGACATGTATGCGTGGAGCCCCAGACCGACATAATGAGACTAGTCACAAGGGAGCATTCACCAAATTCAACTTCAATAACAAAAACATAAAGTGGGACCAAGTAAACCAAGTCCTAACCGATATAAGCTGGGAAGATACACTAAGCAACACAGACCCCAACTTATGCCTAGAACAGATTAACTCGGTGGCACTCGATGTATGCACAAGGCTTATTCCTCTAAGAAAAAGGAGGAGTAGATGTAAAATAGAAAGAGACAGGCGCTCCCTTTACAGGCGACGGAAAAGAATAACAGAGCGGCTAAAAGAGGTCAATATATCTGAAATGCGTAGGGAGACACTGGTCAGAGAAATAGCAAGCATCGAACTTAAGCTAAAAGAATCCTTTAGGAGTCAGGAATCGCGGGAAGAACTAAAAGCCATAAATGAAATCGAAAGAAACCCAAAGTATTTCTTCTCCTATGCCAAATCAAAATCGAGAACAACGTCCAGTATTGGGCCCCTACTTAAACAAGATGGGTCCTACACAGATGACAGCAAGGAAATGAGTGAGCTACTCAAGTCCCAATATGACTCAGTTTTTAGCAAGCCGCTAACCAGACTGAGAGTCGAAGATCAAAATGAATTTTTTATGAGAGAGCCACAAAATTTGATTAACACAAGCCTATCCGATGTTATCCTGACGCCAAATGACTTCGAACAGGCGATAAATGACATGCCCATGCACTCTGCCCCAGGGCCAGACTCATGGAACTCTGTGTTCATCAAGAACTGCAAGAAGCCCCTATCACGAGCCTTTTCCATCCTATGGAGAGGGAGCATGGACACGGGGGTCGTCCCTCAGTTACTAAAAACAACAGACATAGCCCCACTCCACAAAGGGGGCAGTAAAGCAATAGCAAAGAACTACAGACCAATAGCACTAACATCCCATATCATAAAAATCTTTGAAAGGGTCCTAAGAAGCAAGATCACCACCCATCTAGAAACCCATCAGTTACACAACCCAGGGCAACATGGGTTTAGAACAGGTCGCTCCTGTCTGTCTCAACTATTGGATCACTACGACAAGGTCCTAAATGCACTAGAAGACAAAAAGAATGCAGATGTAATATATACAAACTTTGCAAAAGCCTTCGACAAGTGTGACCATGGCGTAATAGCGCACAAAATGCGTGCTAAAGGAATAACAGGAAAAGTCGGTCGATGGATCTATAATTTCCTCACTAACAGAACACAGAGAGTAGTCGTCAACAGAGTAAAGTCCGAGGCAGCTACGGTGAAAAGCTCTGTTCCACAAGGCACAGTACTAGCTCCCATCTTGTTCCTCATCCTCATATCCGACATAGACAAGGATGTCAGCCACAGCACCGTGTCTTCCTTTGCAGATGACACCCGAATCTGCATGACAGTGTCTTCCATTGCAGACACTGCAAGGCTCCAGGCGGACATCAACCAAATCTTTCAGTGGGCTGCGGAAAACAATATGAAGTTCAACGATGAGAAATTTCAATTACTCAGATATGGTAAACATGAGGAATTTAAATCTTCATCAGAGTACAAAACAAATTCTGGCCACAAAATAGAGCGAAACACCAACGTCAAAGACCTGGGAGTGATTATGTCGGAGGATCTCACCTTCAAGGACCATAACATTGTATCAATCGCATCTGCTAGAAAAATGACAGGATGGATAATGAGAACCTTCAAAACTAGGGAGGCCAAGCCCATGATGACACTCTTCAGGTCACTTGTTTTATCTAGGCTGGAATATTGCTGCACTCTAACAGCACCTTTCAAGGCAGGTGAAATTGCCGACCTAGAAAATGTACAGAGAACTTTCACGGCACGCATAACGGAGATAAAACACCTCAATTACTGGGAGCGCTTGAGGTTTCTAAACCTGTATTCCCTGGAACGCAGGAGGGAGAGATACATGATTATATACACCTGGAAAATCCTAGAGGGACTAGTACCGAACTTGCACACGAAAATCACTCACTACGAAAGCAAAAGACTTGGCAGACGATGCACCATCCCCCCAACGAAAAGCAGGGGTGTCACTAGCACGTTAAGAGACCATACAATAAGTGTCAGGGGCCCGAGACTGTTCAACTGCCTCCCAGCACACATAAGGGGGATTACCAACAGACCCCTGGCAGTCTTCAAGCTGGCACTGGACAAGCACCTAAAGTTAGTTCCTGATCAGCCGGGCTGTGGCTCGTACGTTGGTTTGCGTGCAGCCAGCAGCAACAGCCTGGTTGATCAGGGGCTGATCCACCAGGAGGCCTGGTCACAGACCGGGCCGCGGGGGCGTTGACCCCCGAAACTCTCTCCAGGTAAACTCCAGGTAAATAGGCTCAGAGACCCTTGGCTCATGGGGAAAGAGTGCATCTAAATTCCTTAAGGAGCTGGGAAAAAGACTCATCAGGGTAACTAGGGATCCCAGGGCAGCTAGTTTTCTGTTCCAGCGGCTCAGTGCGGCTGTTCAAAGGGGTAATGCCTGCTGTATTTTGGGCACACGCCCCAGCTCTGAGAAGCTGGATGAGATTTTCACCTTATAATCGGTGATACACACGTAACAACATGTACCGTATGTGCCACCTTTATATCAATAATGTATCTCTTAAATCTTCTGTACCATATTATGTAATAAAATATTCCTATTAGTAAAAAAAAAATAAATATGAAAAGATGGGGTGGTAGGGGAAGTGGAATATTCAAACGGCTTCAGGAAGAAATCCAAATATTTTTCCTTGAAGCCTTTTTATCCACTTCTCCGAGGCTATGGGTCCCACAATTTACACCAGAGGTGGACCCCATCATATATATAATGTATATATATATACATATATATATATATATATATACATAATATATATATACATAATATATATATATATATATATATATATATATATATATACACACACACACACACACACACACACACACACACACACACACACACACACACACACACACACACACACACACACACACACACACACAGGAAGTATTTACAGTGGAGACAGAAAGGCCTCTTGGTGGACAGAACAGAGGGGGATGCCAACAAGGAATATACCAACAAGTGTTGGATGACATACACACAACTGAGGAGGAGGTGAAGAAGCTGCTAAGAGACACTGATACCTCAAAGGTAATGGGACCAGACAACATCTTCCTGGAGGTCCTTAGAGAGAGAGCAGAAATGCTGTGTGTGCCACTAACCACAATCTTCAACGCTCCCCTTGAAACTGGGCAACTACTTGAGGTATGAAAGACGGCAAATGTAGTACCCATATATAAAAAAGGAGAGAGAAAAGAGGCACTAAACTATAGACCAGTGTCACTGACGTGTATAGTATGCAAAATCATGGAGAAGATTATCAGGAGGAGAGTGGTGGAGCACCTGGAACGGAACAAGAGTATAAATGAACACCAGCACGGATTTATGGAGCTTTATGATAAAGTTTTATGATAAAGAAACAGAAGTAAGACACGAGAGAGAGGGGTGGGTTGATTGCATCTTCTTGGACTGCAAGAAGGCCTTCGACACAGTTCCTCACAGGAGATTGGTGAAGAAGCTAGATGATCAGGCACATATAACAGGAAGGGCACTGCAATGGATCAGAGAATACCTGACAGGGAGGCAACAACGAGTCATGGTACATGGTGAGGTATCACAGTGGGCACCTGTGACAAGCAGGGTCCCATAGGAGTCGGTCCTAGGACCAATGCTATTTCTGGTATATATGAATGACATGATGGAAAGGTAAGACTCAGAAGTGTCCCTGTTTGCAGATGATGTGAAGTTAATGAGGAGAATTAAATCTGATGAGGATCAGGCAAGACTTTAAAGAGACCTGGACAGGCTGGACACGTGGTCCAGCAACTGGCTTCTCGAATTTAAACCCACCAAATGCAAAGCCATGAAGATTGGGGAAGGGCAAAGAAGACCGCAGACGGAGTATAGGGTAGGTGACCAAAGACTGTAACCCTCGCTCAAGGAGAAAGATCTTGGGATGAGTATAACACCAAACACGTCTCTGGAAGCACACATCAACCAGATAACTGCTGCAGCATATGGGTGCCTGGCAAACCTGAGAACAGATAACTGCAGCAGCAGTTATCTGGTTGATGTATGAAGAGCATTCTGATACCTTAGTAAGGAATCATTCAAGACACTGTACATCATGTATATCAGGGCCATACTGGAGTATGCAGAACCTGTTTGGAACCCACACTTGATAAAGCACGTCAAAAAATTAGAGAAAGTGCAAAGGTTTGCTAAGGGGACTCTCCTACGATGAAAGGTTAATCCTAATATTCCTTTGACTCATCTTGGTCTTTAACTTCCAATTGTGACCCCTTGTTTCTGTGTCCTCTCTGTGGAGCATCCTGTCTCTGTCCACCTTGTCTATTCCACACAGTATTTCGTATGTCGTTATCATGTCTCCCCTAGCCCTCCTGTCCTCCAGTCAGGCCGATTTCTCATAAGTCATAGAGTAGTCAGGAAGTGGAATAGCCTAGCACGTGAGGTAGTGGAGGCAGGAACCATACATAGCTTTAAGATGAGGTATGATAAAGCTCATGGAGCAGGAAGAGGGAGGACGTAGTAGCACTCAGTAAAGAGGCGGGGCCAGGAGCAAAGTCTCGACCCCTGCAACCAAAATTAGGTGAGTACAATTAGGTGATTACACACGCAAACACATACACACAAAAAAAAAAAAAAAAAAAAAAAAAACATGGGGACTCGCAGGAACCGGGGATCAGATGAGAATGGTTCTGGTAGGGAGGAGTGGATGGAGGAGCAGTGGGAAAGGATGGAACAAGAATGGGAGAGAAAATTAGGAGAGCTTTCTGAAAAAATGGAGAAAGAGCTCTCTGTGAAATTGGAAAGGAGGTTGGAGAAGGAGACAAAGAATTGGGAGGCACAAGTCGAAACTGCAGTGGCCAGGATAAGGGTCCTAGAAGTTGAGATAAATAGGCTGAAGCGAGTTACAGGGGCAGTGACCAGAGAAGATGCAGCATATGAAGCTGAGAGGCCGAACAGGAAGGAAGGAGATATGAATTATGCTAAAATCATATCAGCCTGCCAAGAAGGGCCAAGGAGTGAAAGAGAAGAACAGCTGGGTGCAGATGGAGAGGGTGATAGGTCGAATGGTGAGGCATAACCATGCTACCAAGAGCCACTGGAAAAATCAAGGGAGAAAATTATCACATACAGACAGGATCCAGAGTCACAGAGGGTGAGGCAATGGGAGGAGGAAAGGGAAAAATCAGTGTTTTTCCATGGGCCTCAGGAGAAAGAGGAAAGGACACACAGTGAAAGGCGGCAGGAAGAAAGAAAGGAGATTGAGAAAATCATCATGGAAATAGGTGAAGAAGAGATGGACGAGATCGTAAATTTTCAGAGAATAGAGGGGTACTCAAAGGGGAGAAACCGACCAATCAAGCTGATTCTCAGGACAGAAACAGTGCAGAACAAGATCCTCCAAGAGCAACCACGGTTGAAATACTCGGAAGAGTACAAGAGAGTGTTCCTAGACAGAGACAGATCACAAACAGAATGACAGCAGCTGAGGGAGAGGACAAAAAAGCGAAAGGAGCTAGGAAAGGAGACAAGGATGGAACCAGCAGAGGTCAGTCAGAGCAGAACAGAGCAGCAACGGCAAGCACACACACAACTATCCTCAGAACCCCACAACCTATCACACCATCCCAACACACACTACAGCCCATGCCCACAGCTTCCACCCAACACCGAGTTATAGAATCCCACAGTATGCTACCAGGTCTCCCACCCTCACAGGCCCCCAAACCACAGTGTTGGAAGGAAACTGAAGGTATGGTACACAAACACTGATGGAATAACAAATAAGTGGGAGGAGTGGCACGAAAGACTCAAAGAGGCATCACCGGACATCATAGCTCTCACAGAAACCAAGCTTACAGGTATGATAAGAGATGCCATCTTTCCAACGGGATACCAGATCCTGAGGAAAGACAGAGGGAACAGGGATGTGGAGGAATGGCATTGCTGATCAAAAACCGATGGAATTCTGATGAGCTGGAGAGAGGAGACAGTGGAGAAGAAAGTGATTACATAGCAAGAACGCTTCACTCTGGAGGTCCCAAGGTGGTAATAGCAGGGATGTATAACCCACCACAGAACAGTAGGAGGCCAAGGCAAGAGTGTGACGAGAGCAATAGAGCGATGGTTGACACACTGGCTGCAGAGGCCAGAAGAGCTCATGCATGCAGGGCAAAGCTCCTGATCATGGGTGACTTTAGCCACAAGGAGATCGATTGGGAGAACTTGGAGCCACATGGGAGCCAAAATACATGGAGGGCTAAGATGATGGAGGTGGTACTGGAAAACTTCATGTACCAACACATAAGGGACACTACAAGAAAGAGAGGAGAGGGTGAACCAGCAAGACTAGACTTATTATTCACCTTGAGTAGTGCAGATATCGAGGACATCACATCTGAAAGACCCCTTCGGGCCAGCGATCATGTGGTTTTTAAGCTTCGAATACACAGTAGAGCTACAAATGGAAGGGGAAGCAGGAAGACCAGAACGAATGAAGCCCAACTACAAGAAAGGGACTACACGGGAATGAGGAACTTCCTGAACAGGGTTCAGTGGGACAGAGAACTGGCAGGGAAGCCAGTTAATGAGATGATGGAATATGTAGCAACAATATGTAAGGAAGCTGAGGAGAGGTTTGTACCCAAGGGTAAAAGG
Organism: Cherax quadricarinatus; assembly: GCF_038502225.1. Lineage (NCBI taxonomy): Eukaryota > Metazoa > Arthropoda > Malacostraca > Decapoda > Parastacidae > Cherax > Cherax quadricarinatus. The sequence continues at coordinate 25,686,243 of NC_091302.1, forward strand.
AATAATGAAAAAGCCATGATGAGCCCATGGTTCACCCAAAGGTGCAGGGAGGCAAAAGCTAGGGAATGGAAGAAATATAGAAATATAGAAGGACCCAGGAGAATAAGGAGAGCAGTCGTAGAGCCAGAAACGAATATGCACAGATAAGAAGGGAGGCCCAACGACAATATGAAAATGACATAGCAGCAAAAGCCAAATCTGACCCGAAACTGTTATACAGCCACATCAGGAAGAAAACAACCGTCAAGGACCAGGTAATCAGGATAAGAAAGGAAGGAAGAGAGACAACAAGAAATGACCGTGAAGTATGTGAGCAACTCAACAAGAGATTCAAAGAAGTGTTCACAGAGGAGACAGAAGGTGCTCCAGAAAGATGGAGAGGTGGGGCACACCACCAAGTGCTGGACACAGTGCACACAACTGAGGAAGAAGTGAAGACGCTTCTTAGTGAGCTAGATACCTCAAAGGCAGTGGGGCCAGATAACATCTCCCCATGGGTCCTGAGAGAGGGAGCAGAGGCGCTATGTGTACCCCTAACAACAATATTCAATACATCTATCGAAACAGGGAGATTGCCTGAGGCATGGAAAACAGCAAATGTAGTCCCAATCTTTAAAAATGGAGGCAGACATGAAGCACTAAACTACAGACCAGTTTCACTGACATGTATAGTATGCAAAATCATGGAGAAGATTATCAGGAGAAGAGTGGTGGAACACCTAGAAAGGAATGATCACATCAACAGCAGCCAACATGGTTTCAGGGATGGGAAATCCTGTGCCACAAACTTACTGGAGTTCTATGACATGGTGACAGCAGTAAGACAAGGGAGAGAGGGGTGGGTGAATTGCATATTCTTGGACTGCAAGAAGGCGTTTGACATAGTTCCACACAAGAGATTAGTGCAAAAACTGGAGGACCAAGCAGGGATAACAGGGAAGGCACTACAATGGATCAGGGAATACTTGTCAGGAAGACAGCAGCGAGTCATGGTACATGGCGAGGTGTCAGAGTGGGCACCTGTGACCAGCGGAGTCCCACAGGGGTCAGTCCTAGGACCAGTGCTGCTTTTGGTATTTGTGAACGACATGACGGAAGGAATAGACTCAGGTGCCCCTGTTTGCAGATGACGTGAAGTTGATGAGAAGAATTCATTCGATCGAAGACCAGGCAGAACTACAAAGGGATCTGGACAGACGGCAGACCTGGTCCAGCAATTGGCTCCTGGAGTTCAATCCGACCAAGTGCAAAGTCATGAAGGTTGGGGAAGGGCAAAGAAGACCGCAGACGGAGTACAGTCTAGGGGCCAGAGACTACAAACCTCACTCAAGGAAAAAGAGCTGGCAGTGAGTATAACACCAGGCATATCTCCTGAAGTGCACATCAACCAAATAACGGCTGCAGTATATGGGCGCCTAGCAAACCTCAGAACAGCATTCCGACACCTTAATAAGGAATCGTTCAGGACCCTGTACACTGTGTACGTTATACCCATATTGGAGTATGCGGCACCAGTTTGGAACCCACACATAGCCAAGCACGTAAAGAAACTAGAGAAAGTGCAAAGGTTTGCAACAAGACTAGTCCCAGAGCTAAGAGGTATGTCCTACGAGGAGAGGTTAAGGGAAATTAACCTGACGACACTGGAGGACATGAGAGATAGGGGACATGATAACGACATACAAAATACTGAGAGGAATTGACAAGGTGAAAAAAGACAGGATGTTCCAGAGATTGGACACAGTAACAAGGGGACACAGTTGGAAGTTGAAAACACAGATGAATCACAGGGATGTTAGGAAGTATTTCTTCAGCCACAGAGTAGTCAGGAAGTGGAATAGTTTGGGAAACTATGTAGTTTAGGCAGGATCCATACATAGCTTTAAGCAGAGGTATGATAAAGCTCACAGTTCAGGGAGAGTGACCTAGTAGCGACCAGTGAAGAGGCGGGGCCAGGAGCTCTGACTCGACCCCTGCAACCTCAACTAGGTGAGTACAACTAGATGAGTACACATGCACACACACACACACACACACACACACACACACACACACACACACACACACACACACACACACACACACACACACACACACACACACACACATGGATAACAGGGAAGGCAACACAATGGATCAGGGAATACTTGTCAGGAAGACAGCAGCGAGTCATAGTACGAGGTGAGGTGTCGGAGTGGGCGCCTGTGACCAGCAGTGTCCCACAGGGGTCAGTCCTAGGACCAGTGCTGTTTCTGGTAATTGTGAACGACATGACGGAAGGAATAGACTCCGAAGTGTCCCTGTTTGCAGATGACGTGAAGTTGATGAGAAGAATTCATTCGATCGAAAACCAGGCAGAACTACAAAGGGATCTTGACAGGGTACAAACCTGGTCCAGCAATTGGCTCCTGAAGTTCAAACCCTCCAAGTGCAAAGTCATGAAGATTGGGGAAGGGCAAAAAAGACCTCAGACAGAGTATAGTCTAAGCGGCCAGAGATTACAAACCTCACTCAAGGAAAAAGGTCTTGGGGTGAGTATAACACCAGGCACATCCCCTGAAGCGCACATTAACCAAATAACTGCTGCAGCATATGGGCGCCTGGCAAACCTCAGAACAGCATTCCAACATCTTAATAAGGAATTGTTCAGGACTCCGTACACCGTGTACGTTAGGCCCATATTGGAGTATGCGGCACCAGTTTGGAACCCACACCTAGCCAAGCACGTAAAGAAACTAGAGAAAGTGCAATGGTTTGCAACAAGACTAGTTCCAGAGCTATGGGGTATGTTCAACGAGGAGAGGCTAAGGGAAATCGACCTGACGACATTGGAGGACAGGAGAGATAGGGGGACATGATAACGACATACAAAATACTGAGAGGAATTGACAAAGTGGACAAAGACAGGATGTTCCAGAGATTGGACACGGTAACAAGGGGACACAGTTGACAAAGTTGGAAGTTGAAGACACAGATGAATCACAGGGATGTTAGAAAGTATTTCTTTGGCCACAGAGTAGTCAGGAAGTGGAACAGTTTGGGAAGCGATGTAGTGGAGGCAGGATCCATACATAGCTTTAAACAGAGGTATGATAAAGCTCACGGTTCAGGGAGAGTGATCTAATAGCAACCAGTGAAGAGGCGGGGCCAAGAGGTAGGACTCGACCCTTGGAACCTCAACTAGGTGAGAACAACTAGGTGAGTACACACACACACACAAGCGTTGGATGAAATACATCTGAGGAAGAGGTGAAGTAGCTGCTAAGTAGCCTTGATACCTGAAAGGCAGTGGAACCGGACATCTCTCTGTGGGTTCGTAGAGAGGGAGCAGAGACCCTGTGTGTGCCATTAACCACAATTTTTGAAACATCCCTTGAAACTGAGGTATGGAAGACGGCAAATGTAGTCACCATTTTTAAGAAATGAGACAGAAACGAGGCACTAAACTATAAACCAGTGTCACTGACGTGTAAAATATGCAAAGTCATGGAGAAGATTATCAGGAGGAGAGCAGTGGAGCACCTGGAACAGAGCAAGATTGTAAACGACAACCAGCATGGATTCGTGGAAGGAAAACCCTATGTCACAAACCTTAGGGAGCTTTATGACAAAGTAACAGAAGTAAGACACGAGAGTGAGGCTTGGGTTGATTGCATTTTCTTGGACTGCAAGAATGTCTTCGACACAGTTCCTTACAAGAGATTAGTGCAGAAACTAGAGGATAAGACATGTATTACAGGAAGGGCACTGCAATGGATCAGAGAATAACTGACAGGGAGGCAACAACGATTCATGATACGTGATGAGGTATCACAGTGGGCACCTGTGACGAGCGGGGTCCCACAGGGGTCGGTCCTAGGACCAGTGCTATTTTTGGTATATGTGAATGACATATACCAAGGGATAAATTCAGAAGTGTCCCTGTTCGAAAATGATGTGAATTTAATGTGGATAATTAAATCAGATTAGGATCAGGCAGGACTTCAAAGAGACCTGGACAGGCTGGACACATGGTCCAGCAACTGGCTTCTTGAATTTAACCCAAGGAAATGCAAAGTCATCAAGATTGGGGAAGGGCAAAGAAGACTGTAGACAGAGTGTAGCTAGGTGGCCAAAGACTGCAAACCTCGCTCAAGGAGAGAGATCTTCAGGTGAGTATAACTCTGGCTTCTTCAGACCTGACCTCCCAACATCTGCGTTCTTACTTCTACTAGTGACCTTCGTCTCACCTCCTGGCGCTATATAAGGCTCCATCCTGTCACTTCAGCTCCATATTGTTTCAGACTTTGGAACAATACTCTTCTCCAGACTGAGGGACTGACCACCTCAAAACATTAAGGGTGATGGACTGATTACATCGTCTTCAAGTCTCTTCTGCTTCTATCAACTTTTCTGTACTCGACTGAAGAAGCCTACTGTGTAGGCGAAACGTTTCGAAATAAAGATACCTAACTGTTGTATATGTGTCTTACCTAACAACTTGTCGGTATTTTATACCATTTTAATGTTCAACCAGTAAATGATCACACCTTGCCTTGGCAAATAGCTGTCAGATACGCCTCTCGGCTTGAGTCAGATGTTTTGTTCTTTACTAGTGTCAGGTTTCGGCTTCATGTCAAAACACGTGGTGCACGCCTTATGGATGGTGGGGGGGTGCTTGAAGAACCATATAAGCTCAAGGAAACAGCTAGAGAGAGAGAGATTCGAGTGGAGCTCCTGCCAGTGTGCAGAGCTCTGAGCAGCATATTTGGGCAGAGCTCTGGTCTATGTGCGGAGTTCTGGGCTAGAGATTCTGGTAGAGCTGCTGCCTCTCTGCAGAGCTTTGGGAGAGGGCTGCTGGAGAGTCTCTTCAGGAGAGACTGTTGGAGACACTGGGCAGAGTACTGGTTGGAGTAGTGCTCAGCTGTGTAGGTCTTGGGACCTGTTGCTTGAGTGTGACTGAGTTCCTGTTGTGAACTGTCCTCTGAACTATATTGTAAGTTATATTCTGTTTTGTAAGTTGATTGTATTCCCTCTCTCACTGCTTATGTGTACTATCCCTATTTATCTAAACCCAATAGGGTTCTCCTGTTCCCAAATATATTATTGCACAAGGACTTAATAATAAACTGTGTTTGAGTGAAATAATAATGTTCACTGTCCCCGTTATTTATTCCTTTATTCATTATCTTATTTCAAGTACTGAGAGTGTGAGTAGTGTGATGGAAGAGATAATGATAGGTGATGGTCCGGCTGCAGTGGCCTCGCATTACGTCCGCTTGTCACTCGACTCAATTCTCCTGACTACTTACTCCCTTATTCCCCAATTATCTGTTCGTTCTCTACCCCCCTCCCCTACATGACACACTGGAGGACAGGAGGGTTATGGGAGACAAGGTAACGACATTCAAAATACTGCATGTTACAGATAAGGTGGACAGAGACAGGATGTTCCAGAGAAGGGACACAGAAACAAGGGGTCACATTTGGAAGCTGAAGACTTAGATGAGTCAAAGGGATGTTAGGAAGTACTTCTTCAGTCATAGAGTTGTCAGGAAGTGGATAAGTTTAGCAAGTGATGTAGTGGAGGCAGGAACCATACATAGCTTAAGACGAGGTATGATAAAGCTCATCGTGGAGCAGGAAGAGAGAAAGAACCTAGTACCAATCAGTGAAGAGGCAGGGCAAGGAGCTGAGTCTCGACCACTGCAATTACAATTAGGTGAGTACACACACGAAGGCACACCAGTTCACAAGACAGAACAAGTCACACACACACACACACACACACACACACACACACACACACACACACACACACACACACACACACACACACACACACACACACACACACACAAGCACACACACACACACACACACACAGACACACACACACACAGACAGACACAAGAGACACAATCTTCCCAACAGGATATCAGATCCTGAGGAAAGATAGAAGGAGTAGAGGGGGAGGAGGGGATGCACTGCTCATAAAACACCAATGGGGATTTGAGGAAATGGAAGGCATGGACATGATTGGAGAAAGAGACTACATTGTAGGTACAATTCAGTCCGGAGAACATAAAGTAGTCATTGGAGTGATGTATAACCCACCACAGAACTGCAGGAGGCCAAGAGAGGAGTACGAAGAAAACAACAGGGTGATGGTGGACACACTGGCTGAGGTGGCAAGAAGAGCTCACTCGAGCAGAGCAAAGTTACTGGTAATGGGCGATTTCAACCACAGGGAGATCGACTGGGAAAACCTGGAGCCACATGGGGGTCCCGAAACATGGAGAGCAAAGATGATGGATGTGGTACTTGAAAACCTCATGCATCAACATGTCAGGGACACAACCAGAGAGAGAGGGGAGGATGAGCCAGCAAGACTGGATCTTGTGTTCACCCTGAGCAGTTCAGACATCGAGGACATCACTTACGAGAGGCCCCTTGGAGCTAGCGATCATGTGGTTCTGAGTTTTGACTATATAGTAGAGTTACAAGTGGAGAAGGTAACAGGAACTGAAGGGGACAGGCCAAACTATAAAAGGGGGGACTACACAGGTATGAGAAACTTCCTGCAGGAGGTTCAGTGGGACAGAGAAATGGTAGGAAAATCAGTAAACGAGATGATGGAATATGTGGCAACAAAGTGCAAGGAGGCAGAGGAAAGTTTTGTTCCCAAGGGAAACAGAAATAATAGGAAGACCAAGACGAGTCCTTGGTTTACCCGAAGGTGTAGGGAGGCAAAAGCTAAGTGCAACAGAGAATGGAAAAGGTACAGGAGGCATAGGACCCAGGAAAACAAGGAGATTAGTAGAAGAGCCAGAAACGAGTATGCGCAGATAAGGAGGGAGGCCCAGAGACAGTATGAAAACGACATAGCATCGAAAGTCAAATCTGACCCGAAACTGCTGTATAGCCACATTAGGAAGAAGACAACAGTCAAGGACCAGGTGATAAGGCTGAGGAAAGAAGGTGGGGAACTCACAAGAAACGATCAAGAGGTATGTGAGGAGCTCAACACGAGATTTAAGGAAGTATTTACAGTAGAGACAGGAAGGACTCTGGGGGGACAGACCAGATGGGGACACCAACAAGGAATACACCAACAAGTGTTGGACGACATACATACAGA
>NC_091302.1:25698362-25703362 GCF_038502225.1 Cherax quadricarinatus
GCAAGACTGAGGGACAAAGAGGGGTACCAGAGAGTATACCTCGACCGCGACAGAACACAAGAAGAAAGGACTACACTGAAAGAGAGGGTACAGAGACGCAAGGAGGAATGAGAAGCAATGAAAATGAGCAGGACCCACACACGGGAGGAAGGGCAAACACACCCCACAGAATCTCCCACCAAAAGACTCCACCCGCGACATTCCCAACGCAACTGAGCAACCTATACTACAACCCACTCACTGTTCCCTCTGCCACCAATCCCCATATCACAAACCTCACCCCAACAGCTGTCCCTTATGGGCATTCTGACCCCACCCCCATCAACACAAACCCCACCTACACCACAGCCCCATACAGGCACCCACCAAGGCTCTCGCTCCCCCATCCCCAATATTCTTGCATGACCACAATGATAGAAAAGAAACTAAAGGTTTGGTACACAAACGCGGATGGAATAATGAATAAACATGAGGAGTGGAATGAAAGAATCAGTGAAAAATCCCCAGACATCATAGCAGTCACAGAAACAAAACTCGCTGAGACAATAACAGACACAATCTTCCCAACAGGATATCAGATCCTGAGGAAAGATAGAAGGAGTAGAGGGGGAGGAGGGGTTGCACTGCTCATAAAACACCGATGGGGATTTGAGGAAATGGAAGGCATGGACATGATTGGAGAAAGAGACTACATTGTAGGTACAATTCAGTCCGGAGAACATAAAGTAGTCATTGGAGTGATGTATAACCCACCACAGAACTGCAGGAGGCCAAGAGAGGAGTACGAAGAAAACAACAGGGTGATGGTGGACACACTGGCTGAGGTGGCAAGAAGAGCTCACTCGAGCAGAGCAAAGTTACTGGTAATGGGCGATTTCAACCACAGGGAGATCGACTGGGAAAACCTGGAGCCACATGGGGGTCCCGAAACATGGAGAGCCAAGATGATGGATGTGGTACTTGAAAACCTCATGCATCAACATGTCAGGGACACAACCAGAGAGAGAGGGGAGGATGAGCCAGGAAGACTGGATCTTGTGTTCACCCTGAGCAGTTCAGACATTGAGGACATCACTTATGAGAGGCCCCTTGGAGCTAGCGATCATGTGGTTCTGAGTTTTGACTATATAGTAGAGTTACAAGTGGAGAAGGTAACAGGAACTGAAGGGGACAGGCCAAACTATAAAAGGGGGGACTACACAGGTATAAGAAACTTCCTGCAGGAGGTTCAGTGGGACAGAGAAATGGTAGGAAAATCAGTAAACGAGATGATGGAATATGTGGCAACAAAGTGCAAGGAGGCAGAGGAAAGTTTTGTTCCCAAGGGAAACGGAAATAATAGGAAGACCAAAACGAGTCCTTGGTTTACCCGAAGGTGTAGGGAGGCAAAAACTAAGTGCAACAGAGAATGGAAAAGGTACAGGAGGCATAGGACCCAGGAAAACAAGGAGATTAATAGAAGAGCCAGAAACGAGTATGCACAGATAAGGAGGGAGGCCCAGCGACAGTATGAAAACGACATAGCATCGAAAGTCAAATCTGACCCGAAACTGCTGTATAGCCACATTAGGAGGAAGACAATAGTCAAGGACCAGGTGATAAGGCTGAGGAAGGAAGGTGGAGAACTCACAAGAAACGATCAAGAGGTATGTGAGGAGCTCAACACGAGATTTAAGGAAGTATTTACAGTAGAGACAGGAAGGACTCTGGGGGGACAGACCAGATGGGGACACCAGCAAGGAATACACCAACAAGTGTTGGACGACATACATACAGATGAGGAGGAGGTGAAGAAACTGCTAAGGGACATCGATACCTCAAAGGCAATGGGACCAGACAACATCTCCCCGTGGGTCCTTAGAGAGGGAGCAGATATGTTGTGCATGACACTTACCACAATCTTCAACACATCCCTGGAAACTGGGCAACTACCTGAGGTATGGAAGACGGCAAATGTAGTTCCCATTTTTAAAAAAGGAGACAGAAAAGAGGCACTAAACTATAGACCTGTGTCATTGACGTGTATAGTATGCAAAATTATGGAGAAGATTATCAGGAGGAGAGTGGTGGAGCACCTGGAACGGAACAGGAGTATAAATGCCAACCAGCACGGATTCACGGAAGGCAAATCCTGTGTCACAAACCTTCTGGAGTTTTATGATAAAATAACAGAAGTAAGACAAGAGAGAGAGGGGTGGGTTGATTGCATCTTCTTGGACTGCAAGAAGGCCTTTGACACAGTTCCTCACAAGAGATTAGTGCAGAAGCTAGAGCATCAGGCGCATATAACAGGAATGGCACTGCAATGGATCAGAGAATACCTGACAGGGAGGCAACAACGAGTCATGGTACGTAATGATGTATCACAGTGGGCACCTGTGACAAGCGGGGTCCCACAGGGGTCGGTCCTAGGACCAGTGCTATTTTTGGTATATGTGAACGACATGACGGAAGGGTTAGACTCAGAAGTGTCCCTGTTTGCAGATGATGTGAAGTTAATGAGGAGAATTAAATCTGATGAGGACCAGGCAGGACTTCAAAGAGACCTGGACAGACTGGACACCTGGTCCAGCAAATGGCTTCTCGAATTTAATCCTGCCAAATGCAAAGTCATGAAGATGGGGGAGGGGCACAGAAGACCACAGACAGAGTATAGGCTAGGTGGCCAAAGACTGCAAACCTCACTCAAGGAGAAAGATCTTGGGGTGAGTATAACACCGAGCATGTCTCCGGAAGCACACATCAATCAGATAACTGCTGCAGCATATGGGCGCCTGGCAAACCTGAGAACAGCATTCCGATACCTTAGTAAGGAATCATTCAAGACACTGTACACCGTGTATGTCAGGCCCATACTGGAGTATGCAGCACCTGTTTGGAACCCGCACTTGATAAAGCACGTCAAGAAACTAGAGAAAGTACAAAGGTTTGCGACAAGGTTAGTTCCAGAGCTAAGGGGAATGTCCTATGAGGAAAGATTAAGGGAAATCGGCCTGACCACACTGGAGGACAGGAGGGTCAGGGGAGACATGATAACGACATATAAAATACTGCGTGGAATAGACAAGGTGGACAAAGACAGGATGTTCCAGGGAGGGGACACAGAAACAAGAGGCCACAATTGGAAGTTGAAGACACAAATGAGTCAGAGAGATAGTAGGAAGTATTTCTTCAGTCATAGAGTTGTAAGGCAGTGGAATAGCCTAGAAAATGACGTAGTGGAGGCAGGAACCATACACAGTTTTAAGACGAGGTTTGATAAAGCTCATGGAGTGGGGAGAGAGGGCCTAGTAGCAACCGGTGAAGAGGCGGGGCCAGGAGCTAGGACTCGACCCCTGCAACCACAAACAGGTGAGTACAAATAGGTGAGTACACACACACACACACACACACACACACACGTACACACACATACACACACGCACACACACGTGCACACACGTACACACATACGTGCACACACACACGTGCACACACACGTGCACACACACACACACGTGCACGCACACACACACACACACACACACACACACACACACACACACACAGGGAATACTTGTCAGGAAGACAGCAGCGAGTCATGGTACAGGTGTCAGAGTGGGCACCTGTGACCAGCGGGGTCCCGCAGGGGTCAGTCCTAGGACCAATGCTGTTTCTGGTATTTGTGAACGACATGACGGAAGGAATAGACTCTGAGGTGTCCCTGTTTGCAGATGACGTGAAGTTGATGAGAAGAATACACTCGATCGAAGACCAGGCAGAACTACAAAGGGATCTGGACAGGCTGCAGACCTGGTCCAGCAATTGGCTCCTGGAGTTCAATCCCACCAAGTGCAAAGTCATGAAGATTGGGGAAGGGCAAAGAAGGCCGCAGACGGAGTACAGTCTAGGGGGTCAGAGACTACAAACCTCACTCAAGGAAAAAGATCTTGGGGTGAGTATAACACCAGGCACATCTCCTGAAGCGCACATCAACCAAATAACTGCTGCAGCATATGGGCGCCTAGCAAACCTCAGAACAGCATTCCGACATCTTAATAAGGAATCGTTCAGGACCCTGTACACCGTATACGTTAGGCCCATATTGGAGTATGCGGCACCAGTTTGGAACCCACACCTAGCCAAGCACGTAAAGAAACTAGAGAAAGTGCAAAGGTTTGCAACAAGACTAGTCCCAGAGCTAAGAGGTATGTCCTACGAGGAGAGGTTAAGGGAAATCAACCTGACGACACTGGAGGACAGGAGAGATAGGGGGGACATGATAACGACATACAAAATACTGAGGGGAATTGACAAGGTGGACAAAGACAGGATGTTCCAGAGTTTGGACACAGCAACAAGGGGACACAGTTGGAAGCTAAAGACACAGATGAATCACAGGGATGTTAGGAAGTATTTCTTCAGCCACAGAGTAGTCAGTAAGTGGAATAGTTTGGGAAGCGATGTAGTGGAGGCAGGATCCATACATAGCTTTAAGCAGAGGTATGATAAAGCTCACGGCTCGGGGAGAGTGAACTAGTAGCGATCAGTGAAGAGGCGGGGCCAGGAGCTCGGACACACACTAGGTGAGTACAACAGGTGAGTACACACACACACACACACACACACGCATGCACATACAACAGGCCTGGTGTCTAATCGACATGTGACCAGGACCAAATGGTAACTAACACACACACACACAAACCAGAAAAGATGTGTGTGCCACTTACCATAATCTTCAATACATCCCTTGAAACTGGGCAACTACCTGAGGTATGGAAGACGGCAAATGTAGTTATCATTTTTAAAAAAAAAAGAGATAGAAAAGAGGTACTAAACGAGAGACCAGTGTCAGTGACATGTAAAGTATGTAAAGTCATGGAGAAGATTATCAGGAGGAAAGTGGTGGAACACCTGGAACGGAACAAGAGTATAAACGTAAGCAAGCACGGATTTATGGAAGGCAAATCCTGAGTCACATCCCTTCTGAAGTTTTATGATAAAGTAACAGAAGTAAG
>NC_091302.1:25708362-25725862 GCF_038502225.1 Cherax quadricarinatus
TCCGGATATCAAATCTTCAGGAAAGACAGAGGGAGGAGAGGGGGAGGAGGAGTTGCACTGCTCATTAAAAACCAGTGGGGTTTTGAGAAAATGGAAGGAATGGATGGCATGGGCGAAAGGGACTACTTAGTAGGAACAATCCAGTCTGAGGGACATAAGGTGATAATTGCAGTAATGTACAACCCACCACAGAACTGCAGGAGGCCAAGAGAAGAATACGATGAGAGCAACAGAGCAATGATCAACACACTAGCCGAGGTGGCCAGGAGAGCACACATGGGGGGAGCAAAGTTACTAGTTATGGGTGATTTCAATCACAAGGAGATTGACTGGGAAAACCTGGAGCCCCATGGGGGTCCCGAAACATGGAGAGCCAAGATGATGGATGTGGTACTGGAGAACCTCATGCATCAACATGTTAGAGACACTACCAGAGAGAGAGGAGAGGATGAACCAGCAAGGTTGGACCTTGTATTCACCATGAGTAGTTCGGACATCGAGGGTATCATGTATGAAAGGCCCCTGGGAGCTAGTGATCATGTGGTTCTGTGCTTCGACTACATAGTTGAGCTCCAAGTGGAGAGAGTAGCAGGAATAGGCTGGGAAAAACCAAACTACAAAAGGGGGAACTACTCAGGCATGAGGAACTTCCTTCAAGACATTCAGTGGGAGAGGGAACTGACAGGAAAACCAGTACAAGAAATGATGGACTATGTAGCAACAAAATGCAAGGAGGCAGAGGAGAGGTTTGTTCCCAAGGGAAACAGAAATAATGGGAAGAACAGAACGAGTCCTTGGTTCACCCAAAGGTGTAGGGAGGCAAAAACTAGGTGTAATAGAGAATGGAAAAGGTACAGAAGACAGAGAACTCAGGAAAATAAAGAAATCAGCCGAAGAGCCAGAAACGAATATGCACAGATAAGAAGGGAGGCTCAGAGACAATATGAAAATGACATAGCATCAAAAGTAAAGACTGACCCGAAGCTGTTGTACAGCCACATCAGGAGGAAAACAACAGTCAAGGACCAGGTAATCAGACTGAGGAAGGGTGATGGGGAATTCACAAGAAACGACCGAGAGGTATGTCAGGAGCTCAACACAAGATTTAAAGAGGTATTTACAGTGGAAACCAGTAGGACTCCAAGAAATCAGAACAGAGGGGCACACCAGCAAGTGCTGGATGAGGTACATATAACCAAGGAGGAGGTGAAGAAGCTGCTATGCGAACTTGACACCTCAAAGGCGGTGGGACCAGACAACATCTCTCCATGGGTCCTTAAAGAGGGAGCAGAGATATTGTGTGAGCCATTAACAAAGATCTTCAACACATCATTTGAAACTGGGCAACTCCCTGAGGTATGGAAAATGGCAAATGTAGTCCCAATTTTTAAAAAGGGAGACAGACATGAGGCACTAAACTACAGACCTGTATCTCTAACGTGTATAGTATGCAAGGTCATGGAGAAGATCATCAGGAGGAGAGTGGTGGGGCACCTGGAAAGAAACAAGTGTATAATTGACAACCAGCACGGTTTCAGGGAAGGAAAATCCTGTGTCACAAACCTACTAGAGTTTTATGACAAGGTGACAGAAGTAAGACAAGAGAGAGAGGGGTGGATCGACTGCGTATTTTTGGACTGCAAGAAGGCTTTCGACACAGTTCCTCACAAGAGGTTACTGCAAAAGCTAGAGGACCAGGCACACATAACAGGAAAGGCACTGCAATGGATCAGAGAATATCTGACAGGGAGGAAACAACGAGTCATGGTACGCGACGAGGTGTCAGAGTGGGCGCCTGTGACAAGCGGGGTTCCACAGGGGTCAGTCCTAGGACCTGTGCTGTTCTTGGTATACGTGAACGACATAACGGAAGGGATAGACTCAGAAGTGTCCTTGTTTGCAGACGATGTGAAGTTAATGAGAAGAATCGAATCGGACGAGGATCAGGCAGGACTACAAAGAGATCTGGACAGGCTACAAGCCTGGTCCAGCAACTGGCTCCTAGAATTTAACCCTGCCAAATGCAAAGTCATGAAGATTGGGGAAGGGCAAAGAAGACCGCAGACACAATATAGTTTAGATGGCCAAAGACTGCAAACCTCACTAAAGGAAAAAGATCTGGGGGTGAGTATAACACCGAGCATATCTCCTGAGGCGCACATCAATCAGATAACTGCTGCAGCATACGGGCGCCTGGCAAACCTACGGATAGCGTTCCGATACCTCAGTAAGGATTCGTTTAAGACTCTGTACACCATCTACGTCAGGCCCATACTGGAGTATGCAGCACCAGTTTGGAATCCACACCTAGTCAAGCACGTCAAGAAATTAGAGAAAGTGCAAAGGTTTGCAACAAGACTAGTCCCAGAGCTACGGGGATTGTCCTATGAAGAAAGGTTGAGGGAAATCGGCCTGACGACACTGGAGGCCAGGAGGGTCAGGGGAGACATGATAACGACATATAAAATACTGCGTGGAATAGACGAGGTGGACAAAGACGGGATGTTCCAGAGATGGGACACAGACACAAGAGGTCACAATTGGAAGTTGAAGACTCAGATGAATCAAAGGGATGTTAGGAAGTATTTCTTCAGTCATAGAGTAGTCAGGCCATGGAATAGCCTAGAAAGTGATGTGGTGGAGGCAGGAACCATACATAGTTTTAAGGCGAGGTATGATAGAGCTCATGGGGCAGGGAGAGAGAGGACCTAGTAGCAATCAGCGAAGAGGCGGGGCCAGGAGCTGTGACTCGACCCCTGCAACCACAAATAGGTGAGTACAAATAGGTGAGTACACACACACACACACACACACACACACACACACACACAAACACACAAACACACACACACACAAACACACACACACACACACACACACACACACACACACACACACACACACACACACACACACACACAAACACACAAACACACACACACAAACACACACACACAAACACAAACACACACACAAACACACACACAAACGCACACACACACACACACACACACACACACACACACACACACACACACACACAAACAAACACACACACACAAACACACACACACACACACACACACAAACACACAAACACACACACACAAACACACACACACAGTCGTGGAGGAGTCACGCGGTTTGAGCTCGTGTTTTGGTGATAATTTCTGACTGTGCCATAAGGAATAGAGTGTGGGATATAGGCGTGTGCACGCATAAGAGTGCATATAATACCTTAAGCCCCGAAAAAAGGAAATATAAGTGATCACAGAAAAGAAAAAAAGGAAATATTGGCTGAGTGTTTAGTGGGGGCCGTTGGAATGGTGAAGGGTTGTGTCAGGCCTAAATAGTGTTGCCATAATAACGCAGTGGGTTATTTTGAAGAATAAGTGCGACTCAAGACCAGGGAGATAAGAGCTATGTATAGATGTATCAGTAAATACAGTGAGTGAGTGAAAAAATTAGAAGAGCTAGAGAATATAGTGCATACAGGAAGTTAGTGGAAAAATTACCGAGAAGCATCAAACACCTTCAACTTCTGGGACACAGGACAGACCAGCAACGTTACTCCACTGCCAGCCGCAAGTAATATTCACCTAGTTTGAGTTGCATGGGGTCAATAGTACCTGTCTCTAGCTGGAATTGGGGGTCACTCTCCTCGAGCTATCAGAATTAGAATAAGCAGCATTTACTGGCATTTAATAGAATTTAGAGGTAGCGGCATATAGGCGAAGCCTAGTGTATTAATTTTTGAACGTAATTTTAAACTCATAAGAGTACAGTGGGAACCAAGAGATCGGGTACATATACAATACATATGTAGTACATACGTGGGAAATAAGGACTGTTTACATAAACATATGCACGCACACTTGGTGAGAATAGTACTGTTGTTAGGCACTTGAATAGCTGTAGCACACACACACATACACACACACACACACACACACACACACACACACACACACACACACACACACACACACACACACACACACACACACACACACATAAACACACACACATACAGACACACACACACACACATATATAGACACACACACACATATATAGACACACACACACACACATATACAGGATTTTACACCTTCCTGTGAAGTGACCCTATAACCCTTCCTTTCCCCCCCCATCTCTCTCCCTCTCCTCTCCTCTCTCTTCCTCTCTCTCTCTCTCTCTCTCTCTCTCTCTCTCTCTCTCTCTCTCTCTCTCTCTCTCTCTCTCTCTCTCTCTCTCTCTCTCTCTTTCTTTCTCCCCCTCTCTCTCATCCTCTCTCATCCTCTCTCTCATCCTCTCTCTCATCCTCTCTCTCTTCCTCTCTCTTCCTTTCACTCTTTTTCTCTCTCTCCCTCTCTCTCTTCCTCTCTTACTCTCTCTTTTCCTCTTCTCTCTCTCTCTTCCCTTTTCACTCCCCCCTCTCTCTTACCTTTTCCCTCTCTCACTTTCTCCCCCTTTTTCCCTTCTTTTCCCCTCCTTCTAGGCTACCCTTCTCTCTCTCCCTATCTCTCACTCTCTCCCCCTTTTTCTTTTTCTCTTTCTCTCTTTCATAAAAAAAAATCGTTGGGACTCGCAGGAATCAGGGATCAGATGACAATGGTACTGGTAGGGAGGAATGGATGGAGGAACAGTGGAAAAGGATAGAGCAAGAATGGGAGAGAAAATTAGGAGAGCTTTCTGAAAAAATGGAGAAAGAGCTCTCTGTGAAATGGGAAAAGAGGTTGGAGAAGGAGACAAAGAATTGGGAGTCACAAGTCGAAACTGCAGTAGCCAGGGTAAAGGTCCTAGAATTTGAGGTAAACAGGCTGAAGCAAGTCTCAGGGGTAGTGACCAGAGAAGACACACCATACGATGATGAGAGGCTGAACAGGAAGGAAGGAGATATGAATTATGCTAAGGTCATATCAGCCTGCAAAGAAGGGCCAGTGAGTGGAAGGGAAGAGCAGATGGGTGCAGATGGAGAGGGAGATAGGTCGAATGCTGAGGCACAACCATGCTACCAAGAGCCACTGGAAAAATCAAGGGAGAAAATGACCACATACAGACAGGAACCAGAGTCACAGAGGAAGAGGCAATGGGAGGAGGAAAGGGCAAAATCAGTGATTATCCATGGGCTTCGGGAGAGAGAGGAAAGGACACACACTGAAAGACGGCAGGAAGAAAGAATGGAGATTGAGAAAATCATCACAGAAATAGGGGGAGAAGACATGGATGAGATTGTAAATTTTCAGAGAATAGGGGGGTACTTGAAGGGGAGAAACCGACCGATCAAGCTGATTCTCAGGACAGAAACAGTGCGGAACAGGATCCTCCAAGAGAAACCACGGTTGAAAAGTTCGGAAGAGTACAAGAAGGTGTTCCTAGACAGAGACAGAACACAAACAGAGAGAAAGCAGCTGAGGGAGAGGACAAAAAAGCGAAAGGAGCTAGGAAAGGAGACAAGGATGGAACCAGCAGAGGTCAGTCAGAGCAGAACAGAGCAGCAAGGGCAAGCACACACACAACTATCCTCAGAACCCCACAACCTATCATACCATCCCAACACACAATACAATCCATACCCACAGCTTCCACCCAACCCCCAACTATAGAATCCCACAGTAAGCTACCAGGTCTCCCACCCCCACAGGCCTCCCAAACCACAGTGTTAGAAAGGAAACTGAAGGTATGGTACACAAATGCTGATGGAATAACAAACAAGTGGGAGGAGTGGCACGAAAGAGTCAAAGAGGCATCACCAGACATCATAGCGATCACAGAAACCAAGCTTACAGGTATGATAACAGATGCCATCTTTCCAGCAGGATACCAGATCTTGAGAAAAGACAGAAGGAACAGGGATGGTGGAGGAGTGGCATTGCTGATCAAACACCGATGGAATTTTGATGAGCTGGAGAGAGGAGACAGCGGAGAAGAAAGTGATTACATAGCGGGAACGCTTCACTCTGGTGGTCCCAAGGTGATAATTGCAGTGATGTATAACCCACCACAGAACAGCAGGAGGCCAAGGCAAGAGTATGACGAGAGCAATAGAGCGATGGTTGACACACTGGCTGCAGTGGCGAGAAGAGCTCATGCATGCAGGGCAAAGCTCCTGATCATGGGTGACTTTAACCACAAGGAGATCGAATGGGAGAACTTGGAGCCACATGGGGGCCAAGATACATGGAGGGCTAAGATGATGGAGGTGGTACTGGAAAATTTCATGTACCAACACGTAAGGGACACTACAAGAGAGAGAGGAGAGGATGAACCAGCAAGACTGGACTTAGTATTCACCTTGAGTAGTGCAGATATTGAGGACATCACATATGAAAGACCCCTTGGGGCCAGCGATCATGTGGTTTTGAGCTTCGAATACACAGTAGAGCTACAAGTGGAGGGGGAAGCAGGAAGGCAAGGACAAATGAAACCAAACTACAGGAAAGGGGACTACACAGGAATGAGGAACTTCCTGAATGAGGTTCAGTGGGACAGAGAACTGGCAGGGAAGCCAGTTAATGAGATGATGGAATATGTAGCAACAATGTGCAAGGAGGCTGAGGAGAGGTTTGTACCCAAGGGTAACAGGAATAATGAAAAAGCCAGGATGAGCCCATGGTTCACCCAAAGATGCAAGGAGGCAAAAATCAAGTGTGCTAGGGAATGGAAGAAATATAGAAGGCAAAGGACCCAGGAGAATAAGGAGAGCAGTCGTAGAGCCAGAAACGAATATGCACAGATAAGAAGGGAGGCCCAACGTCAATATGAAAACGACATAGCAGCAAAAGCCAAATCTGACCCAACGCTGTTATACAGCCACATCAGGAAGAAAACAACCGTTAAGAACCAGGTAATCAGGCTAAGGAAGGAAGGAGGAGAGACAACAAGAAATGACCGTGAAGTATGTGAGGAACTCAACAAGAGATTCAAAGAAGTGTTCACAGAGGAGACAGAAGGGGCTCCAGAAAGACGGAGAGGTGGGGTACACCACCATGTGCTGGACACAGTACACACAACCGAGGAAGAAGTGAAGAGGCTTCTGAGTGAGCTAGATACCTCAAAGGCAATGGGGCCAGATAACATCTCTCCATGGGTCCTGAGAGAGGGAGCAGAGGCGCTATGTGTACCCCTAACAACAATATTCAATACATCTATCGAAACAGGGAGATTGCCTGAGGCATGGAAGACAGCAAATGTGGTCCCAATCTTTAAAAAAGGAGACAGACATGAAGCACTAAACTACAGACCAGTGTCACTGACATGTATAGCATGCAAAATCATGGAAAGGATTGTCAGGAGAAGAATGGTGGAACATCTAGAAAGGAATGATCTCATCACCAGCTGCCAACATGGTTTCAGAGATGGGAAATCCTGTGTCACAAACCTACCGGAGTTCTATGACATGGTGACAGCAGTAAGACAAGAGAGAGAGGGGTGGGTGGATTGCATTTTCTTGGACTGCAAGAAGGCTTTTGACACAGTACCACACAAGAGATTAGTACAAAAACTGGAGGACCAAGCAGGAATAACAGGGAAGGCACTGCAATGGATCAGGGAATACTTGTCAGGAAGACAGCAGCGAGTAATGGTACGTGGCGAGGTGTCAGAGTGGGCACCTGTGACCAGCGGGGTCCCACAGGGGTCAGTCCTAGGACCAGTGCTGTTTCTGGTATTTGTGAACGACATGACGGAAGGAATAAACTCCGAGGTGTCCCTGTTTGCAGATGACGTGAAGTTGATGAGAAGAGTTCATTCGATCGAAGACCAGGCAGAACTACAAAGGGATCTGGACAGGCTGCAGACCTGGTCCAGCAACTGGCTCCTGGAGTTCAATCCCACCAAGTGCAAAGTTATGAGGATTGGGGAAGGGCAAAGAAGACCGCAGACGGAGTACAGTCTAAGGGGCCAGAGACTACAAACATCACTCAAGGAAAAAGATCTTGGGGTGAGTATAACACCAGGCACATCTCCTGAAGCGCACATCAACCAAATAACTGCCGCAGCATATGGGCGCCTGGCAAACCTCAGAACAGCATTCCGACATCTTAATAAGGAGTCGTTCAGGACCCTGTACACCGTGTACGTTAGGCCCATATTAGAGTATGCGGCACCAGTTTGGAACCCACACCTAGCCAAGCATGTAAAGAAACTAGAGAAAGTGCAAAGGTTTGCAACAAGACTAGTCCCAGGGTTAAGAGGTATGTCCTATGAGGAGAGGTTAAGGGAAATCAACCTGACGACACTGGAGGACAGGAGAGATAGGGGGGACATGATAACGACTTACAAAATACTGAGAGGAATTGACAAGGTGGACAAAGACAGGATGTTCCAGAGACTGGACACAGCAACACGGGGACACAGTTGGAAGCTGAAGACACAGATGAATCAAAGGGATGTTAGGAAGTATTTCTTCAGCCACAGAGTAGTCAGGAAGTGGAATAGTTTGGGAAGCGATGTAGTGGAGGCAGGATCCATACATAGCTTTAAGCAGAGGTACGATAAAGCTCATGGTTCAGGGAGAGTGACCTAGTAGCGACCAGTGAAGAGGCGGGGCCAGGAGCTTGGACTCGACCCCTGCAACCTCAACTAGGTGAGTACAACTAGGTGAGTACACACACACACACACACACACACACACACACACCAAGTGACGTAGTGGAGGCAGGAACCATACATAGTTTTAAGGTGAGGTATGATAAAGCTCATGGGGCAGGGAGAGAGAGGACCTAGTAGCAATCAGCGAAGAGGCAGGGCCAGGAGCTATGACTCGACCCCTGCAACCACAAATAGATGAGTACAAATAGGTGAGTACACACACACACACACCAGCGCTCTTGTGTGGGTGTGATGCATGGGTGGTGAGTGTTGCAGCGGGGGCAGGGTTGGAGGCGGTGGAGATGTCGTGTCTGGGGGAGCTGTGCAGTGTGAGTGTAATGCGGGGAATCCATAGTTTGGAAATTGGGAGGAGGTCGGGGATACTAGAAGTATTACCCGGAGAACAGTGGAAGGGTTTGTTCAGGTGGTTCGGACATTTGGAGGGCATGGAACGAAGTGGAATGGCTTGGAGAGTGTATAAAGCGGGGTAGGGGTCGGCCTAGGAAGGGTTGGAGGGGGGTAAAGGATTTTTTTTGTGCGAGAGGGTTGGACTTTCAGCACACGTGTTGGATAGGGGTGGAGATGGGTGGTTTTTGTGATTTGACGTGCTGTTGGAGTGTGAGCGGGGTGGGATTTGTGGGGGGCTTCAGGGAAGCCGCAGGGCCGGACTTGTGTCCGGCTTGCCGGAGGTGGGAAGTAGAGTGCCTGCACTCTGAGAGAGGGGGTCTTGATGTTGCAGTTTTATAGGTGTAGTTCGGGCGTGCCACCGGCAAGACAGTGATAGAGTGAATGATGAAGAAAGTATTTCTTCATTTTCGGGTCACCCTGCTCACACACACACACACACACACACACACACACACACACACACACACACACACACACACACACACACGTACACACACATACACACATGTACACACACGGACACACACGTACACACACACGTGCACACACACGTGCACACACACACACACGTGCACACACACACACGTGCACACACACACACACGTGCACGCACACACACACACACACACACACACACACACACACACACACACACACACACACACACACACACACACACACACACACACACACACACACGTAAACACACGTAAACACACATACACACATGTACACACACGTACACACACGTACGCACACACGTGCACACACACGTGCACACACACACACACGTGCACACACACGCACACGTGCACACACACACACACGTGCACGCACACACACACACACACACACTCACACACACACACACTCACACACACACACACACACACACACACACACACACACACACACACACACACGTGCACGCACACACACACACACACACACTCACACACACACACACTCACACACACATACACACACACACACACACACACACACACACACGCATGCACATACAACAGGCCTGGTGTCTAATCGACATGTGCCTAGGACCAAATGGTAATTAACACACACACACACACCCACGTGCACGCACACACACATACACACACACACACACACACACACACACACACACACACACACACACACACACACACACACACACACACACACACACACACACACACACACACGAGTATGCGCAGATAAGGAGGGAGGCCCAGCGACAGTATGAAAACGACTTAGCATCGAAAGTCAAATCTGACCCGAAACTGCTGTATAGCCACATTAGGAGGAAGACAACAGTCAAGGACCAGGTGATAAGGCTGAGGAAAGAAGGTGGAGAACTCACAAGAAACGATCAAGAGGTATGTGAGGAGCTCAACACGAGATTTAAGGAAGTATTTACAGTAGAGACAGGAAGGACTCTGGGGGAACAGACCAGATGGGGACACCAACAAGGAATACACCAACAAGTGTTGGACGACATACATACAGATGAGGAGGAGGTGAAGAAACTGCTAAGAGACATCGATACCTCAAAGGCAATGGGACCGGACAACATCTTTCCATGGGTCCTTAGAGAGGGAGCAGATATGTTGTGCGTACCACTTACCACAATCTTCAACACATCCCTGGAAACTGGGCAACTACCTGAGGTATGGAAGACGGCAAATGTAGTTCCCATTTTCAAAAAAGGAGACAGAAAAGAGGCACTAAACTATAGACCTGTGTCATTGACGTGTATAGTATGAAAAATTATGGAGAAGATTATCAGGAGGAGAGTGGTATAGCACCTGGAACGGAACAGGAGTATAAATGCCAACCAGCACGGATTCACGGAAGGCAAATCCTGTGTCACAAACCTTCTGGAGTTTTATGATAAAATAACAGAAGTAAGACAAGAGAGAGAGGGGTGGGTTGATTGCATCTTCTTGGACTGCAAGAAGGCCTTTGACACAGTTCCTCACAAGAGATTAGTGCAGAAGCTAGAGCATCAGGCGCATATAACAGGAAGGGCACTGCAATGGATCAGAGAATACCTGACAGGGAGGCAACAACGAGTCATGGTACGTAATGATGTATCACAGTGGGCACCTGTGACGAGCGGGGTCCCACAGGGGTCGGTCCTAGGACCAGTGCTATTTTTCGTATATGTGAACGACATGACGGAAGGGTTATACTCAGAAGTGTCCCTGTTTGCAGATGATGTGAAGTTAATGAGGAGAATTAAATCTGATGAGGACCAGGCAGGACTTCAAAGAGACCTGGACAGACTGGACACCTGGTCCAGCAAATGGCTTCTCGAATTTAATCCTGCCAAATGCAAAGTCATGAAGATAGGGGAAGGGCACAGAAGACCACAGACAGAGTATAGGCTAGGTGGCCAAAGACTGCAAACCTCACTCAAGGAGAAAGATCTTGGGGTGAGTATAACACCGAGCATGTCTCCGGAAGCACACATCAATCAGATAACTGCTGCAGCATATGGGCGCCTGGCAAACCTGAGAACAGCATTCCGACACCTTAGTAAGGAATCATTCAAGACACTGTACACCGTGTATGTCAGGCCCATACTGGAGTATGCAGCACCTGTTTGGAACCCGCACTTGATAAAGCACGTCAAGAAACTAGAGAAAGTACAAAGGTTTGCAACAAGGTTAGTTCCAGAGCTAAGGGGAATGTCCTATGAAGAAAGATTAAGGGAAATCGGCCTGACGACACTGGAGGACAGGAGGGTCAGGGGAGACATGATAACGACATATAAAATACTGCGTGGAATAGACAAGGTGGACAAGGACAGGATGTTCCAGGGAGGGGACACAGAAACAAGAGGCCACAATTGGAAGTTGAAGACACAAATGAGTCAGAGAGATAGTAGGAAGTATTTCTTCAGTCATAGAGTTGTAAGGCAGTGGAATAGCCTAGAAAATGACGTAGTGGAGGAAGGAACCATACACAGTTTTAAGACGAGGTTTGATAAAGCTCATGGAGCGGGGAGAGAGAGGGTCTAGTAGCAACCGGTGAAGAGGCGGGGCCAGGAGCTAAGACTCGACCCCAGCAACCACAAATAGGTGAGTACAAATAGGTGAGTACACACGTGCACGCACACACACACACACACACACACACACACACACACACACACACACACACGCGCATGCACATACAACAGGCCTGGTGTCTAATCGACATGTGACCAGGACCAAATGGTAACTAACACACACACACACAAACCAGAAAAGATGTGTGTGCCACTTACCATAATCTTCAATACATCCCTTGAAACTGGGCAACTACCTGAGGTATGGAAGACGGCAAATGTAGTTATCATTTTTGAAAAAAAAGAGACAGAAAAGAGGTACTAAACGAGAGACCAGTGTCAGTGACATGTAAAGTATGTAAAGTCATGGAGAAGATTATCAGGAGGAAAGTGGTGGAACACCTGGAACGGAACAAGAGTATAAACGTAAGCAAGCACGGATTTATGGAAAGCAAATCCTGAGTCACATCCCTTCTGAAGTTTTATGATAAAGTAACAGAAGTAAGACACGAGAGAGAGGGGTGCGTTGACTGCATCTTCTTGGACTCCAGGAAGGCCTTTGACACAGTTCTTCACAAGAGATTAGTGCAGAAGCTAGAGGATCAGGCGTGTATAATAGGAAGGGCACTGCAATGGATCAGAGAATACCTGACAGGGAGGCAACAACGAGTCATGGTACGTGATGAGGTATCACAGTAGGCACCTGTGATGAGCGGGGTCCCACAGGGGTCGGTCCTAGGACCAGTGCTATTTTTGGTATATGTGAATGACATAATGGATGGATTAGACTCAGTAGTGTCCCTGTTCACAGATGATGTGAAGTTAATGAAGAGAATTAAATCAGATGAGGACCAGACAGGACTTCAAAGAGACCAGGACAGACTGGACACCTGGTCCAGCAAATGGCTTCTCGAATTTAGCCCCACCAAATGCAAGGTCATGAAGATCGGGAAAGGGCACAGAAAACCACAGACGGAGTATAGGCTAGATGGCCAAAGACTGCAAGCCTCGCTCAAGGAGAGAGATCCTGGGGTGAGTATAACACCGAGCACGTCTCCGGAAGCACACATCAACCAGATAACTGCTGCAGCATATGGGTGTATGGCAAACCTGAGAATAGCGTTCTGATACCTTAGTAAGAAATCGCTCAAGACACTATGAATGACCAGTGTTATTCACTAATTTTTGCAAGAGAGCCACTTCGGTTATACACATTGATTGAGAGAGCCGCAGCTGCTGCAAGTTAGCGTAACTCAACTAAATTAAGTAGTACTGAGCTGCTAGTGCAATATAGTAAATAAGAAAAATTAGACATGGTAATATTAGCCTGCATATCTTGTTATTAATAGCAAAATAAAGACCAAACTTACTTAAAGCTGTGATGAGCGGAAGTGTGCTAGCTGCTGCTTAACTCAAATCGATCCATCATAACGGACACTACTTGACTGCACTTTGGTTTCAAGTAAAACTAGCCCATCGCAGCTAGCTTCCACAAGCAGCAACAGTTAAGTCTTTACTTTAATATATGTTGCCGCAGTCTCAAATATCTGTTGCCTATTTTCAAACACAAATCTCCAAGAGTAACGAAATACGTACGTCCAGTCTCCCCCGAAAGCTTGAACTCAACTGATTCAGCGAGACCACCGACGCCTAGCTAGACGTGTCCCTGATCAGTTTCCCGTAGTGGACACGTATGATTTCTGTACGACTAGGGTAGGGATGTTAGAATGTTATCTCTTACTGTGACTTCGTCTTCCATCTCACCTCATGAAAATATGTATCTTGAAAAATTATTTTTCTATATATATATTTTTTTATTAATTAATATATATATTTTTCGAGAGCCGTGAATTGAGTCATCGCGAGCCGCCGCGGAATGAATACCACACATACACTGTGTCCATCAGGCCCATACTGGAGTATGCAACACCTGTTTGCAGCCCATACTTGATCAAGCACGTCAAGAAATTAGAGAAAGTGCAAAGGTTTGCGACAAGGTTAGTTCCAGAGTTAAGGGGAATGTCCTATGAAGAAAGGTTAAGGGAAATCGGCCTGACGACAATGGAGGACATGAGGGTTACGGGACATGATAACGACATATAAAAATACTACGTGGAATAGACAAGGTGGACAGAGACAGGATGTTCCAGAGAGAGGACACAGAAAGGTGTCACAATTGGAAGTTGAAGACAAAGATTAATCAAAGGGATGTTAGGAAGTATTTCTTTAGTCAGAGCAGTCAGGAAGTGGAATAGCCTAGCAAGTGATGTAATGGAAGCAGGAACCATACATAGCTTTAAGATGAGGTATGATAAAGCTCACACAGAAGGGAGAGAGAGGACCTAGCAGCACTCAGTGAAGAGGCGGGGCCAGGAGCTGAGTCTCGACCACTGCAATTACAATTAGGTGAGTACACACACGAAGGCACACCAGTTCACAAGAGAGAACAAGTCACACACATACACACACACACATAGACGAAGCTAAAGGGGAAACTTATGATGAAAGAAAGCAGGAGGAGAAAAAAGCGATTGAAGACATCATGAAGGTGATAGGCGAGGGGGACATGACCCAGGTGGCAAATTTTCGGAGAATTGGGTGGTTCACAAAGAAAAGGAATCGGCCTCTCAAAGTAATTTTCAAGGCAGAATCAACCCGAACCATGATCCTGCAGGAGAAAGCACGGCTGAGAGGCAAGCAGGAGTTCCGGAGTGTGTACCTCGACCGAGACAGAACACAGGACGAAAGGAAGACAATGAAAGAGAGAGTTCAAAAACGAAAGGAGAAATGGGAGGAAATGAAAAAGGAGAGCAGAATAACCCAGGATCAAATGGAAGGACAAGCACACCCCCCAGAAACACCTGCAGAAGGACTCCAGCCACGACACCCCCAAGGCAACTGAACAATCCAAACCAACCATCACACACCGATCCCTCTGTTTCCACCCCCCGCACCACAGTTACAGTATTAGAACAGAAGTTGAAGGTTTGGTACACAAATGCAGATGGATTAACGAATAAACATGAGGAATGGCAAGAAAGAATCAATGAGAAGTCCCCAGACATCATAGCAGTTACAGAAACAAAACTCATGGAGACAATAACAGATGCAATCTTCCCACCAGGATACCAGATCATGAGGAAAGATAGAAGGGGCAGGGGGGGAGGTGGGGTTGCTCTGCTCGTAAAAAACAGATGGAAATTCGAGAAAATGGAAGGAATAGATGAGACGGGAGAAAGAGACTACATAGCAGGTACACTTCAGTCGGGGGAACACAAAGTGGTCATTGCAGTGATGTGTAATCCACCACAGAACTGCAGGAGGCCAAGAGAGGAATATGAAGAGAGCAACAGAGCAATGGTGGACACACTTGCTGAGGTGGCAAGAAGAGCTCACTCCAGCAGAGCAAAGTTGCTGGTTACGGGGGATTTCAACCACAGGGAGATTGACTGGGAAAACCTGGAGCCACATGGGGGTCCCGAAACATGGAGAGCCAGGATGTTGGACGTGGTGCTGGAAAACCTCATGCACCAACATGTTAAGGACACTACCAGAGTGAGAGGGGAGGATGAACCAGCAAGATTGGACCTTGTGTTCACCCTGGGCAGCTCAGACATTGAGGACATCAAGTATGAGAGTCCCCTAGGAGCTAGCGACCACGTGGTTCTGTGCTTTGAATACATAGTAGAGCTGCAAGTGGAGAGAATAACAGGAGTAGAATGGGAAAAACCTGACTATAAAAGAGGGGACTACATAGGGTTGAAGAACTTCCTGCGGGAGGTCCAGTGGGACAGAGAACTGGCAGGAAAGCCAGTAAATGAAATGATGGAATATGTAGCAACAAAATGCAAGGAGGCAGTGGAAAGGTTCATTCCCAAGGGCAACAGTAACAACGGGAAGACCAGAACAAGCCCCTGGTTCACCCGACGGTGTAAGGAGGCAAAAACAAAGTGCAATAGAGAATGGAAAAAGTACAGAAGGCAGAGAACACACGAAAATAGGGAGATCAGTCGCAGAGCCAGGAATGAGTACGCACAGGTAAGGAGGGAGGCCCAGCGACAGTATGAAAATGACATAGCATCGAGAATCAAGACTGACCCGAAACTGTTGTATAGCCACATCAGGAGGAAGACAACAGTCAAAGACCAGGTGATCAGATTAAGGACAGAAGGTGGAGAACTCACAAGAAATGATCAGGAGGTATGTGAGGAGCTGAACAGGAGATTCAAGGAAGTTTTTACAGTAGAGACAGGAAGGGCTGTGGGAAGACAGAACAGAAGGGAACATCAAGAGGGAATATACCAACAAGTGTTGGATGACATACGAACAACTGAGGAGGAGGTGAAGAAGCTCTTAAGTGACCTTGACACCTCAAAGGCGATGGGACCGGACAACATCTCCCCATGGGTCCTTAGAGAAGGAGCAGAGATGCTGTGTGTGCCTCTAACCACAATCTTCAACACATCCCTTGAAACTGGGCAACTACCTGAGAAATGGAAGACAGCTAATGTAGTCCCCATATTTAAGAAAGGAAACAGAAACGAGGCACTAAACTACAGACCTGTGTCTCTGACATGTATCGTGTGCAAGGTCATGGAGAAGATTATCAGGAGGAGAGTGGTCGAACACCTGGAAAGGAACAAGATTATAAATGAAAACCAGCATGGGTTCATGGAAGGCAAATCTTGTATCACAAACCTCCTGGAGTTTTATGACAAGGTAACAGAAGTAAGACACGAGAGAGAGGGTTGGGTAGATTGCGTTTTCCTAGACTGCAGGAAGGCCTTTGACACAGTTCCCCACAAGAGATTAGTGCAGAAGCTGGAGGATCAGGCACACGTAAAAGGAAGGGCACTGCAATGGATAAGGGAATACCTGACAGGGAGGCAGCAACGAGTCATGGTACGTGAAGAGGTATCACAGTGGGCGCCTGTTACGAGCGGGGTCCCACAGGGGTCAGTTCTAGGACCAGTGCTATTTTTGATATATGTGAACGACATGATGGAAGGAATAGACTCTGAAGTGTCCCTGTTCGCAGATGACGTGAAGCTGATGAGAAGAATTAAATCGGACGAGGATGAGGCAGGACTGCAAAGAGACCTGGAGAGGCTGGACATGTGGTCCAGTAACTGGCTTCTCGAATTCAATCCAGCCAAATGCAAAGTCATGAAGATTGGGGAGGGGCAAAGAAGACCGCAGACAGAGTATAGGCTAGGTGGACAAAGACTACAGACCTCACTCAGGGAGAAAGACCTTGGGGTGACCATAACACCGAGCACATCACCGGAGGCACACATCAACCAAATAACCGCTGCAGCATACGGGCGCCTGGCAAACCTGAGAATAGCGTTCCGATATCTTAATAAGGAATCGTTCAAGACACTGTACACTGTGTATGTTAGGCCCATACTGGAGTATGCAGCACCAGTCTGGAACCCACACCTG
>NC_091302.1:25728362-25733362 GCF_038502225.1 Cherax quadricarinatus
TCACTCTCTCCCCCTTTTTCTTTTTCTCTTTCTCTCTTTCATAAAAAAAATCGTTGGGACTCGCAGGAATCAGGGATCAGATGACAATGGTACTGGTAGGGAGGAATGGATGGAGGAACAGTGGAAAAGGATAGAGCAAGAATGGGAGAGAAAATTAGGAGAGCTTTCTGAAAAAATGGAGAAAGAGCTCTCTGTGAAATGGGAAAAGAGGTTGGAGAAGGAGACAAAGAATTGGGAGTCACAAGTCGAAACTGCAGTAGCCAGGGTAAAGGTCCTAGAATTTGAGGTAAACAGGCTGAAGCAAGTCTCAGGGGTAGTGACCAGAGAAGACACACCATAAGATGATGAGAGGCTGAACAGGAAGGAAGGAGATATGAATTATGCTAAGGTCATATCAGCCTGCAAAGAAGGGCCAGTGAGTGGAAGGGAAGAGCAGATGGGTGCAGATGGAGAGGGAGATAGGTCGAATGCTGAGGCACAACCATGCTACCAAGAGCCACTGGAAAAATCAAGGGAGAAAATGACCACATACAGACAGGAACCAGAGTCACAGAGGAAGAGGCAATGGGAGGAGGAAAGGGCAAAATCAGTGATTATCCATGGGCTTCGGGAGAGAGAGGAAAGGACACACACTGAAAGACGGCAGGAAGAAAGAATGGAGATTGAGAAAATCATCACAGAAATAGGGGGAGAAGACATGGATGAGATTGTAAATTTTCAGAGAATAGGGGGGTACTTGAAGGGGAGAAACCGACCGATCAAGCTGATTCTCAGGACAGAAACAGTGCGGAACAGGATCCTCCAAGAGAAACCACGGTTGAAAAGTTCGGAAGAGTACAAGAAGGTGTTCCTAGACAGAGATAGAACACAAACAGAGAGAAAGCAGCTGAGGGAGAGGACAAAAAAGCGAAAGGAGCTAGGAAAGGAGACAAGGATGGAACCAGCAGAGGTCAGTCAGAGCAGAACAGAGCAGCAAGGGCAAGCACACACACAACTATCCTCAGAACCCCACAACCTATCATACCATCCCAACACACAATACAATCCATACCCACAGCTTCCACCCAACCCCCAACTATAGAATCCCACAGTAAGCTACCAGATCTCCCACCCCCACAGGCCTCCCAAACCACAGTGTTAGAAAGGAAACTGAAGGTATGGTACACAAACACTGATGGAATAACAAACAAGTGGGAGGAGTGGCACGAAAGAGTCAAAGAGGCATCACCAGACATCATAGCGATCACAGAAACCAAGCTTACAGGTATGATAACAGATGCCATCTTTCCAGCGGGATACCAGATCCTGATAAAAGACAGAAGGAACAGGGGAGGTGGAGGAGTGGCATTGCTGATCAAACACCGATGGAATTTTGATGAGCTGGAGAGAGGAGACAGCGGAGAAGAAAGTGATTACATAGCGGGAACGCTTCACTCTGGTGGTCCCAAGGTGATAATTGCAGTGATGTATAACCCACCACAGAACAGCAGGAGGCCAAGGCAAGAGTATGACGAGAGCAATAGAGCGATGGTTGACACACTGGCTGCAGTGGCGAGAAGAGCTCATGCATGCAGGGCAAAGCTCCTGATCATGGGTGACTTTAACCACAAGGAGATCGAATGGGAGAACTTGGAGCCACATGGGGACCAAGATACATGGAGGGCTAAGATGATGGAGGTGGTACTGGAAAATTTCATGTACCAACACGTAAGGGACACTACAAGAGAGAGAGGAGAGGATGAACCAGCAAGACTGGACTTAGTATTCACCTTGAGTAGTGCAGATATTGAGGACATCACATATGAAAGACCCCTTGGGGCCAGCGATCATGTGGTTTTGAGCTTCGAATACACAGTAGAGCTACAAGTGGAGGGGGAAGCAGGAAGGCAAGGACAAATGAAACCAAACTACAGGAAAGGGGACTACACAGGAATGAGGAACTTCCTGAATGAGGTTCAGTGGGACAGAGAACTGGCAGGGAAGCCAGTTAATGAGATGATGGAATATGTAGCAACAATGTGCAAGGAGGCTGAGGAGAGGTTTGTACCCAAGGGTAACAGGAATAATGAAAAAGCCAGGATGAGCCCATGGTTCACCCAAAGATGCAAGGAGGCAAAAATCAAGTGTGCCAGGGAATGGAAGAAATATAGAAGGCAAAGGACCCAGGAGAATAAGGAGAGCAGTCGTAGAGCCAGAAACGAATATGCACAGATAAGAAGGGAGGCCCAACGTCAATATGAAAACGACATAGCAGCAAAAGCCAAATCTGACCCGAAGCTGTTATACAGCCACATCAGTAAGAAAACAACCGTTAAGAACCAGGTAATCAGGCTAAGGAAGGAAGGAGGAGAGACAACAAGAAATGACCGTGAAGTATGTGAGGAACTCAACAAGAGATTCAAAGAAGTGTTCACAGAGGAGACAGAAGGGGCTCCAGAAAGACGGAGAGGTGGGGTACACCACAATGTGCTGGACACAGTACACACAACCGAGGAAGAAGTGAAGAGGCTTCTGAGTGAGCTAGATACCTCAAAGGCAATGGGGCCAGATAACATCTCTCCATGGGTCCTGAGAGAGGGAGCAGAGGCGCTATGTGTACCCCTAACAACAATATTCAATACATCTATCGAAACAGGGAGATTGCCTGAGGCATGGAAGACAGCAAATGTGGTCCCAATCTTTAAAAAAGGAGACAGACATGAAGCACTAAACTACAGACCAGTGTCACTGACATGTATAGCATGCAAAATCATGGAAAGGATTGTCAGGAGAAGAATGGTGGAACATCTAGAAAGGAATGATCTCATCACCAGCTGCCAACATGGTTTCAGAGATGGGAAATCCTGTGTCACAAACCTACTGGAGTTCTATGACATGGTGACAGCAGTAAGACAAGAGAGAGACGGGTGGGTGGATTGCATTTTCTTGGACTGCAAGAAGGCTTTTGACACAGTACCACACAAGAGATTAGTACAAAAACTGGAGGACCAAGCAGGAATAACAGGGAAGGCACTGCAATGGATCAGGGAATACTTGTCAGGAAGACAGCAGCGAGTAATGGTACGTGGCGAGGTGTCAGAGTGGGCACCTGTGACCAGCGGGGTCCCACAGGGGTCAGTCCTAGGACCAGTGCTGTTTCTGGTATTTGTGAACGACATGACGGAAGGAATAAACTCCGAGGTGTCCCTGTTTGCAGATGACGTGAAGTTGATGAGAAGAGTTCATTCGATCGAAGACCAGGCAGAACTACAAAGGGATCTGGACAGGCTGCAGACCTGGTCCAGCAACTGGCTCCTGGAGTTCAATCCCACCAAGTGCAAAGTTATGAGGATTGGGGAAGGGCAAAGAAGACCGCAGACGGAGTAAAGTCTAAGGGGCCAGAGACTACAAACATCACTCAAGGAAAAAGATCTTTGGGTGAGTATAACACCAGGCACATCTCCTGAAGCGCACATCAACCAAATAACTGCCGCAGCATATGGGCGCCTGGCAAACCTCAGAACAGCATTCCGACATCTTAATAAGGAGTCGTTCAGGACCCTGTACACCGTGTACGTTAGGCCCATATTAGAGTATGCGGCACCAGTTTGGAACCCACACCTAGCCAAGCATGTAAAGAAACTAGAGAAAGTGCAAAGGTTTGCAACAAGACTAGTCCCAGGGTTAAGAGGTATGTCCTATGAGGAGAGGTTAAGGGAAATCAACCTGACGACACTGGAGGACAGGAGAGATAGGGGGGACATGATAACGACTTACAAAATACTGAGAGGAATTGACAAGGTGGACAAAGACAGGATGTTCCAGAGACTGGACACAGCAACACGGGGACACAGTTGGAAGCTGAAGACACAGATGAATCAAAGGGATGTTAGGAAGTATTTCTTCAGCCACAGAGTAGTCAGGAAGTGGAATAGTTTGGGAAACGATGTAGTGGAGGCAGGATCCATACATAGCTTTAAGCAGAGGTACGATAAAGCTCATGGTTCAGGGAGAGTGACCTAGTAGCGACCAGTGAAGAGGCGGGGCCAGGAGCTTGGACTCGACCCCTGCAACCTCAACTAGGTGAGTACAACTAGGTGAGTACACACACACACACACACACACACACACACACACACACACCAAGTGACGTAGTGGAGGCAGGAACCATACATAGTTTTAAGGTGAGGTATGATAAAGCTCATGGGGCAGGGAGAGAGAGGACCTAGTAGCAATCAGCGAAGAGGCAGGGCCAGGAGCTATGACTCGACCCCTGCAACCACAAATAGATGAGTACAAATAGGTGAGTACACACACACACAAACCAGCGCTCTTGTGTGGGTGTGATGCATGGGTGGTGAGTGTTGCAGCGGGGGCAGGGTTGGAGGCGGTGGAGATGTCGTGTCTGGGGGAGCTGTGCGGTGTGAGTGTAATGCGGGGAATCCTTAGTTTGGAAATTGGGAGGAGGTCGGGGATACTAGAAGTATTACCCGGAGAACAGTGGAAGGGTTTGTTCAGGTGGTTCGGACATTTGGAGGGCATGGAACGAAGTGGAATGGCTTGGAGAGTGTATAAAGCGGGGTAGGGGTCGGCCTAGGAAGGGTTGGAGGGGGGTAAAGGATTTTTTTTGTGCGAGAGGGTTGGACTTTCAGCACACGTGTTGGATAGGGGTGGAGATGTGTGGTTTTTGTGATTTGACGTGCTGTTGGAGTGTGAGCGGGGTGGGATTTGTGGGGGGCTTCAGGGAAGCCGGAGGGCCGGACTTGTGTCCGGCTTGCCGGAGGTGGGAAGTAGAGTGCCTGCACTCTGAGAGAGGGGGTCTTGATGTTGCAGTTTTATAGGTGTAGTTCGGGCGTGCCACCGGCAAGACAGTGATAGAGTGAATGATGAAGAAAGTATTTCTTCATTTTCGGGTCACCCTGCTCACACACACACACACACACGTACACACACACACACACACACACACACACACACACACACACACACACACACACACACACACACACACACACACACAC
>NC_091302.1:25738362-25816675 GCF_038502225.1 Cherax quadricarinatus
AGATCTGGTAGACGAACCAGGGAGGAAAGACTGGGAGTTAGAGCTCCACAAAAGGGAGGAAGAGTGGGGAAGGAAGATAGTAGAGCTTGGTAAGAAAATGGAGGAGCGGATAGCTGAAGAGTGCAGGAAGTGGGAAGTACAGGTCTTAGCAGCAGAAGTTAGGATACAGTGCTTAGAAGAGAAACTGCAAAGCCTGAAACAGATTAGAGAGACAAATGACAATTCAGATGTGACATCAGGAAATTCAAAGTCAGGCGCAGACAAGGGGACGGTAAGCAACAACGGAGACATGCCGTACACGAAGCCCCTATCAGACCCACGTGGGGCCAGGGAAAAGACGACGAGCACACTAAGATCAAACGACAGGTCTGAAGACAATGAAGGTATGCTATATGCAGAGATTCTAACAGCCAACTGCAATAGCAAGGGACAGCTGGTCAGGAAAGACAGTTCACTGAGAATAGAAGTTTCAGATATGACAGGGACTGAAGGCAAGAACATGTCAATGGAAGGAAATAAAATGCCTCAGAGGAAGCAGATGGAGACTCAGTGGGAGGAGGAAAGGGCGAGGTCAGTTTTTGTATACGGGCTCCAAGAAGCCAAGGGGGACAACTTTGAAGAAATAAAACAGGAGGAGAAAAAAATGATTGAAGGCATCATGAAAACAATAGGGGAGGGCGATATGACCCAGGTGACAAATTTTCAGAGAATTGGGTGGTTTGCGAGTGGAAGGATACGGCCTGTCAGAGTAACTTTCAAGGAAGAATCAGTTCGAACCAGGATTCTGCAAGAGAAAGCAAGACTGAGGGACAAAGAGGGGTACCAGAGAGTATACCTCGACCGCGACAGAACACAAGAAGAAAGGACTATACTGAAAGAGAGGGTACAGAGACGCAAGGAGGAACGAGAAGCAATGACGAAAATGAGCAGGACCCAGACACAGGAGGAAGGACAAACACACCCCACAGAATCTCCCACCAAAAGACTCCAACCGCGACCTTCCCAACGCAACTGAGCAACCTATACTACAACCCACTCACTGTTCCCTCTGCCACCAACCCCCATATCACAAACCTCACCCCAACAGCTGTCCCTTATGGGCATTCTGACCCCACCCCCATCAACACAAACCCCACCTACACCACAGCCCCATATAGGCCCCCACCAAGGCTCTCGCTCCACCAACCCCAATATTCTTGCATGACCACAATGATAGAAAAGAAACTGAAGGTTTGGTACACAAACGCGGATGGAATAACGAATAAACATGAGGAGTGGAACGAAAGAATCAGTGAAAAATCCCCAGACATCATAGCAGTCACAGAAACAAAACTCACTGAGACAATAACAGACACAATCTTCCCAACAGGATATCAGATCCTGAGGAAAGATAGAAGGAGTAGAGGGGGAGGAGGGGTTGCACTGCTCATAAAACACCGATGGGGATTTGAGGAAATGGAAGGCATGGACATGATTGGAGAAAGAGACTACATTGTAGGTACAATTCAGTCCGGAGAACATAAAGTAGTCATTGGAGTGATGTATAACCCACCACAGAACTGCAGGAGGCCAAGAGAGGAGTACGAAGAAAACAACAGGGTGATGGTGGACACACTGGCTGAGGTGGAAAGAAGAGCTCACTCGAGCAGAGCAAAGTTACTGGTAATGGGCGATTTCAACCACAGGGAGATCGACTGGGAAAACCTGGAGCCACATGGGGGTCCCGAAACATGGAGAGCCAAGATGATGGATGTGGTACTTGAAAACCTCATGCATCAACATGTCAGGGACACAACCAGAGAGAGAGGGGAGGATGAACCAGCAAGACTGGATCTTGTGTTCACCCTGAGCAATTCAGACATTGAGGACATCACTTACGAGAGGCCCCTTGGAGCTAGCGATCACGTGGTTCTGAGTTTTGACTATATAGTAGAGTTACAAGTGGAGAAGGTAACAGGAACTGAAGGGGACAGGCCAAACTATAAAAGGGGGGACTACACAGGTATGAGAAACTTCCTGCAGGAGGTTCAGTGGGACAGAGAAATGGTAGGAAAATCAGTAAACGAGATGATGGAATATGTGGCAACAAAGTGCAAGGAGGCAGAGGAAAGTTTTGTTCCCAAGGGAAACAGAAATAATAGGAAGACCAAAACGAGTCCTTGGTTTACCCGAAGGTGTAGGGAGGCAAAAACTAAGTGCAACAGAGAATGGAAAAGGTACAGGAGGCATAGGACCCAGGAAAACAAGGAGATTAGTAGAAGAGCCAGAAACGAGTATGCACAGATAAGGAGAGAGGCCCAGCGACAGTATGAAAACGACATAGCATCGAAAGTCAAATCTGACCCGAAACTGCTGTATAGCCACATTAGGAGGAAGACAACAGTCAAGGACCAGGTGATAAGGCTGAGGAAAGAAGGTGGAGAACTCACAAGAAACGATCAAGAGGTATGTGAGGAGCTCAACACAAGATTTAAGGAAGGACTCTGGGGGGACAGACCAGATGGGGACACCAGCAAGGAATACACCAACAAGTGTTGGACGACATACATACAGATGAGGAGGAGGTGAAGAAACTGCTAAGGGACATCGATACCTCAAAGGCAATGGGACCGGACAACATCTCCCCGTGGGTCCTTAGAGAGGGAGCAGATATGTTGTGTGTGCCACTTACCACAATCTTCAACACGTCCCTGGAAACTGGGCAACTACCTGAGGTATGGAAGACGGCAAATGTAGTTCCCATTTTTAAAAAAAGGAGACAGAAAAGAGGCACTAAACTATAGACCTGTGTCATTGACGTGTATAGTATGCAAAATTATGGAGAAGATTATCAGGAGGAGAGTGGTGGAGCACCTGGAACGGAACAAGAGTATAAATACCAACCAGCATGGATTCACGGAAGGCAAATCTTGTGTCACAAACCTTCTGGAGTTTTATGATAAAATAACAGAAGTAAGACACGAGAGAGAGGGGTGGGTTGATTGCATCTTCTTGGACTGCAAGAAGGCCTTTGACACAGTTCCTCACAAGAGATTAGTGCAGAAGCTAGAGCATCAGGCGCATATAACAGGAAGGGCACTGCAATGGATCAGAGAATACCTGACAGGGAGGCAACAACGAGTCATGGTACGTAATGATGTATCACAGTGGGCACCTGTGACGAGCGGGGTCCCACAGGGGTCGGTCCTAGGACCAGTGCTATTTTTGGTATATGTGAACGACATGATGGAAGGGTTAGACTCAGAAGTGTCCCTGTTTGCAGATGATGTGAAGTTAATGAGGAGAATTAAATCTGATGAGGACCAGGCAGGACTTCAAAGAGACCTGGACAGACTGGACACCTGGTCCAGCAAATGGCTTCTCGAATTTAGCCCCACCAAATGCAAAGTCATGAAGATAGGGAAAGGGCACAGAAGACCACAGACAGAGTATAGGCTAGGTGGCCAAAGACTGGAAACCTCACTCAAGGAGAAAGATCTTGGGGTGAGTATAACACCGAACATGTCTCCGGAAGCACACATCAATCAGATAACTGCTGCAGCATATGGGCGCCTGGCAAACCTGAGAACAGCATTCCGATACCTTAGTAAGGAATCATTCAAGACACTGTACACCGTGTATGTCAGGCCCATACTGGAGTATGCAGCACCTGTTTCGAACCCGCACTTAATAAAGCACGTCAAGAAACTAGAGAAAGTACAAAGGTTTGCGACAAGGTTAGTTCCAGAGTTAAGGGGAATGTCCTATGAAGAAAGATTAAGGGAAATCGGCCTGACGACACTGGAGGACAGGAGGGTCAGGGGAGACATGATAACGACATATAAAATACTGCGTGGAATAGACAAGGTGGACAAGGACAGGATGTTCCAGGGAGGGGACACAGAAACAAGAGGCCACAATTGGAAGTTGAAGACACAAATGAGTCAGAGAGATAGTAGGAAGTATTTCTTCAGTCATAGAGTTGTAAGGCAGTGGAATAGCCTAGAAAATGACGTAGTGGAGGCAGGAACCATACACAGTTTTAAGACGAGGTTTGATAAAGCTCATGGAGCGGGGAGAGAGAGGGCCCAGTAGCAACCGGTGAAGAGGCGGGGCCAGGAGCTAAGACTCGACCCCTGCAACCACAAATAGGTGAGTACACTATCTCAGATATTTCACGAAAAATGAGTACCCGACAAACTCACTCATTTCTCTTTACTGGCAACCCTTAATGGGTACTGGTTTTCACTCTCTGTAGAGCATCTCCCCACTCCCATCCCTTGCTCCATCTCCTCAGAACACAAACTCACTCATGTTAACCAATTCCATAATATAATTACCAAAATGTAAGATCACTATTGTTATTATCACTAAAACTAAGACCTAAGACATCCCAACCAACAACTTTGACAAGATCACTACAGCTAAGAACACTGTGATCACTGTTACTAATAACCCTGAATACACTCATCTATACACATTAACAAGAAACCACAACAACTCACAACATCCATATGTTACTACATTCATGCACCCACAATTTTTTCACTCATAATGATCACAACACAGAATTTTCCATCGATATTTTCCAAACACCACAGTCAACACCTCAACTCAAAATGTGTGCAGGTACATTCCAGAGCCCAGATAATGATCACAGGTCATCCAAAGAAGAACCTGAAGCCATGAACTGACCTGCTTTCTCTACTAACACACCACTTCTTCAAACACATCACCACCACTATTCAACCAAAACTACCACACCCTCACCACCACGTCCATCAATATCAACATTATCATCATCAACTCCATCAATACTCATTCTCCACTATCAATAGTCGTTTTATCCTTCACACACGAACGACTAACATTTTTTTCACTCATATGTTTCAATAACATTCGAAAAAAAACACAATTTTCTTTCTCAACTTTTCAGTTTTTTTTTAATACCCAGTTTTCATTAAGAACTGCAAGAAACCCCTCTCGCGTGCCCTAAGTACACTATGGAGGAGGAGCTTGGACATGGGTGAAATTCCACAGTCACTTAAAACAACGGATATAGCCCCACTCCATAAAGGTGGCAGCAAAGCATTAGCTAAGAACTATAGACCAATCTGACGTCCCACATCATAAAAATCTTTGAAAGAGTGCTAAGAAGCAGGATTGCAAATCACCTGGATTCCCAAAATCTGCACAATCCAGGGCAACATGGGTTCAGGGCAGGTCGCTCCTGCCTCTCACAACTACTGGACCACTATGACATGGCCTTGGATGCACTGGAAGAAAATCAGAATGCAGATGTAATATACACAGACTTTGCAAAAGCATTTGACAAATGCGATC
Source organism: Cherax quadricarinatus (assembly GCF_038502225.1). Lineage (NCBI taxonomy): Eukaryota > Metazoa > Arthropoda > Malacostraca > Decapoda > Parastacidae > Cherax > Cherax quadricarinatus. The sequence continues at coordinate 25,743,685 of NC_091302.1, forward strand.
ATGGCGTAATAGCCCATAAAATACGTGCTAAAGGAATAACTGGGAAAGTGGGGAGCTGGATCTTCAACTTCCTAACAAATCGAACACAAAGAGTAGTGGTCAACAGAGTTAAATCGGAGGCTGCCATAGTGAAGAGCTCTGTTCCACAAGGCACAGTACTCGCCCCCATCTTATTCCTTATCCTCATATCAGACATAAACAGAGATATACACCACAGCACCGTATCATCCTTTGCGGATGATACTAGGATCTGCATGAGGCTGTCATCTGCTGAGGACGCGGTTAACCTCCAAGAAGACATAAACAAAGTTTTCCAGTGGGCAACGGTAAACAATATGATGTTCAACGAGGACAAATTCCAACTACTCCGTTATGGAAAACTGGAGGAGATAATAACTAGAACAGAGTATACTACTGACTCCGGCCATACAATAGAGCGGAAAAATAATGTAAGGGACCTGGGAGTAGTAATGTCTGAGGATCTCACTTTCAAGGATCACAACAGTGCCACGATCGCATGTGCAAAGAAAATGATAGGATGGATAATGAGAACTTTCAAAACGAGAGATGCCAAGCCCATGATGATCCTTTTCAAATCACTTGTTCTCTCTAGGCTGGAGTACTGCTGTACATTAACATCTCCATTCAAAGCAGGTGAAATCGCAGATCTAGAGAGTGTACAGAGATCCTTTACTGCACGTATAAGTTCTGTCAAGCACCTTAACTACTGGGAACGCTTGGAAGCACTTGACTTGTACTCGGTGGAACGCAGGAGGGAGAGATATATCATAATCTACACTTGGAAAATCTTGGAAGGAATGGTCCCAAATCTGCACACAGAAATCACTCCCTACGAAAGTAAAAGACTGGGCAGGCGATGCAAAATGCCCCCAATAAAAAGTAGGGGAGCCATTGGTACACTAAGGGAAAACACCATAAGTGTCCGGGGCCCAAAACTGCTCAACAGCCTCCCATCAAGCATTAGGGGAATTGCCAATAAACCCCTGGCTGGCTGCCTTCAAGAGAGAGCTGGACAGATACCTAAAGTCAGTGCCGGATCAGCCGGGCTGTGGCTCGTACGTTGGACTGCGTGCGGCCAGCAGTAACAGCCTAGTTGATCAGGCCCTGATCCATCGGGAGGCCTGGTCATGGACCGGGCCGCGGGGGCGTTGATCCCCGGAATAACCTCCAGGTAACCTCCAGGTAACCCACAACACCCACATCATGTTAAAACATTCATGCACCCACAACATTTTACATACTTTTTCCCGTTATCTGTTAAGAACCTCCATCAACATATCCCATAAACTAACTGCAGATCACAACTTGCACCCTCAACACGCACTACATGTTACAACATTCAGACTCCCGCAACACTTTTATAACCCCCACCTCCCCGCCCAAATATCATTTGGAGACTTTCGAACTAATTTTGGATATTTTCAAATTGCTTTTGGAGACTTTCGAGATACATTTGAATGATTTTCTCAATTTCTGTTAAGAAAACTCCCCAACTTTCACTTGGCACAACAACATCAACACAGTCCAATCTCAAACTTCTCGTATCACAACCCCACTCTCAATATCCCCAACACCTTCCTACATCTGCTTCCCCCTCCCTTTACCCCATCTTGCCACAAATACCCTTCCTTCCAGCACCATCTCCTTAAATTATGTACACCACGCTTCATCTGTTCTTCCTACTCCAACTCCTCAAACCACATCCCTCTCTCCATCTCACCCAAACCTCTCCACATCCACCTCTACCTCCTACAGCCTCCACCCATCTCCCCAACACCTCACCCATCACCCACATCTCCCAACACCCACCCTCATCCCTGCTCCACCTCCTCAAAACACAATAGTCATGACAGCTAATCAACAAAACACAAAATAAACATGTTAACTAAAGACATATGAAGACAAACTATTACACAGTAAAAATATAATGAGTAAAAACTTGTCAGGAACATTAATGACATGAATATTATTCATCAAAAACTACAAAACTAACAATTGATCACAAAAAACTAGACATTCATTCACTTAGGACATATGAACGTATGTCTTAAGTGAGCATGGCTATTTTTTTGTGTTTTGGTGATTAGTTGTTAGTGTTTGTGTGCTCTTGTGTTCATGTGTTTTTGTGTTCGTATGTCTTAAGTGAATGTGATCAAGTGATAATTTTGTGTTTTCGGTGAATAGTATTCATGTGTTTAGTGTTCTTGATGACTATTTACTCAATATGTGTTTTTTGTAAAAGTTTGTCTTCATATGTCTAAAGTTAACTTGTCTATTTTGTGTTTTGTTGGTTAGTTGTCATGAAAATAGTGATCATGTCTCTTTTTTGTGACTGTAGGTTTTAAGTGTACGTGTGTAGCTTTATGTGTTCATATGTCTTTACTGATTGTATGTCTAGATTTTTATTGATTAAGTGTTAGTTTTGTTTTTCTTGGTGAAAGTGCCAATGTCTTTACTGTTCTTGACGAGTATTTAATCATTATGTTTTTTTTTTTTGTGTGTGTGTGTGTAAAGGTTTATGCCTTCACATGTCTTAAGTGAACATGTCTATTTTTATGTGCTGGTGATTAGTTAACATGGCATTAGTGATCATGTCTAGTTTGTGTTTAACTTTTATTGTGTTCATGTTTTTTCGTTCACATGTCTTAAGTGAATATATATCTAGTTTTTTTTCTGTGAACAAGTGTTAGTTTTGTGCTTTTTTGTGAATAGTATTCATGTCTTTAGTTTTTTTTTTTTTGTAAAAGTTTGTCTTCATATGTCTAAAGTGAACATGTCTATTTTGTGTATTGGTTAATAGTTGTCATGACTATAGTATTTTGAGGAGACAGAGCAGTGATGTGGGTGTGTGTTGGGAGATATGGGTGATGGGTGAGTTGTTGGGGAGACGGATGGAGGCTGTAGGAAGTGGATGTGGACAGGTGTGGGTGAGATGGAGAGGGAATGTGATTTGAGGAGTTAGAGTAGGAAAAATAGATGTATGGTGTACGTGATTTAAGGAGATGGTGCAGGGAGGAGGGGTAGTTGGGGGAGATGGTGTTAGGTGTGGGGGAAGTGGATGTGAGAAGGTGTTGGAGAGACAGAGAGTGGGGTTGTGATTTGAGAAGTTGGAGAATGGAGTGTGTTGATGTTGTTGTGCCAAGTGACAGTTGGGATTTTGTGGATATTATGAAGAATGAGAACATTTCTTTACAGATATTGAGAAAAGTATACAAATGTATCTCGAAAGTTTCCAAAAGTAATTTGAAAGTCTCAAAAGTAACTTGAAAGTCTCCAAAAGTAACTTGAAAGTTTCCAAAAGTAATTTGAAAGTATCCAAAAGTAGTTTGAAATGATATGGTTTGATGAAAGGTGGTTATAAAAGTGTTGTGGGTGCCTGAATGTTGTAACATGTTGTGGGTGTTGTGGGTGCATGATGTGATCTGTAGTGAATTTTTAAGGCACTTTAGGAGGTAGATCATGGTACAGAATATGATATTGTGTATATGGACTTCAGTAAGGCTTTCGATAGAGTTCCACATCAGAGGCATAGGAGGAGAAATTTTTTCTTGGGTAGAGGCATGGTTGACAAATAGGCAGCAGAGAGTTTGCATAAATAGGGAGAAATCAGAATGGGGGCACGTCAAAAGTGGTGTTCCACAGGGGTCAATGTTGGGCCTCTTGTTGTTCATAATCTACATAAACGACATAGATGAGGGAATAAATAGCGACATAAGCAAATTTGCTGATGACACCAAAATAAGTTGTTCAATTCATTCTAATAAGGACATGAGAGCACTCCAGGATGATTTGAATAGACTGATGCAAGGGTCGGAGAAGTGGCAGATGCATTTTAATATAGACAAATGCAAAGCTCTAAATGTTGGACAGGAAAATAACCATGCCACACATAAACTAAATAATGTAGAGCTTAATATTACGGATTGCGAAAAGGATTTAGGAGTTCTGGTTAGCAGTAATCTAAAACCAAGACAACAGTGCATTAGTGCTCGCAATAAAGCTAACAGAATTCTTGGCTTCATATCTAGAAGTATAAATAATAGAAGTCCTCTGGTTGTTCTTCAACTCTATACATCCTTGGTTAGGCCTCATTTAGACTATGCTGCACAGTTTTGGTCACCATATTACACAATGGATATATATGCACTGGAAAACGTACAAAGGAGGATGACAAAGTTGATCCCATGTATCAGAAATCTTCTCTATGAGGACAGACTGAGGGTTCAGAATCTGCACTCTCTAGAAAGGCGTAGAATTAGAGGGGATATGATTGAGGTGTATAAATGGAAAACAGGAATTAATAAATGGGATGTAAATAGCGTGCTAAAAGTATCTAACATAGACAGGAGTTGCAGCAATGGCTTTAAACTGGAAAAATTCCGATTCAGAAAGGATATAGGAAAGCACTGGTTTGGTAATAGAGTTGTGGGTGAGTGGAACAAACTCCAGAGCACCGTCATGGACGCTAAGACGTTGGGTAATTTTAAAAATAGGTTGGATAAATACATGAGTGGGTGTGGGTGGGTGTGAGTTGGAAATGACAAGCTTGAGCTACTAGGTCGGATGTAGTGCTCTTCCCTTAAGTGACGTGTCTGACCTCACTAGGTCAAGTCATTGGCCTAAGCCGGAGGGTGAATTGGACCTGGCTCGCATAGGCCAGTAGGCCTGTTGCAGTGTTCCTTCTTTCTTATCTTCTTATTTTCTTATGAAGATGGAGATTCTTAACAGATAGTGGGAAAAATTATCTAAAATGTTGTGGGTGCATGAATGTTTTAATGTGAAGTGGGTGTTACAGCAACTGAAAAGTTGAGAATGATCACTGAGTTTGTGTGGAACGTTGTTAGAGCAGATATTACCAGTGTTGCTACACAACTGACGCATCCCCCAGATATTACCAGTGTTGCTACACAACTGACGCATCCCCCTCAGATATTACCAGTGTTGCTACACAACTGACGCATCCCCCAGATATTACCAGTGTTGCTACACAACTGACGCATCCCCCTCAGATATTATCAGTGTTGCTACACAACTGACACATCCCCCTCAGATATTACCAGTGTTGCTACACAACTGACACATCCCCCTCAGATATTATCAGTGTTGCTACACAACTGACACATCCCCCTCAGATATTACCAGTGTTGCTACACAACTGACACATCCCCCTCAGATATTATCAGTGTTGCTACACAACTGACGCATCCCCCAGATATTACCAGTGTTGCTACACAACTGAAACATCCCCCTCAGATATTAACAGTGTTGCTACACAACAGACACATCCCCCTCAGATATTACCAGTGTTGCTACACAACTGACACATCCCCCTCAGATATTATCAGTGTTGCTACACAACCGACACATCCCCCTCAGATATTATCAGTGTTGCTACACAACTGACGCATCCCCCAGATATTACCAGTGTTGCTACACAACTGACACATCCCCCTCAGATATTAACAGTGTTGCTACACAACTGACGCATCCCCCAGATATTACCAGTGTTGCTACACAACTGACACATCCCCCTCAGATATTAACAGTGTTGCTACACAACTGACACATCCCCCTCAGATATTACCAGTGTTGCTACACAACTGACACATCCCCCTCAGATATTACCAGTGTTGCTACACAACTGACACATCCCCCTCAGATATTACCAGTGTTGATACACAACTGACACATCCCCCTCAGATATTACCAGTGTTGCTACACAACTGACACATCCCCCCAGATATTACCAGTGTTGCTACACAACTGACACATCCCCCTCAGATATTACCAGTGTTGCTACACAACTGACGCATCCCCCCAGATATTACCAGTGTTGCTACACAACTGACACATACCCCCAGATATTACCAGTGTTGCTACTCAACTGACACATCCCCCAGATATTACCAGTGTTGCTACACAGCTGACGCATCCCCCCAGATATTAACAGTGTTGCTACACAGCTGAAACATCCCCCAGATATTACAAGTGTTGCTACACAACTGACGCATCCCCCAGATATTACCAGTGTTGCTACACAACTGAAACATCCCCCTCAGATATTAACAGTGTTGCTACACAACAGACACATCCCCCTCAGATATTACCAGTGTTGCTACACAACTGACACATCCCCCTCAGATATTATCAGTGTTGCTACACAACCGACACATCCCCCTCAGATATTATCAGTGTTGCTACACAACTGACGCATCCCCCAGATATTACCAGTGTTGCTACACAACTGACACATCCCCCTCAGATATTAACAGTGTTGCTACACAACTGACGCATCCCCCAGATATTACCAGTGTTGCTACACAACTGACACATCCCCCTCAGATATTAACAGTGTTGCTACACAACTGACACATCCCCCTCAGATATTACCAGTGTTGCTACACAACTGACACATCCCCCTCAGATATTACCAGTGTTGCTACACAACTGACACATCCCCCTCAGATATTACCAGTGTTGATACACAACTGACACATCCCCCTCAGATATTACCAGTGTTGCTACACAACTGACACATCCCCCCAGATATTACCAGTGTTGCTACAAAACTGACACATCCCCCTCAGATATTACCAGTGTTGCTACACAACTGACGCATCCCCCCAGATATTAATAGTGTTGCTACACAACTGACACATACCCCCAGATATTACCAGTGTTGCTACTCAACTGACACATCCCCCAGATATTACCAGTGTTGCTACACAGCTGACGCATCCCCCCAGATATTACCAGTGTTGCTACACAGCTGAAACATCCCCCAGATATTACAAGTGTTGCTACACAACTGACGCATCCCCCAGATATTACCAGTGTTGCTACACAACTGACACATACCACCAGATATTACCAGTGTTGCTACACAACTGACACATACCCCCAGATATTACCAGTGTTGCTACACAACTGACGCATTCCCCAGATATTACCAGTGTTGCTACACAACTGACACATACCCCCAGATATTACCAGTGTTGCTACACAACTGACACATACCCCCAGATATTACCAGTGTTGCTACACAACTGACACATCCCCCAGATATTACCAGTGTTGCTACATAACTGACGCATCCCCCAGATATTACCAGTGTTGCTACACAACTGACACATACCCCCAGATAATACCAGTGTTGCTACACAACTGACACATACCCCCAGATATTACCAGTGTTACTACACAACTGACACATCCCCCAGATATTACCAGTGTTGCTACATAACTGACGCATCCCCCAGATATTACCAGTGTTGCTACACAACTGACACATACTCCCAGATATTACCAGTGTTGCTACACAACTGACACATATCCCCAGATATTACCAGTGTTGCTACACAACTGACGCATCCCCCAGATATTACCAGTGTTGCTACACAACTGACGCATACCCCCAAGATCTTACCAGTGTTGTACACATCTGACGCATTACCCCAGATATTACCAGTGTTGCTACACAACTGACGCACCCCCCCAGATATTACAAGTGTTGCTACATAACTGACGCATCCCTCCAGATATTACCAGTGTTGCTACACAACTGACTCATCCTCCCAGATATTACCAGTTTTGCTACACAACTGACGCATCCCCCAGATATTACCAATATTGCTACGCAAGTGACGCATGCCCCTCAGAAATTACCAGTGTTGCTACACAACTGGCGCATCCCCCACGGATATTACCAGTGTTGCTACACAACTGACGCATCCCCCCAGATATTACCAGTGTTGCTACAAAACTGACGCATCCCCCAGATATTACCAGTGTTGCTACACAACTGACGCATCCCCCCAGATATTACCAGTGTTGCTACACAACTGACGCATCCCCCAGATATTACCAGTGTTGCTCCACAACTGACGCATCCCCCAGATATTACAAGTGTTGCTCCACAACTTACGCATCCCCCCAGATATTATCAGTGTTGCTACACAACTGACGCATCCCCCCAGATATTACCAGTGTTGCTACAAAACTGACGCATACCCCCAGATATTACAAGTGTTGCTACACAACTGACGCATCCACCAAACATTACCAGTGTTGCTACACAACTGACGCATCCCCCAGATATTACCAGTGTTGCTACACAACTGACGCATCCCCCAGATATTACCAGTGTTGCTACACAACTGAGGCATCAACCCAGATATTACCAGTGTTGCTACAAAACTGACGCATCCCCCCAGATGTTACCAGTGTTGCTACACAACCGACGCATCCCCCAGATATTACCAGTTTTGCTACACAACTGACGCATCCCCCCGGATGTTACCAGTGTTGCTATACAACTGACGCATCCCCCCAGATATTAACAGTGTTACTACACAACTGACGCATCACCCTAGATATTACAAGTGTTGCTACACAACTGACGCATCCCCCAGATATTACAAGTGTTGCAACACAACTGACGCATCCCCCAGATATTACCAGTGTTGCTACACATTTGATGCATAGCCACAGATATTAGCAATGTTGCTACACAACTGACGCATCACCCAGATATTACCAGTGTTGCTACACAACTGACGCATCCCCCAGATATTACCAGTGTTGCTACACAACTGACGCATCCCCCGAGATATTACCGGTGTTGCTACACAACTGACGCATCCCCCAGATATTACCAGTGTTTCTACACAACTGACGCACCCCCCAGATATTACCAGTGTTGCTACACAACTGACGCATCACCCTAGATATTGCAAGTGTTGCTACACAACTGACGCATCCCCCAGATATTACAAGTGTTGCTACACAACTGACGCATCCACCAAACATTACCAGTGTTGCTTCACAACTGACGCATCCCCCAGATATTACCAGTGTTGCTACACAACTGACGCATCCCCCAGATATTACCAGTGTTGCTACACAACTGAGGCATCAACCCAGATATTACCAGTGTTGCTACAAAACTGACGCATCCCCCCAGATATTACAAGTGTTGCTACATAACTGACGCATCCCTCCAGATATTACCAGTGTTGCTACACAACTGACTCATCCTCCCAGATATTACCAGTTTTGCTACACAACTGACGCATCCCCCAGATATTACCAATATTGCTACGCAAGTGACGCATGCCCCTCAGAAATTACCAGTGTTGCTACACAACTGGCGCATCCCCCACGGGTATTACCAGTGTTGCTACACAACTGACGCATCCCCCCAGATATTACCAGTGTTGCTACAAAACTGACGCATCCCCCAGATATTACCAGTGTTGCTACACAACTGACGCATCCCCCCGGATATTACCAGTGTTGCTACACAACTGACGCATCCCCCAGATATTACCAGTGTTGCTCCACAACTGACGCATCCCCCAGATATTACAAGTGTTGCTCCACAACTTACGCATCCCCCAGATATTATCAGTGTTGCTACACAACTGACGCATCCCCCCAGATATTACCAGTGTTGCTACAAAACTGACGCATACCCCCAGATATTACAAGTGTTGCTACACAACTGACGCATCCACCAAACATTACCAGTGTTGCTACACAACTGACGCATCCCACAGATATTACCAGTGTTGCTACACAACTGACGCATCCCCCAGATATTACCAGTGTTGCTACACAACTGAGGCATCAACCCAGATATTACCAGTGTTGCTACAAAACTGACGCATCCCCCCAGATGTTACCAGTGTTGCTACACAACCGACGCATCCCCCAGATATTACCAGTTTTGCTACACAACTGACGCATCCCCCCGGATGTTACCAGTGTTGCTATACAACTGACGCATCCCCCCAGATATTAACAGTGTTGCTACACAACTGACGCATCACCCTAGATATTACAAGTGTTGCTACACAACTGACGCATCCCCCAGATATTACAAGTGTTGCAACACAACTGACGCATCCCCCAGATATTACCAGTGTTGCTACACATTTGATGCATCCCCACAGATATTAGCAATGTTGCTACACAACTGACGCATCACCCAGATATTACCAGTGTTGCTACACAACTGACGCATCCCCCAGATATTACCAGTGTTGCTACACAACTGACGCATCCCCCGAGATATTACCGGTGTTGCTACACAACTGACGCATCCCCCAGATATTACCAGTGTTTCTACACAACTGACGCACCCCCCAGATATTACCAGTGTTGCTACACAACTGACGCATCACCCTAGATATTGCAAGTGTTGCTACACAACTGACGCATCCCCCAGATATTACCAGTGTTGCTACACAACTGACGCATCCCCCGAGATATTACCGGTGTTGCTACTCAACTGACGCATCCCCCCAGATATTAACAGTGTTGCTACACAACTGACGCATCCTCCAGATATTACCAGTGTTGCTACACAACTGACGCATCCCCCGAAATATTACCAGTGTTGCTACACAACTGACGCATCCACACAGATATTACCAGTGTTGCTACACAACTGACGCATCCCCCTCAGATATTACCAGTGTTGCTACACAACTGACGCATCCCCCTCAGATATTACCAGTGTTGCTACACAACTGACGCATCCCCCAGATATTACCAGTGTTGCTCCACAACTGACGCATCCCCCAGATATTACAAGTGTTGCTCCACAACTTACGCATCCCCCCAGATATTATCAGTGTTGCTACACAACTGACGCATCCCCCCAGATATTACCAGTGTTGCTACAAAACTGACGCATACCCCCAGATATTACAAGTGTTGCTACACAACTGACGCATCCACCAAACATTACCAGTGTTGCTACACAACTGACGCATCCCCCAGATATTACCAGTGTTGCTACACAACTGACGCATCCCCCAGATATTACCAGTGTTGCTACACAACTGAGGCATCAACCCAGATATTACCAGTGTTGCTACAAAACTGACGCATCCCCCCAGATGTTACCAGTGTTGCTACACAACCGACGCATCCCCCATATATTACCAGTTTTGCTACACAACTGACGCATCCCCCCGGATGTTACCAGTGTTGCTATACAACTGACGCATCCCCCCAGATATTAACAGTGTTGCTACACAACTGACGCATCACCCTAGATATTAGAAGTGTTGCTACACAACTGACGCATCCCCCAGATATTACAAGTGTTGCAACACAACTGACGCATCCCCCAGATATTACCAGTGTTGCTACACATTTGATGCATCCCCACAGATATTAGCAATGTTGCTACACAACTGACGCATCACCCAGATATTACCAGTGTTGCTACACAACTGACGCATCCCCCAGATATTACCAGTGTTGCTACACAACTGACGCATCCCCCGAGATATTACCGGTGTTGCTACACAACTGACGCATCCCCCAGATATTACCAGTGTTTCTACACAACTGACGCACCCCCCAGATATTACCAGTGTTGCTACACAACTGACGCATCACCCTAGATATTGCAAGTGTTGCTACACAACTGACGCATCCCCCAGATATTACCAGTGTTGCTACACAACTGACGCATCCCCCGAGATATTACCGGTGTTGCTACTCAACTGACGCATCCCCCCAGATATTAACAGTGTTGCTACACAACTGACGCATCCTCCAGATATTACCAGTGTTGCTACACAACTGACGCATCCCCCGAAATATTACCAGTGTTGCTACACAACTGACGCATCCACACAGATATTACCAGTGTTGCTACACAACTGACGCATCCCCCTCAGATATTACCAGTGTTGCTACACAACTGACGCATCCCCCTCAGATATTACCAGTGTTGCTACACAACTGACGCATCCCCCAGATATTACCAGTGTTGCTACACAACTGACGCATCCCCCCTAGATATTACCAGTGTTGCTACACAACTGACGCATCCCCCTCAGATATTACCAGTGTTGCTACACAACTGACGCATCCCCCTCAGATATTACCAGTGTTGCTACACAACTGACGCATCCCCCAGATATTACCAGTGTTGCTACACAACTGACGCATCCTCCAGATATTACCAGTGTTGCTTCACAACTGAATCATCCCCCAGATATTACCAGTGTTGCTCCACAATTGTCGCATCCCTGCAGATATTACCAGTGTTGCTACACAACTCACGCATCCCCCAGATATTACCAGTGTTGCTACACAACTGACGCATCCCCTTCAGATATTACCAGTGTTGCTACACAACTGACGCATCAGCAAAGATATTACCAGTATTGCTACGCATCTGAAGCATCCTCCAGATATTACCAGAGTTGCTACACAACTGACGCCTCCCCCAGATATTACCTGTGTTGCTACACAATTGACGCATCCCCCAGATATTACCAGTGTTGCTACACAACTGACGCATCCACCAGATATTACCAGTGTTGTTACACAACTGACGCTTCCACCCAGATATTACCAGTGTTGCTACACAACTGACGCATCCCCCCAGATATTATTAGTGTTGCTACACAACTGACTCATCCCCCTGATATTACCAGTGCTGCTACACAACTGACGCATCCCCCAGATATTTCCAGAGTTGCTACACAACTGACGCATCTCCCCCGGATATTATCAGTGTTGCTACGCATCTGACGCATCCCCCCAGATATTACCAGTGTTGCTACAGAACTGACGCATCCCATACAGATATTACCAGTGTTGCTACACAACTGACGCATCCCCCAGATATTACCTGTGTTGCTACACAACTGACGCATCCCCCAGATATTACCAGTGTTGCTACACAACTGACGCATCCCCCAGATATTACCAGTGTTGCTACACAACTTACGCATCCCCGCCAGACATTACCAGTGTTGCTGCACAACTGACGCATCCCCCAGATATTACCAGTGTTGCTTCACAACTTACGTACACCCCCAGATATTACCAGTGTCGCTACACAACTGACGCATCCCCCGGATATTACCAGTGTTGCTACACAAGTGAATCATCCCCCCAGATATTACCAGTGTTGCAACGGAACTGACGTATCTCCCAGATATTACCAGTGTTGCAACACAACTGACGCATCCCCACTGATATTACCTGGAGTTCCAGACCCAGATTCTTGTGTCTTATGCTGGGCAACGACGTACTTGCAGGCTGTTTACCTGGAGTTTACCTGGAGAGAGTTCCGGGGGTCAACGCCCCCGCGGCCCGGTCTGTGACCAGGCCTCCTGGTGGATCAGAGCCTGATCAACCAGGCTGTTGCTGCTGGCTGCACGCAAACCAACGTACGAGCCACAGCCCGGCTGATCAGGAACTGACTTTAGGTGCTTTTCCAGTGCCAGCTTGAAGACTGCCAGGGGTCTGTTGGTAATCCCTCTTATGTGTGCTGGGAGGCAGTTGAACAGTCTCGGGCCCCTGACACTTATTGTATGGTCTCTTAACGTGCTAGTGACACCCCTGCTTTTCAGTGGGGGGATGGTGCATCGTCTGCCAAGTCTTTTGCTTTCGTAGTGAGTGATTTTCGTGTGCAAGTTCGGTACTAGTCCCTCTAGGATTTTCCAGGTGTATATAATCATGTATCTCTCCCTCCTGCGTTCCAGGGAATACAGGTTTAGGAACCTCAAGCGCTCCCAATAATTGAGGTGTTTTATCTCCGTTATGCGCGCCGTGAAAGTTCTCTGTACATTTTCTAGGTCGGCAATTTCACCTGCCTTGAAAGGTGCTGTTAGTGTGCAGCAATATTCCAGCCTAGATAGAACAAGTGACCTGAAGAGTGTCATCATGGGCTTGGCCTCCCTAGTTTTGAAGGTTTTCATTATCCATCCTGTCATTTTTCTAGCAGATGCGATTGATACAATGTTATGGTCCTTGAAGGTGAGATCCTCCGAAATGATCACTCCCAGGTCTTTGACGTTGGTGTTTCGCTCTATTTTGTGGCCAGAATTTGTTTTGTACTCTGATGAAGATTTAATTTCCTCATGTTCACCATATCTGAGTAATTGAAATTTCTCATCGTTGGAGCCTTGCAGTGTCTGCAATGGAAGACACTGTCATGCAGATTCGGGTGTCATCTGCAAAGGAAGACACGGTGCTGTGGCTGACATCCTTGTCTATGTCGGATATGAGGATGAGGAACAAGATGGGAGCGAGTACTGTAATATCTGGGGGGATGCGACAGTTGTGTAGCAACACTGGTAATATCTGGGGGTATGAGTCAGTTTGTAGCAACACTGGTAATATCTGAGGGATGAGTCAGTTGCGTAGCAACACTGGTAATATCTGAGGGGATGCGTCAGTAGTGTAGCAGCACTATTAATATCTGGGGGGATGCGTCAGTTGCTACACAACTGACGCATCCCCCCAGATATTACTAGTGTTGCTACACAACTGTCGCATCCCCCAGATATTACCAGTGTTGCTACACAACTGACGTATCCCCCAGATATTACCAGTGTTGCTACACAACTGACTCATTCCCCCAGATATTACCAGTGTTGCTGCACAACTGACGCATCCCCCAGATATTACCAGTGTTGCTACACAACTGACGCATCCCCATCAGATATTACCAGTGTTGGTACACAACTGACGCATCCCGCCAGATATTACCAGTGTTGCTACACAACTGACGCATCTCCCCAAGATATTACCAGTGTTGCTACTCAACTGCCGCATCCCTTAGATATTACCAGTGCTGCTACACAACTGACGCATCCCCCGAGATATTACCAGTTTTGCTACACAAGTGACGCATCCCCCCAGATATTACAAGTGTTGCTACACAACTGACGCATCCCCCCAGATATTACGTATGTTGCTACACAACTGACGCATCCCCCAGATATTACTAGTGTTGCTCTACACAACTGACGCATCTCCCCAGATATTACTAGTGTTGCTCTACACAACTGACGCATCTCCCCAGTTATTACCAGTGTTGCTACACAACTGACGCATCCCCCCAGATATTACTAGTGTTGCTCTACACAACTGACGCATCTCCCCAGATATTACCAGTGTTGCTACACAACTGACGCATCCCCCCAGATATTACTAGTGTTGCTCTACACAACTGACGCATCTCCCCAGTTATTACCAGTGTTGCTACACAACTGACGCATCCCCCCAGATATTACTAGTGTTGCTCTACACAACTGACGCATCTCCCCAGATATTACCAGTGTTGCTACACAACTGACGCATCCCCCCAGATATTACTAGTGTTGCTCTACACAACTGACGCATCTCCCCAGATATTACCAGTGTTGCTACACAACTGGCGCATCCCCCCAGATATTACTAGTGTTGCTCTACACAACTGACGCATCCCCCCAGATATTACTAGTGTTGCTCTACACAACTGACGCATCTCCCCAGATGTTGCCTGTGTTGCTACACAACTGACGCATCCCCCCAGATATTACTAGTGTTGCTCTACACAACTGACGCATTCCCCCAGATATTAGCAGTGTTGCTACACAACTGACGCATCCCCCCAGATATTACCAGTGTTGCTACACAAGTGACGCATCCCCCCAGATATTAGCAGTGTTGCTACACAACTGACTCATCCCCCAGATGTTACCAGTGCTGCTACACAACTGACGCATCCTCCCAGATATTACCCGTGTTGCTACCCAACTGACGCATCCCCCCAGATATTACTAGTGTTGCTATACACAACTGACGCATCTCCCCAGATATTACCAGTGTTGCTAGACAACTGACGCATCCTCCCAGATATTACCAGTGTTGCTACACAACTGACGCATCCTCCAGATATTACCAGTGTTGCTACACAACTGACTCATCCCCCAGGTTTTACCAGTGTTGCTACACAACTGACGCATGCCTCCAGATATTGCCAGTGTTGCTACACAACTGACGCATCCCCCCAGATATTACCAGTGTTGCTACACAACTGACTCATCCCCCAGATATTACCAGTGTTGCTACACAACTGACGCATCCCCTCAGATATTACCAGTGTTGCTACAAAACTGACGCATCCCCCCAGATATTACCAGTGTTGCTACACAACTGACGCATCCCCCCAGATATTACCAGTGTTGCTACGGAACTAAGGCATCCCCCCAGATATTACCAGTGTTGCTACAAAACTGACGCATCCCCCCAGATATTACCAGTGTTACTACACAACTGACGCATCCCCCAGATATTACCAGTGTTGCTACAAAACTGACGCATCCCCCCAGATATTACCAGTGTTGCTACGCAACTGACGCATCCCCTCAAATATTACTAGTATTGCTCTTCACAACTGACGCATTTCCCCAGATATTACCAGTGTTGCTACACAAATGACGCATCCCCCCAGATATTACTAGTGTTGCTCTACACAACTGACGCATCCCCCCGATATTACCAGTGTTCCTACACAACTGACGCATCCCCCCAGATATTACCTTAGTTGCTACACAACTAACGCATCCCCCCAGATATTACCTGTGTTGCTACACAACTGACGCATCCTCCCAGATATTACCAGTGTTGCTACGGAACTAACGCATCCCCCAGATATTACCAGTGTTGCTACACAACTAACGCATCCGCCCAGATATTACCAGTGTTGCTACACAACTGACGCATCCCCCCAGTTATTACCAGTGTTGCTACACAACTGACGCATCCCCCAGATATTACCAGCGTTGCTACACAACTAACGCATCCCCCACATATTACCAGTGTTGCTACACAACTGACGCATCCCCCCAGATATTACCAGTGTTGCTACACAACTAACGCATCCCCCCAGATATTACCAGTGTTGCTGCACAACTAACGCATCCCCCCGGATATTACCAGTGTTGCTACACAACTAACGCATCCCCCAGATATTACCAGTGTTGCTACACAACTGACGCATCCCCCCAGATATTACCAGTGTTGCTACACAACTGACGCATCCCCCAGATATTACCAGTGTTGCTACACAACTAACGCATCCCCCCAGATATTACCAGTGTTGGTACACAACTGACGCATCCCCCCAGATATTACCAGTGTTGCTACACAACTAATGCATCCCCCCAGATATTACCAGTGTTGCTACACAACTAACGCATCCCCCCAGATATTACCAGCGTTGCTACACAACTAACGCATCCCCCCAGATATTACCAGTGTTGCTACACAACTAACGCATCCCCCCAGATATTACCAGTGTTGCTACACAACTAACGCATCCCCCCAGATATTACCAGTGTTGCTACACAACTAACGCATCCCCCCAGATATTACCAGCGTTGCTACACAAATAACGCATCCCCTCAGATATTACCAGTGTTGCTACACAACTGACGCATCCCCCCAGATATTACCAGTGTTGCTACACAACTGACGCATCCCCCAGATATTACCAGCGTTGCTACACAAATAACGCATCCCCTCAGATATTACCAGTGTTGCTACACAACTAACGCATCCCCCCAGAAATTACCAGTGTTGCTACACAACTAACGCATCCCCCCAGAAATTACCAGTGTTGCTACACAACTGACGCATCCCCCCAGATATTACCAGTGTTGCTACACAACTGACGCATCCCCCAGATATTACCAGTGTTGCTACACAACTGACGCATCCCCCCAGATATTACCAGTGTTGCTACACAACTGACGCATCCCCCAGATATTACCAGTGTTGCTACACAACTGACGCATCCCCCCAGATATTACCAGTGTTGCTACACAACTGACGCATCCCCCCAGATATTACCAGTGTTGCTACACAACTGACGCATCCCCCAGATATTATCAGTGTTGCTACACAACTGACGCATCCCCCAGATATTATCAGTGTTGCTACACAACTGACGCATCCCCCCAGATATTACCAGTGTTGCTACACAACTGACGCATCCCCCAGATATTACCAGTGTTGCTACACAACTGACGCATCCCCCAGATATTACCAGTGTTGCTACACAACTGACGCATCCCCCAGATATTACCAGTGTTGCTACACAACTGACGCATCCCCCAGATATTACCAGTGTTGCTACACAACTGACGCATCCCCCAGATATTATCAGTGTTGCTACACAACTGACGCATCCCCCCAGATATTACCAGTGTTGCTACACAACTGACGCATCCCCCAGATATTATCAGTGTTGCTACACAACTGACGCATCCCCTAGATATTACCAGTGTTTCTACACAACTGACGCATCCCCCAGATATTACCAGTGTTGCAGTGTTGCTACACAACTGACGCATCCCCCAGATATTACCAGTGTTGCTACACAACTGACGCATCCCCCCAGATATTACCAGTGTTGCTACACAACTGACGCATCCCCCAGATATTACCAGTGTTGCTACACAACTGACGCATCCCCCAGATATTATCAGTGTTGCTACACAACTGACGCATCCCCCAGATATTACCAGTGTTGCTACACAACTGACGCATCCCCCAGATATTACCAGTGTTGCTACACAACTGACGCATCCCCCAGATATTACCAGTGTTGCTACACAACTGACGCATCCCCCAGTGTTGCTAGATATTACCAGTGTTGCTACACAACTGACGCATCCCCCAGATATTACCAGTGTTGCTACACAACTGACGCATCCCCCAGATATTACCAGTGCTGCTACACAACTGATGCATCCCCCAGATATTACCAGTGTTGCTACACAACTGACGCATCCCCCCAGATATTACCAGTGTTGCTACACAACTGACAAATACCCCCAGATATTACCAGTGTTGCTACACAACTGACGCATACCCCCAGTGTTGCTATGATTACCAGTGTTGCTACACAACTGACGCATCCCCCCCAGTGTTGCTACACAACTACGCATTATTACCAGTGTTGCTACACAACTGACGCATCCCCCCGGATATTACCAGTGTTGCTACACAACTGACGCATCCCCCCGGATATTACCAGTGTTGCTACACAACTGACGCATCCCCCAGATATTATCAGTGTTGCTACACAACTGACGCATCCCCCCAGATATTACCAGTGTTGCTACACAACTGACGCATCCCCCCAGATATTACCAGTGTTGCTACACAACTGACGCATCCCCCCAGATATTACCAGTGTTGCTACACAACTGACGCATCCCCCCAGATATTACCAGTGTTGCTACACAACTGACGCATCCCCCCAGATATTACCAGTGTTGCTACACAACTGACGCATCCCCCCAGATATTACCAGTGTTGCTACACAACTGACGCATCCCCCCAGATATTACCAGTGTTGCTACACAACTGACGCATCCCCCCGGATATTACCAGTGTTGCTACACAACTGACGCATCCCCCCGGATATTACCAGTGTTGCTACACAACTGACGCATCCCCCCGGATATTACCAGTGTTGCTACACAACTGACGCATCCCCCAGATAATACAAGACACAACTATTACCAGATATTATCAGTGTTGCTACACAACTGACGCATCCCCCCAGATATTACCTACACAACTTACGCTTCCCCCCGATATTACCAGTGTTGCTACACAACTGACGCATCCCCCCAGATATTACCAGTGTTGCTACACAACTGACGCATCCCCCCAGATATTACCAGTGTTGCTACACAACTGACGCATCCCCCCAGATATTACCAGTGTTGCTACACAACTGACGCATCCCCCCGGATATTACCAGTGTTGCTACACAACTGACGCATCCCCCCGGATATTACCAGTGTTGCTACACAACTGACGCATCCCCCCGGATATTACCAGTGTTGCTACACAACTGACGCATCCCCCCGGATATTACCAGTGTTGCTACACAACTGACGCATCCCCCCGGATATTACCAGTGTTGCTACACAACTGACGCATCCCCCCAGATATTACCAGTGTTGCTACACAACTGACGCATCCCCCCGATATTATTAACAGTGTTGCTACACAACTGACGCATCCCCCCTTATATTACCAGTGTTGCTACACAACTGACGCATCCCCCCGGATATTACCAGTGTTGCTACACAACTGACGCATCCCCCCGGATATTACCAGTGTTGCTACACAACTGACGCATCCCCCCGGATATTACCAGTGTTGCTACACAACTGACGCATCCCCCCGGATATTACCAGTGTTGCTACACAACTGACGCATCCCCCCGGATATTACCAGTGTTGCTACACAACTGACGCATCCCCCCGGATATTACCAGTGTTGCTACACAACTGACGCATCCCCCCGGATATTACCAGTGTTGCTACACAACTGACGCATCCCCCCGGATATTACCAGTGTTGCTACACAACTGACGCATCCCCCCGGATATTACCAGTGTTGCTACACAACTGACGCATCCCCCCAGATATTACCAGTGTTGCTACACAACTGACGCATCCCCCCAGATATTACCAGTGTTGCTACACAACTGACGCATCCCCCCGGATATTACCAGTGTTGCTACACAACTGACGCATCCCCCCGGATATTACCAGTGTTGCTACACAACTGACGCATCCCCCCGGATATTACCAGTGTTGCTACACAACTGACGCATCCCCCCGGATATTACCAGTGTTGCTACACAACTGACGCATCCCCCCGGATATTACCAGTGTTGCTACACAACTGACGCATCCCCCCAGATATTACCAGTGTTGCTACACAACTGACGCATCCCCCCAGATATTACCAGTGTTGCTACACAACTGACGCATCCCCCCGGATATTACCAGTGTTGCTACACAACTGACGCATCCCCCCGGATATTACCAGTGTTGCTACACAACTGACGCATCCCCCCGGATATTACCAGTGTTGCTACACAACTGACGCATCCCCCCGGATATTACCAGTGTTGCTACACAACTGACGCATCCCCCCGGATATTACCAGTGTTGCTACACAACTGACGCATCCCCCCGGATATTACCAGTGTTGCTACACAACTGACGCATCCACCCCAGGATATTACCAGTGTTGCTACACAACTGACGCATCCCCCCGGATATTACCAGTGTTGCTACACAACTGACGCATCCCCCCGGATATTACCAGTGTTGCTACACAACTGACGCATCCCCCCGGATATTACCAGTGTTGCTACACAACTGACGCATCCCCCCGGATATTACCAGTGTTGCTACACAACTGACGCATCCCCCCGGATATTACCAGTGTTGCTACACAACTGACGCATCCCCCCGGATATTACCAGTGTTGCTACACAACTGACGCATCCCCCCGGATATTACCAGTGTTGCTACACAACTGACGCATCCCCCCGGTGTTGCTACACAACTACGCATTACCAGTGTTGCTACACAACTCACGCATCCCCCCGGATATTACCAGTGTTGCTACACAACTGACGCATCCCCCCAGATCTTACCAGTGTTGCTACACAACTGACGCATTTACCAGTGTTGCTACACAACTGACGCATCCCCCCGGAGTGTTGCTACACAACTGACGCATCCCCCCAGATACCAGTGTTGCTACACAACTGACGCATCCCCCCAGATATTACCAGTGTTGCTACACAACTGACGCATCCCCCCGGATATTACCAGTGTTGCTACACAACTGACGCATCCCCCCGGATATTACCAGTGTTGCTACACAACTGACGCATCCCCCCAGATATTACCAGTGTTGCTACACAACTGACGCATCCCCCAGATATTACCAGTGTTGCTACACAACTGACGCATCCCCCCAGATATTACCAGTGTTGCTACACAACTGACGCATCCCCCCAGATATTACCAGTGTTGCTACACAACTGACGCATCCCCCCGGATATTACCAGTGTTGCTACACAACTGACGCATCCCCCCAGATATTACCAGTGTTGCTACACAACTGACGCATCCCCCCAGATATTACCAGTGTTGCTACACAACTGACGCATCCCCCCGGATATTACCAGTGTTGCTACACAACTGACGCATCCCCCCGGATATTACCAGTGTTGCTACACAACTGACGCATCCCCCCAGATATTACCAGTGTTGCTACACAACTGACGCATCCCCCCGGATATTACCAGTGTTGCTACACAACTGACGCATCCCCCCAGATATTACCAGTGTTGCTACACAACTGACGCATCCCCCAGGATATTACCAGTGTTGCTACACAACTGACGCATCCCCCCAGATATTACCAGTGTTGCTACACAACTGACGCATCCCCCCGGATATTACCAGTGTTGCTACACAACTGACGCATCCCCCCGGATATTACCAGTGTTGCTACACAACTGACGCATCCCCCCAGATATTACCAGTGTTGCTACACAACTGACGCATCCCCCCAGATATTACCAGTGTTGCTACACAACTGACGCATCCCCCCGGATATTACCAGTGTTGCTACACAACTGACGCATCCCCCCAGATATTACCAGTGTTGCTACACAACTGACGCATCCCCCCGGATATTACCAGTGTTGCTACACAACTGACGCATCCCCCCAGATATTACCAGTGTTGCTACACAACTGACGCATCCCCCCAGATATTACCAGTGTTGCTACACAACTGACGCATCCCCCCAGATATTACCAGTGTTGCTACACAACTGACGCATCCCCCCGGATATTACCAGTGTTGCTACACAACTGACGCATCCCCCCAGATATTACCAGTGTTGCTACACAACTGACGCATCCCCCCGGATATTACCAGTGTTGCTACACAACTGACGCATCCCCCCGGATATTACCAGTGTTGCTACACAACTGACGCATCCCCCCAGATATTACCAGTGTTGCTACACAACTGACGCATCCCCCCAGATATTACCAGTGTTGCTACACAACTGACGCATCCCCCCGGATATTACCAGTGTTGCTACACAACTGACGCATCCCCCCAGATATTACCAGTGTTGCTACACAACTGACGCATCCCCCCGGATATTACCAGTGTTGCTACACAACTGACGCATCCCCCCGGATATTACCAGTGTTGCTACACAACTGACGCATCCCCCCCCCACGTCCACAGACACATTGATAAGAACTCATATTCATTCATCTAAATAATCTTGATTTTAAACAACATCAATTTACTACTTATCTTAACTCTTCTTGTCACTGTAGGATAATTAGTAAAATCATGTAAGGTATAACAACACCAGATACACAATACCTTAATAAGACAAACACATTTTACAAGGTACATATTGAAACACTTAAATACAATACCATTGTGTTATTACCTTAAACAACAGGAATTTTCACACTTAATATGTTCCCCCCTCCTCTCCCACCCCCAAAAAAAAAAACCACCATAACCGCTATCACCAACATGCTTACTTACATCCTTACAGTACATTAAGGAATAACCTTAAGTAATTATTTAATCATCGGTGTTCACAATAACACCAAGACGCAGTACACTGAATATCAAATATTAACATAAGTGCGTTATAACCTAGTCTAACACAATGTCACCTCAACAATGTGACAATAACTGCCAGTGATAAATATTTCTAGAAAATTACATCAGTGACGTTAAACTTAATCCTAAGCAACATATATAAACTTTTACTTGTAACCCTACCGTTCCTACCGTATATAACTAAATGACAGTCTCATGTCCCGCTTATATGCAGACATGTTCCATCATGCAAAAAATGTCTATGAATACACATAGGGAACAGGATAAACACAGTTTACACTCGTTCTGGCTGCTGGCACAGACAGCCACAATTTTGACATGCCCTTACCCATCCTATATTATGCGCGTTACACATCAGAAAAAGTATGTTATTCCAACACACTCGCACTCCCAACAAATCACACACATCCTTAGCAAGTGTCAACCCCAAGGAGGCGACCCCGTTTCATACCTTAGACATCCCTTCTTACAGTAGCATACACCATCCCTATCCTACCCCTCCTTCCTGAGTTACAAGTCAAATAAAACCACTAACGTGAGTCTTCAGTAACCCACTGGAAAATCCCTTTCCCACCTCCGCTCATAAATATCCCTGTTTCGACACAACATTTTATGAAACGTAACCGCTAATACCCGCCGCTTCACCTCGCTAACCCCTTTTCCCCGCATTCCCCACGATATGTATATATAATCTACCATAATGTACCCCACAGCTCTAATGATACCCTCATCCATACCCCCCACGTCAAGACTTAATGCCCGCAGAATAGAAATGCCTTTACCCCTTATCCTATGCAGCACCCTGCTCAACCAACCCCAGACGCTTCCCATCCCCTCACAAAAATACACCACGTGAAACGCTGAATCCTCCCCTCCACATATTCCACAGACCCCCCTCAACCACCCGTCTATCCCGTAAAACCACACCCGACGGTAAAATCCCATGCAAAAAACGATACATCACTTCACGCCTATGGGGTTGTAACCTCAACCTACTGAACCTACCCCATATACTTCCCCAGTCATACATGGGGAAAATCCCCTCCACCGGTGCCACTACCCTCCCTACTAACATCCTACACAGCCTACCTATTTTTACCTTCCCCAGATCCCGAGCCAACACCAGAGCCCTCAGAACAGTTTCACACTCACACAACTCTACCCCAGTATACATATGTTTCAATCTACCATGTATCTTGACCAAACTCCCCCATCCCCCCCACACCTTCCCTCATCACCTCCCTCTTAATGAAGATACATTTGACCCTCCACTTTAAATCCATCAAACCCAACTCCCGCTGATGCACGGGTAACATTACCACATCCCTTTTAAGCCAATGACACCCCGAACCCCACAAGAATTTAAAAACCCTTCTAAGTATGTTCGCAATTGCCGTCCCAGTTAAAGGGAACACGGCTGCCACGTGCCATACCTTACTATACAATAAGACGTTAATAACAATGGCACGCTGCACAAGGGTCAAATAATAAGGCCGCAATGCTCCCAAGCGACCCAGAATCCTGTCTACCAACCTAACCGAGTTTTCCACACGTGCAACATCCAGATCATGTGCATAGTTAAGACTACAAATTTTGAATGAAGTCACCCACCTCGTCATGACTGCTACTCCACCCAACCCTCCCCACCCAAGCTCCTAACCCCATGATCATGGACTTTTCTGAATTCACTCTCATACCAGTTGCACTTGCAAACATGTTTACTACCCCATGTAAGACGTCCATTGACATCCCCTCCCTAACAGAACAGTAGTATCATCTACATACCCTATTAGAACTGGCCAAACCCTCCCTACTCCACTCCCTTCTCCCTCACTAATGCTCATTTGCTGCTCCACCATTCTATAAAAGGGATCCTGTATGCATGCAAACAAAAGCTGTGACATAGGACACCCCTGTCGAAATCCCCTACTCATTACAATCCTCCCCCCCCCAGTCTTCCATTAATCTGCACCCTCGCCGTTGCCCTACGATATAACGCATTTACTCATCCCACTATTTCTTCCCCAAAACCCTGTCCCCTATGGATAGCTCTCAATGCTTATCGCTCCACTCTGTCATATGCTCCTTGCCAGCCTAGTGCAACCAAGCCCCCCCTTCCCCCTCTTTTTCTTCCACGAAATCCCGTAGTAGCCCATGCCCCTCCACCATAGACCTCCCTGGCAACCCAAACTGAGTTTTTGATACAACCCGCCCTACTACGCACTTAAACCTATTTCCTAAAATCATAGCAAACAACTTATAATCCGTACATAACAACAATATTGCCCAGTACTCCCTAAGCGTATGCTGCCCCTTACCCTTCGGTACCAAGACTACTACAGCCGTTGCCTGCTTTTCTCCCAACTTGCCCCTCTCCTTCATCAAATTTAATAACCTTACCAAAAAACCACTCATTAGCTCCCAATGCTGTTGATAGAACTCTACCGGTAGTCCATCGATTCCAGGCGCTTTGCCCTTTTGCATTTCACTTAAAGCCCTCCATATTTCCTCCTCAGTTATTTCCCCACCCAGTGCTTCCCTATCACTGTTTTTCAACCGACATATCACACTCCCACACGTGTTCTAAATCCCCAGCTCCTACCCCTTCCCTTTGCCAGTGCTGCTTATACCGCTTATCCGCAAATGACCCCATGCCATCTGTAGTTTGTATAACCTGACCCACCCTATATCCACCCACCGAGTCATGAACCTCCAACCATGGAATAGCCGTTGCCTGCTGTCGTTGTTTTTGCCTACACAATACACATGATGACGGCCTATTGCCCCATAACACCTCTTCCACTCCCACTATTACCCTCACCGCTTGGAACCTCTCGTCCTGGATTTCGTGCAACCTTCCCTTAATTACCATAATGTCGTCCATAGGGTAAGTACCCACCACCGCCCCCTTACATAACATCCACTTAACCTGTCCTCTAAATAGTTAACAAGCCCATATTTTAAAGAACTGATTCGTTTCCCTTCTCGCACGTAATAATGCCGAATCCGTTCTTTAGCCACACCATCCCACCACGTCACCACATCCTCCACGCCTTTTACCTCCTCACTTAACCCCTCCCACAGTGCTGTAAAACCCTCCAACCCCTCCTCATCTCCTAACAAACTCGTATTTAACTTCCAGTATCCCCTAGAGATGATAGCTAGTGACTCCCACTCCACCTCTGCCACTACCACCCGGTGATTTGAAAAAGCTACTTCTATTGTACAGACAAACTTTGACAAAACCCCATGAGATATGTGCAACCTATCTAATCTAGCCATGTAACCCCTCCTTATGAAAGTATGCTCTACCTCCCCCCCCCACCTACCACATTCCTCAACTGAACATCCACCAAGAGATTTCGTAAGGCTGCTGACATGTGCCCTGCCCCTTGTGGTTCCACATCAACCCTCCTAATAACACAATTCCAGTCCCCACCAACGATGGCCACCTCAGGTAAACCACATAAGGAGACAACTAGGTCATCACATACAAAATTCCGCTTTACTTTCACATCGTTTTCCGCTGGCGCATACACACTTACAAAGGTTACCCTCTGCTCCATGCACCACCCATCCACACACAACACCCTACCCCCTCCCCCTCACTTCATATCAACACAAACAGGCTCGCCTCCTTTATCAATAAACCCACACCACTTTTCAGACGTGCAGATGGCAGAGTCATAACCTTAAAACCTGCCACCTCTAGCACTCTTCCCTTCCTGAAATTATGTTCCTGTAGAAACACTACATCCACTTTATATTTACAGAAAAGCATGCGAAAACATTCTCTCTTCACACTGTTACACAGTCCATTCACATTCACAGTCATACACTTAAGGCCTTCTTAAAATTTCCAACCCTTCCTCCTCTCCTCCTTCCCAGGGCCTCCTGCCCCAGGGCCAGCACATGATTTCACACCATCCACCCCGCCCCCCTTCTTTCGATGCCTCTTATCCTGGCTACCTCGAGAACTTTCGTCCTTCCTCCCAGACCTCTGCGCCGGTGTCAAGACGTCATTTGAGTCTGATGCCGCCGCTCTCTTCCGAGAATTCCTCACAATGAACCTCAACCTCCACTGTTTCATGTTGCACAGTACATGGCGACACCTCTCTGTGCCTGCTGATCTCCTCCTTCCTTCCTATGCCTGTCCTGATACTCTTTTCTTGCAACTCACGTACAGAGACGTCATCCTCCCCAGGTGGAGTTAAAGTTTTCAAAACCTCTTCCAGCTCTTCCTCCAGTGCCATCACCTCTTGCTGCACAAGCACTTCCGCCCCTGTCACCGGCAAAGTGGCCATTTCTGGCTCGACACAACTTACGGCACGCCCATCATTCACCCCAAGGGTATCTTCAACTATATCACTCCACAGACCTCCACTCCCTCGTTTGCCCGTGGGGCTCTCCATGACGGCATCCACACCTGTATCTGGTGCTCCACCAGTCTGTGCCACCCCCCTCCTCTGTAGCACACACGTCGCCGCCATGTGATCGTACTTCCCACACAGCCTGCATGTACGTCGTTGCCCAGCATAAGACACAAGAATCTGGGTCTGGAACTCCTTCATCACAACATAAGACGGGATTGGATGCCTCAGAGTCATGTTGAGGGAGAATGTACCCTCCGGACGTCCCATGTATGCACCTGGTGCCCACTTGCCTTGGGTTGCCAGATGCACAGTACCATACGCCTCAAACACGTTCCTTATGTCAGCCTCGTCAGCCTCAAAGGGTACGTTGCGCAACTTCACCCACATAAAATGTCGAGAGACGTCTATGAGACGCACTCTTACAGCAGGAGTTGCATCTAGACTCACATCCTGGAATCTTGTCACCAACGACTCATACACAGTCGTCGAATTCAACTTAACGAAGATTCTGAAGGCCCCATTCGTCGTCCTGTATTTCATACGTCTCTCTGATGATCGTCGGTAGCAAGACATGTGCCGTTGAGGGGGAAATCGCCCACGAAGCAGCTCAATACCGACAGTATTCACTCTACGCCGTACACTCAATGCCATGTTGTTGCTATGAGAGCTCGCCTGAAAACAGCAGACGGGTGCAGAGCACAACCGCGCTCCACCACAGTCAGGCAGCGAATAGTCAATTTGGTTGAATAGTGATGATGACTGACTAGTGATGGTGATGCGTTTGAAGAAGTGGTGTGTTAGTAGAGAAAGCAGGTCAGTTCATGGCTTCAGGTTCTTCTTTGGATGACCTGTGATCATTATCTGGGCTCTGGAATGTACCTGCACACATTTTGAGTTGAGGTGTTGACTGTGGTGTTTGGAAAATATCGATGGAAAATTCTGTGTTGTGATCATTATGAGTGAAAAAATTGTGGGTGCATGAATGTAGTAACATATGGATGTTGTGAGTTGTTGTGGTTTCTTGTTAATGTGTATAGATGAGTGTATTCAGGGTTATTAGTAACAGTGATCATAGTGTTCTTAGCTGTAGTGATCTTGTCAAAGTTGTTGGTTGGGATGTCTTAGGTCTTAGTTTTAGTGATAATAACAATAGTGATCTTACATTTTGGTAATTATGTTATGGAATTGGTTAACATGAGCGAGTTTGTGTTCTGAGGAGATGGAGCAAGGGATGGGAGTGGGGAGATGCTCTACAGAGAGTGAAAACCAGTACCCATTAAGGGTTTCCAGTAAAGAGAAATGAGTGAGTTTGTCGGGTACTCATTTTTCGTGAAATATCTGAGATAGTGTGTGTGTGTGTGTGTGTGTGTGTGTGTGTGTGTGTGTGTGTGTGTGTGTGTGTGTGTGTGTGTGTGTGTGTGTGTGTGTGTGTGTGTGTGTGTGTGTGTGTGTGTGTGTGTATGTGTGTGTGTGTGTGTGTGTGTGTGTGTGTATATATGTGTGTGTGTGTGTGTGTGTGTGTATGTGTGTGTGTGTGTGTGTGTGTGTGTGCGTGTGTGTGTGTGTGTATGTGTATGTGTGTGTGTGTGTATGTGTATGTGTGTGTATGTGTGTGTGTGTGTGTATGTGTGTGTGTGTGTGTGTATGTGTGTGTGTGTGTGTGTGTGTGTGTGTGTGTGTGTGTGTGTGTATACTCACCTATTTGTACTCACCTTTTTGTGGTTGCAGGGGCTGGGTCTTAGCTCCTGGCCCCGCCTCTTCACCGGTTGCTACTAGGTCATCTCTATCCCTGCTCCATGAGCTTTATCAAACCTGTTCTTAAAACTATGTATGGTTCCCGCCTCCACTACGTCACTTTCTAGGCTATTCCTGACAAATCTATGACTGAAGAAATACTTCCTAACATCTCTCCGACTCATCTGAGTATTCAACTTCCAATTGTGACCTCTTGTTTCTGTGTCCCCTCCCTGGAACATCCTGTCTTTGTCCACCTTGTCTGTTCTGCGCAGTATTTTATATGTCGTTATCATGTCTCCCCTGACCCTCCTGTCCTCCAGTGTCGTCAGGCAAATTTCCCTTAAACTTTCTTCATAGGACATTCCCCTTAGCTCTGGAACTAACCTTGCCGCAAACCTTTGCACTTTCTCTAATTTCCTTGAGCGAGGTTTGCGGTCTTTGGCCACCTAGCCTATACTCTGTCTGCGGTCTTCTGTGCCCTTCCCCTATCTTCATGACTTTGCATTTGGCGGGATTAAGTTCGAGAAGCCAGTTGCTGGACCAGGTGTCCAGTCTGTCCAGGTCTCTTTGAAGTCCTGCCTGATCCTCATCTGATTTAATTGTCCTCATTAACTTCACATCATCTGTGAACAGGGACACTTCTGAGTCTAACCCTTCCATCATATCATTCACATATACCAAAAATAGCACTAGTCCTAGGACCGACCCCTGTGGGACCCTGTTCATCACAGGTGGCCACTGTAATACATCCTTACGTACCATGACTCGTTTTTGCCTCCCTGTCAGGTATTCTCTGATCCATTGCAGTACCCTTCCTGTTATATGCGCCTGATCCTCTAGCTTCTGCACTAATCTCTTGTGAGGAATTGTGTCAAAGGCCTTCTTGCAGTCCAAGAAGATACAATCAACCCACCCCTCTCTCTCGTGTCTTTCTTCTGTTACTTTATCATAAAACTCCAGAATGTTTGTGACACAGGATTTGCCTTCCATGAATCCATGCTGGTTGGCGTTTATACTCTTGTTCAGTTCCATGTGCTCCATCACTCTCCTCCTGATAATTTTCTCCATAACTTTGCATACTATACACGTCAGTGACACGGGTCTATAGTTTAGTGCCCCTTTTCTGTCTCCTTTTTTAAAAATGGGAACTACATTTGCCATACCTCAGGTAGTTGCCCAGTTTCAAGGGATGTTTTGAAGATTGTGGTAAGTGGCACACGCAGCATATCCACTCCCTCTCTAAGGACCCATGGGGAGATGTTGTCCAGTCCCATTGCCTTTGAGGTATCGATGTTCCTTAGCAGGTTCTTCACCTCCTCCTCATTTGTATTTATGTCATCCAACACTTGTTGGTATATTCTTTGCTGGTGTCCCCATCTGGTCTCTCCTCCCAGAGGCCTTCCTGTCTCCACTGTAAATACTTCCTTAAATCTCATGTTGAGCTCCTCACATACCTCTTGATCTTTCTTGTGAGTTCTCCACCTTCTTTCCTCAGCCTTATCACCTGGTCTTTGACTACTGTCTTCCTCCTAATGTGGCTATACTGCAGTTTCGGGTCAGACTTGACTTTTGATGCTATGTCGTTTTCGTACTGTCGCTGGGCCTTCCTCCTTATTTGTGCATACTTGTTTCTGCCTCTTCTACTAATCTCCTTATTTTCCTGGGTCCTTTGCTCCTGTACCTTTTCCATTATCTGTTGCACTTAGTTTTTGCCTCCCTACACCTTCGGGTAAACCAAGGACTCGCTTTGTTCTTCCTATTATTTCTGTTTCCCTTGGGAACAAACCTTTCCTCTGCCTCCTTGCACTTTGTTGTTACATATTCCATCATCTCGTTTACTGATTTTCCTACCAGTTCTCTGTCCTACTGAACCTCCTCCAGGAAGTTCCTCATACCTGTGTAGTGCCCCCTTTTATAGTTTGGCTTTTCCCATTCAATTCCTGTTACCTTCTCTACTTGTAACTTTACTATATAATCAAAACTCAGAACCATGTGATCGCTAACTCCAAGGGGCTTCTCGTAAGTGTTGTCCTCAATGTCTGAACTGCTCAGGGTGAACACAAGATCTAGTCTTGCTGGCTCATCCTCCCCTCTCTCTCTGGTAGTGTCCCTGACATGTTGATGCATGAGGTTTTCAAGTACCACACCCATCATCTTGGCTCTCCATGTTTTGGGACCCCCATGTGGCTCCAGGTTTTCCCAGTCGCTCTCCCTGTGGTTGAAATCGCCCATTGCCAGTAACTTTGCTCTACTCGAGTGCGCTCTTCTTGCCACCTCAGCCAGTGTGTCCACCATCGCTCTGCTGTTTTCTTTGTACTCTTCTCTTGGCCTCCTTCAGTTCTGTTGTGGGTTATACATCACTCCAATGACTACTTTATGTTCTCCAGGCTGTATTGTATCTACTATGTTATCCCTTTCTCCAATCACGTCCATGCCTTCCATTTCCTCAAATCCCCATCGGTTTTTTATGTGCAGTGCAACCCCTCCTCCCCCTCTACTCCTGTCTTTCCTCAGGATCTGATATCCCGGTGGGAAGATTGCGTCTGTTATTGTCTCAGCGAGTTTTGTTTCTGTGACTGCTATGATGTCTGGGATTTCTCGCTGATTCTTTCTTGTCACTCCTCATATTTATTCATTATTCTGTCCGCGTTTGTGCACCAAGCCTTCAGCTTCTTTTTTATCACTGTGGTCCTGCAAGAATATTGGGGTTGGGGGAGTGAGAGCCTTGGTGGGGGCCTATGGGGGGCTGTGGTGTGGGTGGGGTTTGTGATGATGGGGGTGGAGTCAGAATGCCCATGAGGGGCAGCTGTTAGGGTGAGGTTTGTAATGTGGGGGTTGGTGACAGAGGGAAAGGTGTGTGGGTTTTTGTTTAGATTGCTCAGTTGCGTTGGGATTGTCGCAGTTGGAGTCTTTCTGTGGGAGTTTCTGCGGGGTGTGTTTGCCCTTCCTCCTGTGTCTGGGTCCTGCTCATCTTCATCATTGCCTCTTGTTCCTCCTTGTGTCTCTGTACCCTCTCTTTCAGTGTAATCCTTTCTTCTTGTGTTCTGTCGCGATCGAGGTATACTCTCTGGTACTCCGGTTTGTCCCTCAGTCGTACTTTCTCTTGCAGGATCCTAGTTCAAGCTGATTCTTCTCTGAAAATTACTTTGACAGGCAGTTTCTTTCCACTCGCAAACCACCAAATTCTCCGAAAATTTGTCACCTGGGTCATATCGCCCTCACCTATTGTTTTCATTATGCCTTCAATAATTTTTTTCTCCTCTTGTTTCATTTCTTCAAAATTGTCCCCTTTGGCTTCTTGGCTCCTCCCACTGAGTCTCCATTTGCATCCTTTGAGGTGTTTTAGTTCCTTCTATTGAAATGTTCTGGCCTTCAATCCCTGTCCTATCTGAAACTTCTATGCTCAGTGAACTGTCTTTCATGATCAGCTGTTCCTTGCTACTTCAGTTGGCTGTTAGAGTCTCTGCATATAACATACCTTCATTGTCTTCAGACCTGTCATTTGATCTTAGTATGCTCCTCGTCTTTTCCCTGGGTCTGATAGGGCCTTCGCGTATGGCATATCTCCTTTGTTTCTTGCTGTCCCCTTGTCTGTGCCTGACATAGAATTTCCTGATGTCACATCTGAATTTGTCTCTCTGATCTGTTTTAGGCTTTTTAGTTTCTCTTCTAAACACTGTATCCTAGCTTCTGCTGCTGAGACTTGTAGCTCCCACATCCTGCACTCCTCAGCTATCCTCTCCTCCATCATCTTGCCAAGCTCTTCTATCTTCCTTCCCCACTCTTTCCCCCTTTTTTGGAGCTCTAACTCCCAATCTTTCCTCCCTGGTTCGTCCACCAGACATCTGGTTTTCGGCCCTCTGGGGCCAACCATTTGTGTGTGGTGTGTGTGTGTGTGTGTGTGTGTGTGTGTGTGTGTGTGTGTGTGTGTGTGTGTGTGTGTGTGTGTGTGTGTGTGTGTGTGTGTGTGAATGTATGTGTGTGTGTATGTGTGGGTGTGTGTATGTGTGTATGTGTGTATGTGTGTGTGTATGTGTGTGCATGTATGTGTGTATGTCTGTATGTGTGAGTGTGTGTGTATGTGTGTGTATGTGTGAGTGTATGTGTGTATGTGTATGTGTGTATGTGTATGTGTATGTGTGTGTGTGTGTGTGTGTGTGTGTGTGTGTGTGTGTGTGTGTGTGTGTATGTGTGTGTGTGTACTCACCTATTTGTACTCACCTATTTGTGGTTGTAGGGGTCGAGTCATAGCTCCTGGCCCCGCCTCTTCTCTGATTGCTACTAGGTCCTCTCTCTCCCTGCCCCATGAGCTTTATCATACCTCGTCTTAAAACTATGTATGGTTCCCGCCTCCACTACGTCACTTTCTAGGCTATTCCACGGCCTGACTACCCTATGATTGAAGAAATACTTCCTAACATCCCTTTGATTCATCTGAGTCTTCAACTTCCAATTGTGACCTCTTGTGTCTGCGTCCCTTCTCTGGAACTTCCCGTCTTTGTCCACCTTGTCTATTCAGCGCAGTATTTTATATGTCATTATCATGTCTCCCCTGACCTTCCTGTCCTCCAGTGTCGTCAGGCCGATTTCCCTCAACCTTTCTTCGTAGGACAATCCCCGTAGTTCTGGGACTAGTCTTGTTGCAAACCTTTGCACTTTCTCTAATTTCTTGACATGCTTGACTAGGTGTGGATTTCAAACTTGTGCTGCATACTCCAATATGGGCCTGACGTAAATGGTATAAAGAGTCTTGAACGAATCCTTACTGAGGTATCGGAACGCTATCCGTAGGTTTGCCAGGCGCCCGTATGCTGCAGCAGTTATCTGATTGATGTGCGCCTCAGGAGATATGCTCGGTGTTATACTCACCCCCAGATCCTTTTCCTTGAGTGAGGTTTGCAGTCTTTGGCCATCTAAACTATATTGTGTCTGTGGTCTTCTTTGCCCTTCCCCAATCTTCATGACTTTGCATTTTGCAGGGTTAAACTCAAGGAGCCAGTTGCTGGACTAGGCTTGTAGCCTGTCCAGGTCTCTTTGTAGTCCTGCCTGATCCTCATCCGATTTGATTCTTTTCATTAACTTCACATCATCTGCAAACAAGGACACTTCTGAGTCTATCACTTCCGTTATGTCGTTCACATATACCAAGAACAGCACAGGTCCTAGGACTGACCCCTGTGGAACCCCGCTTGCCACAGGCGACCACTCTCACGTACCATGACCACTCGTCACGTACCATGACTCGTTGTTGCCTCCCTGTCAGGTATTCTCTGATCCACTGCAGTGCCTTTCCTGTTATGTGTGCCTGATCCTCTAGCTTTTGCAGTAACCTCTTGTGAGGAACTGTGTCGAAGGCCTTCTTGCAGTCCAAAAAAATGCAGTCGATCCACCCCTCTCTCTCTTGTCTTACTTCTGTTACCTTGTCATAAAACTCTAGGAGGTTTGTGATACAGGATTTTCCTTCCCTGAAACCGTGCTGGTTGTCAATTATACACTTGTTTCTTTCAAGGTGCTCCACCACTCTCCTCCTGATGATCTTCCCCATGACCTTGCATACTATACACGTTAGTGATACAGGTCTGTAGTTTAGTGCCTCATGTCTGTCTCCCTTTTTAAAAATTGGGACTACATTTGCCATCTTCCATACCTCAGGGAGTTGCCCAGTTTCAAATGATGTGTTGAAGATCTTTGTTAATGGCACACACAATATCTCTACTCCCTCTTTAAGGACCCACGGAGAGGTGTCAAGTTGAGGTGTCAAGTTCGCATAGCAGCTTCTTCACCTCCTACTTGGTTATATGTACCTCATCCAGCACTTGCTGGTGTACCCCCCCCCTGTTCTGATTTCCTGGAGTCCTACTGGTTTCCACTGTAAATACTTCCTTAAATCTCGTGTTGAGCTCCTGACATACCTCTCGGTCTTTTCTTGTGAATTCCCCATCACCCTTCCTCAGTCTGATTACCTGGTCCTTGACTGTTGTTTTCCTCCTGATGTGGCTGTACAACAGCTTCGGGTCAGTCTTGACTTTCGATGCTATGTCATTTTCATATTGTCGCTGAGCCTCCCTTCTTATCTGTGCATATTCGTTTCTGGCTCTTTGGCTAATCTCTTTATTTTCCTGAGTTCTCTGTCTTCAGTACCTTTTCCATTCTCTAGTACACCTAGTTTTTGCCTCCCTACACCTTTGGGTGAACCAATGACTCGTTCTGTTCTTCCCATTATTTCTGTTTCCTTTGGGAACAAACCTCTCCTCTGCCTCCTTGCATTTTGTTGCCACATAGTCCATCATTTCTTGTACTGGTTTTCCTGTCAGTTCCCTCTCCTACTGAATGTCTTGAAGGAAGTTCCTCATGCCTGAGTAGTTCCCCCTTTTGTAGTTTGGTTTTTTCCCACCCTATTCCTGCTACTCTCTCCACTTGGAGCTCAACTATGTAGTTGAAGCACAGAACCACATGATCACTAGCTCCCAGGGGCCTTTCATACAAGATATCCTCGATGTCCGAACTATTCAAGGTGAATACAAGGTCCAGTCTTGCTGGTTCATCCTCTCCTCTCTCTCTGGTAGTGTCTCTAACATGTTGATGCATGAGGTTTTCCAGTACCACATCCATCATCTTGGCTCTCCATGTTTTGGGATCCCCATGGGGCTCCAGGTTTTCCCAGTCAATCTCCTTGTGATTGAAATCACCCATGACTAGTAACTTTGCTCCCCCATGTGTGCTCTCTTGGCCACCTCGGCTAGTGGGTCTACCATTGCTCTGTTGCTCTCATCGTATTCTTCTCTTGGTCTCCTGCAGTTCTGTGGTGGGTTGTACATTACTGCAATTATCTCCTTATGTCCCTCAGACTGGATTGTTCCTACTATGTAGTCCCTTTCACCCGTACCATCCATTCCTTCCATTTTCTCAAAACCCCACTGGTTTTTAATGAGCAACACAACTCCTCCTCCCCCTCTCCTCCCTCTGTCTTTCCTGAGGATTTGATATCCGGATGGAAAGATTGAATCTGTTATTTTTCTGGTGAGTTTTGTTTCTGTGAGTGCTATTATGTCTGGGGATGTCTCCTTGATTCTTTCGTGCCACTCCTCATACTTATTTGTTATTCCATCTGCATTTGTATACCACACCTTCAACTTCTTTTCTAAGACTGTGGTCTGGGAGGGGTATTGGAGTTGGGGAAGTGGGAGACCTGATAAGGAACTATGGGTGGTTGCTGTGGGGGTGGAGTTTGTAATGTAGTGGGTGGGGGCATTGGATGTTGCATGAGTGTTTTGGTTTAGAGTGTTTGGCTGCACTGGGGTTGACCTGGTTGGGCGGCTTCTATAGGAAGCTGTGACGGAGGTTGTATTTGATCTTCCTGTGTCTGGGATCTCCTTTCTGTCTTCTCCATCCCCTCTCTTTCCTCCTTTCGCCTTTGTACCATCTCTCTCAGTTTCTGCCTTTCTTCTTGTGTTCGTTCGCAGTCGAGATACACCTTCCTGTAAGCCGGCATGTCCCTTAATTGTGCTTTCTCCTGCAGATCCTGTTCCGAGTCGATTCTGCCTAGAAGGTCACTTTCACTGGCCGGGTTCTTTTTTTTACAAACCCCCCTATTCTCCGAAAATTTTCCAGCTGGGTCATGTCGTCTTCTCCTATTGCTTTCATGATGCTTTCAATTGCTTTTCTTCCCCTTTGTTTTCTTGCTTCATATGTTTCCCCTTCAACTTCCTGGAGCCCATACACAAGGACTGACCTCACCCTTTCATTCTCCCACTGCATATCCCTGTGTATCCCCTCATTCAATTTTATTTTCTCCATTGCAGCTTTCCTTTCTTTAGTTTCACTAGCTAATGTACTTGGGCTCAGTGGCCTGTCATTTTCCCTTCTCGGCTTTCCCTGGCCTCTGCTGTGGTCTGTTAGGGCCTCCACATATAGCTTAGCTCTTTCATTTACTACAGTCTCCACTGATAGAGCTTCTACATGCAGTTTTGCTCCTTCTTTCCCTACAGTCCCCTTATTTGTGACTGAGGTAGCAGTCTCTGTTGTCAATCTCAAAATGTTCTTTAGTTCTTTAGGCTGTTTCAGATTTTTCAGTTCCTCTTCTAAACTCTGTATCCTGGCCTCTGCTGCTTTGACTTGCACCTCCCACTTCCTGCTTTCCATTACTATCCTCTCTTCCATTCTCATGCTAAGTTCTTCTAGTTTCCTTTCCCATTTATGTTCCCTTTTTATGAGCTCTGCTGCCCAATCTTCCTTTGCAGCTTCCTCCTCCTGTCCCTTGGTTTTTCTTGTTCTCTGGCAACCCATTTTTGTTTTATCCTGATTGCCTCAGAGTGGGAAACCTATGTAATTCTGTGTGTTAGGTTAGTAGTGTGTATGTCAGAGTGTGGGGGTGGAGGTAGAGGAGGAACTGTGGCTATGTGGGAGAGGAGTGGGGAGGGGGAGTGGGGAGGGGGAGTGGTAAGGAGGGAGAAGCAAGTGGGTGAGTGGGATGGGGAGAGGGGGAAGGAGGGAGAGGTGGGGAGGGGGAGGGTGAAAGAGGGAGGGGAGGGACAAGGGGAAGGAGTGAGATGTTGGTGGGTAGGGAGGGAGTGTATGTGTGAGTCTGGACATGTGTGTGTGTTGTGTGTGTGTGTGTGTGAGTGTGTATGTGTGTGTGTGTGTGTGTGTGTGTGTGTGTGTGTGTGTGTGTGTGTGTGTGTGTGTGTGTGTGTGTGTGTTAGTGTATGCATGTGTGTGTGTGAGGTAGGTAACTTGTGCGGTGTATTGACTGACCGCCACTTCTTGTGACCTGACCCCCACCCTCCTGGGACTTGACCCGAACCTTCTTACAATGTTGCCCTTAAAAGCTGTCATGCCACGTAGCTTATAGTAAGTTAGTCGCCTTGTGTGTGTGAGTGTGTGTGTGTGTGTGTGTCTGGATTTAAGTATCAATTATTGCTGGTTATTATCCTATTCCATGTTCACATTGGGAGAAGACTTCCTGGCTTCCTAAGTATTCTTACTGCTAATTACTACTGGAAGTAATGCTACGCTACCCCTCGCTAGACTGCTGTCCTCACACTCGTCAACACTATATTCACTTTATCTATGCTATTTCTATTCTAATTCTGGTAATAGCTTGCAGGAGTGAGTGACCAGTATCAAACAGAATGCAAGGCCAGAACAGAGCCTGCAACATGCAAACCACAAATAGGTGAATGAAACTTGCACTGCAATGGTGCGGTGACAAATTGCCAGATGCTGATGACGAAGTCGTCGTACGTAGGCCTTAAATCCCTATTTTGGAGATCCTTCACCTGTGATGTTTATAACCATATATGGTCATACATCCCGCTTCCTCACGCGATTTCACTTTTCAGTCTGCACCCACGGACCCACGCTGTGTGTGTGTACTCACCTATTTGTACTCATCTATTTGTGGTTGCAGGGGTCAATTCACAGCTCCTGGCCCCACCTCTTCGCTGACTGCTACTAGGTCCTCTCTCTCCCTGCCCCATGAACTCTATCATACCTCGCCTTAAAACTATGTATGGTTCCCGCCTCCACTACGTCACTTTCTAGGTTATTCCACGGCCTGACTACTCTATGATTGAAGAAATACTTCCTAACATCCCTTTGATTCATCTGAGTCTTCAACTTCCAATTGTGACCTCTTGTGTCTGTGTCCCTTCTCTGGAACATCCTGTCTTTGTCCACCTTTTCTATTCTGTGCAGTATTTTATATGTCGTTATCATGTCTCCCCTGACCCTCCTGTCCTCCAGTGTCGTCAGGCCGATTTCCCTCAACCTTTCTTCGTAGGACAATCCCCGTAGCTCTGGGACTAGTCTTGTTGCAAACCTTTGCACTTTCTTGACGTGCTTGACTAGGTGTGGATTCCAAACTGGTGCTGCATACTCCAGTATGGGCCTTACATAAATGGTATACAGAGTCTTAAACGAATCCTTACTGAGGTATCGGAACGCTATCCGTAGGTTTGCCAGGCGCCCGTATGCTGCAGCAGTTATCTGATTGATGTGCACCTCAGGAGATATGCTCGGTGTTATACTCCCCCCCAGATCTTTTTCCTTGAGTGAGGTTTGCAGTCTTTGGCCATCTAAACTATATTGTGTCTGCAGTCTTCTTTGCCCTTCCCCAATCTTCATGACTTTGCATTTGGCAGGGTTAAATTCAAGGAGCCAGTTGCTGGACCAGGCTTGTAGCCTGTCCAGGTCTCTTTGTAGTCCTGCCTGATCCTCATCCGATTTTATTCTTCTCATTAACTTCGCATCATCTGCAAACAAGGACATTTCTGAGTCTATCCCTTCCGTTATGTCGTTCACATATACCAAGAACAGCACAGGTCCTAGGACTGACCCCTGTGGAACCCCGCTTGTCACAGGCGCCCACTCTGACACCTCGTCGCGTACCATGACTCGTTGTTGCCTCCCTGTCAGGTATTCTCTGATCCATTGCAGTGCCTTTCCTGTTATGTGTGCCTGATCCTCTAGCTTTTGCAGTAACCACTTGTGAGGAACTGTGTCGAAGGCCTTCTTGCAGTCCAAAAATATGCAGTCGATCCACGCCTCTCTCTCTTGTCTTACTTCTGTCACCTTGTCATAAAACTCTAGTAGGTTTGTGACACAGGATTTTCCTTCCCTGAAACCGTGCTGGTTGTCAATTATACACTTGTTTCTTTCCAGGTGCCCCACCACTCTCCTCCTGATGATCTTCTCCATGACCTTGCATACTATACACGTTAGTGATACAGGTCTGTAGTTTAGTGCCTCATGTCTGTCTCCCTTTTTAAAAATTGGGACTACATGTGCCATTTTCCATACCTCAGGGAGTTGCCCAGTTTCAAATGATGTGTTGAAGATCTTTGTTAATGGCTCACACAATATCTCTGCTCCCTCTTTTAGGACCCATGGAGAGATGTTGTCTGGTCCCACCGCCTTTGAGGTGTCAAGTTCGCATAGCAGCTTCTTCACCTCCTCCTTGGTTATATGTACCTCATCCAGCCCTTGCTGGTGTGCCCCCTTGTTCTGATTTCCTGGAGTCCTACTGGTTTCCACTGTAAATACCTCTTTAAATCTTGTGTTGAGCTCCTGACATACCTCTTGGTCGTTTCTTGTGAATTCCCCATCACCCTTCCTCAGTCTGATTACCTGGTCCTTGACTGTTGTTTTCCTCCTGATGTGGCTGTACCACAGCTTCGGGTCAGTCTTTACTTTTGATGCTATGTCATTTTCATATTGTCTCTGAGCCTCCCTTCTTATCTGTGCATATTCGTTTTTGGTTCTTCGGCTGATTTCTTTATTTTCCTGAGTTCTCTGTCTTCTGTACCTTTTCCATTCTCTAGTACACCTAGTTTTTACCTCCCTACACCTTTGGGTGAACCAAGGACTCGTTCTGTTCTTCCCATTATTTCTGTTTCCCTTGGGAATAAACCTCTCCTCTGCCTCCTTGCATTTTGTTGCTACATAGTCCATCATTTCTTGTACTGGTTTTCCTGTCAGTTCCCTCTCCCACTGAATGTCTTGAAGGAAGTTCCTCATGCCTGAGTAGTTCCCCCTTTTGTAGTTTGGTTTTCCCAGCCTATTCCTGCTACTCTCTCCCCTTGGAGTTCAACTATGTAGTCGAAGCACGGAACCACATGATCACTAGCTCCCAGGGACCTTTCATACATGATACCCTCGATGTCCGAACTACTCATGGTGAATACAAGGTCCAGCCTTGCTGGTTCATCCTCTCCTCTCTCTCTGGTAATGTCTCTAACATGTTCATGCATGTGGTTTTCCAGTACCACATCCATCATCTTGGCTCTCCATGTTTCGGGACCCCCATGGGGCTCCAGGTTTTCCCAGTCAATCTCCTTGTGATTGAAATCACCCATAACTAGTAACTTTGCTCCCCCCATGTGTGCTCTCCTGGCCACCTCGGCTAGTGTGTCGATCATTGCTCTGTTGCTCTCATCGTATTCTTCTCTTGGCCTCCTGCAGTTCTGTGGTGGGTTGTACATTACTGCAATTATCACCTTATGTCCCTCAGACTGGATTGTTTCTACTAAGTAGTCCCTTTCGCCCGTGCCATCCATTTCTTCCATTTTCTCAAAATCCCACTGGTTTTTAATGAGCAGTGCAACTCCTCCTCCCCCTCTCCTCCCTCTGTCTTTCCTGAAGATTTGGTATCCGGATGGAAAGATTGAATCTGTTATTATTCTGGTGAGTTTTGTTTCTGTGAGTGCTATTATGTCTGGGAATGTCTCTTTGATTCTTTCGTGCCACTCCTCATACTTGTTTGTTATTCCATCTGCATTTGTATACCACACCTTCAACTTCTTTTCTAAGACTGTGGTCTGGGAGGTATATTGGTGTTGGGGAAGTGGGAGATCTGGTAAGGAACTATGGGTTGTTGCTGTGGGGGTGGAGTTTGTAATGTAGTGGGTGGGGGCATTGGATGTGGCATGGGTGTTTTGATTTAGAGTGTTTGGTAGCACTGGGGTTGACCTGGTTGGGAGGCTTCTATAGGAAGTGTGAGGGAGGCTGTATTTGATCGTCTTCCTGGGTCTGGGATCTCCTGTCTGTCTTCTCCATCCCCTCTCTTTCCTCCTTTCGCCTTTGTACCATCTCTCTCAGTTTCTGCCTTTCTTGTGTTCTGTCGCAGTCGAGATACTCCTTCCTGTATGCCGGCATGTCCCTTAATCGTGCTTTCTCCTGCAGGATTCTTTTCCGAGTCGCTTCTGCCTTGAAGGTCACTTTCACTGGCCGGGTTCTTTTTTTTACAAACCCCCCTATTCTTCGAAAATTTTCCAGCTGGGTCAAGTACTAACTAAACTCAATGTTCTTTAACTTCGCTGATCGGAGGTGTATGTATGTGTGTGTGTGTGTGTGTGTGTGTGTGTGTGTGTGTGTGTGTGTGTGTGTGTGTGTGTGTGTATGCATGTGTATGTGTGTGTGTGTGTATGTGTGTGTATGTGTGTGCTCACCTAAGTGTACTCACATAATTGTGGTTGCAGGGGTCGAGACACAGCTCCTGGCCCAGCCTCTTCACTGATCGCTACTAGGTCCTCTCTCTCTCTCTGCTTCCAGAGCTTTATCATACCTCGCCTTAAAGCTATGTATGATTCCTGCCTTCACTGCATCATTGTTAGGCTATTACACTTCCTGACGACTCTATGACTGAAGAAATACTTCCTAACATCCCTTTGACTCGTCTAAGTCTTCAGCTTCCAATTGTGACCCCTTGTTTCTGTGTCTCCTCTCTGGAACAACCTGTCTCTGTCTACCTTATCTATTCCATGTAGTATTTTGCATGTCGTTATCATGTCTCCCCTGACCCGCCTGTCCTCCAATGTCGTCAGTTCGATTTCCCTCAACCTTTCTTCGTAGCAGATACCCCTGAGCTCGGGAACTAGCCTTGTTGCAAACCTTTGCACTTTCTCTAATTTCTTGGCGTGTTTGACCAGGTGTGGGCTCCAAACTGGATCTGCATACTCCAGTATGGGCCTGATGTACACAGTGTGCAGTGTCTTGAACGATTCCCTACTAAAGTATCGGAACACTATTCTCAGGTTTGCCAGGCGCTCATATGCTGCAGCAGTTATCTGGTTGATATGTGCCTCCGGAGACATGTTCGGTGTTATGGTCACCCCAAGATCTTTCTCCTTGAGCAAATTTTGCAGTCCTTGGCCACCTAGTCCATAGTCTGTCTGCAGTCTTCTTTGCCCTTCTCCGATCTTCATGACTTTGCACTTGGCAGGGTTGAATTCAAGAAGCCAGTTGCTGGACCAGGTGTCCAGCCTGTCCAGGTCTCTTTGAAGTCCTGCCTGATCCTCATCTGATTTAATTCTCCTCATTAACTTCACATCACCTGCGAACAGGGACACCTCTGAGTCTAACCCTTCCATCATGTCATTTACATATACCAGAAATAGCACTGGTCCTAGGACCGACCTCTGTGGGACCCCACTCGTGTATGTGTGCGTAAGGTGACACGTACGTTGTGTTGTCGCTTGAAGCAGGACAGTTTGTCGAGGGGCCGAGCCTTGGTCTACTGCAGTTTGGTAAATGATTCAGAATTACTTGTTTCGTGATTTCTTTGCTATAAATATAGGTTTATATATATATATATATATATATATATATATATATATATATATATATATATATATATATATATATATATATATATATATATATATATATATATATATATATATATATATATATATATATATATATATATGTATATATATATATATATATATATATATATATATATATATATATATATATATATGTATATATATATATATATATATATATATATATATATATATATATTTATATATTTAAATAAATTGACAAAATACAGTGACAAAAGTACAATAGAGTAAAGCAACATAAATAACCCCTCATAGCTACATCTCAAATACTTCATCCAGCTTCCCGGTGGTGGGCCACGTGCCCAGAATGCTGCAGACATTTTCCCTCTGGATCGCAACACTGAGCCTCTGAAAGAGGAAGCTGGCCGCCCTGTTGTTCTTGGTTCCTATGATGAGTTTTTCACCCAGCTCTTTGAGGAACTTTATAGCACACTTGCCCCATGCTCCAAGGGTCTCCAACCCTATTGGGATGAAATTATATCAAAGGGGAATGCCTTCATATTTTCGGGTCTTCTGGGTGTCCCTGTGGCTAGCAGCTTCACCCCCTTCAACTACTGAGTATGGGAAGT
Organism: Cherax quadricarinatus; assembly: GCF_038502225.1. Classification (NCBI taxonomy): domain Eukaryota; kingdom Metazoa; phylum Arthropoda; class Malacostraca; order Decapoda; family Parastacidae; genus Cherax; species Cherax quadricarinatus. Next base: position 25,787,805 of record NC_091302.1, read on the forward strand.
AGGTGTCTGCCGATGTCGTTGACCTCTTTATGCCTGGCATACTGCCCCTCTGATGTGTGACACAAGACTATGAAGTCCAAACTGATCAGCCGTCGCCCTGCCGCAAATGCACCAATGTTCGGTGAGTATGGGGGCGGCTAGGCGAAGAGCAATACCAATGTGAATGGCCTGTGGATCGAGTCGAGTGCCCAGGGAGGAATTCGGAACTACTAGAAGGAAATCTCCTGAGTGTGGTGCCTTCACCGCTAGGAGATACACTCTGTCCTTTCCTGAAGTGTTTGTCCCAGTGGGACTGTTTGTGCTCTATGGGTGGAGCTGGTCTAGTGGAGGAGTCGGCGAGGGTGTCCCACTGCAAGGCTGCTTCTGTGAACTTTGTGTCTTGAGCTCCTACCGCATCTCTCAAGCGTTTGGGGACAATCTTCTTGACTAATCCACTGGAAGCCAAAGACGAAGACAGAAATGCAGGTAAAGCTACCTGCGTTTCTTTACACACTCCTATACCTCTCAGTCGCACTGGGAGGTTGCCTGATCCCATTGCCGATCCTCTAGTGACAGATTCAGTGCCTTCTTAAAGGTTGATCTCAGGTGTACATCATATTCATCGAATGTTGGGTTGCCAAAAGGGGGTGCACACCTCAGGAAGTTAGTCTCGGCAAAGTAAGACACCTTGTGAGAAGATACAGGGCATCATGGGCATCAAGATCGCTTATTCTCGCCTCCATTCTCTTCAGATCATTCAATTTGTCCTTGAGGACAGTGTCGATGGCCTGTTTACCCAACGGTGCTCCCAAGAGGGTACTGTTGGATGGAGTGGTAGTAGAGACTTCTGGGAGGTTTGTTTGCACAGCATTGATTATTTCCTGGTTCGTTGTGATGATTTCACACTTGGTGGGATTGAGGACGAGTCCCAAGGCCTCACCAGTTATAGGTCCTCTAACAATGCCAGAGTGCCATCATCCAGGTACCAAATGTTGAGCTTACTGCATAGGCTGGAAATTAGTTCTCTTACTGCCAAGCAGAAGAGAAGTGGAGTGAGTTGATCACCCTGCTGAACACCCTCTGATGAGGGAATTTCATGTTCGCCAAACAAAAGAATTGAGGGTTTGCTGTAGCCAGCTGAAATGAAGGGAAAAAGACTGGAGAACCAATCCCGAACAGCCGGCAAGACAACATGTCTCTTCACCATATTAAAGTCATTTCTAAAATCAAGTTTGACTACGGCCTTTTCTTCTGGTATGTCCCTGATGTAGGTCCCTGCCACATGAGCTGCGGCTTCACTGCCTTGAGAGACGCCAAAGCCCAGTTGGTGTAGCTGGAGTAAACTGGCAGCTTCTAGGCGAATGTTTCTTAATTCTGGTTTGACAACGAGACGGCAAAGAGTGTTACCAACAGCAATGGGTCTGATTCCCCCATCCTTCTTCCAAGCGCATAATGAGGCTCCAAAAAAGAAAGGGTTAATTTCTTCTGGTATTTGCCCAACCAGGCAGTTGTTGACGAAAGTTGCTTACTCGGCGAGAAGAACTGATGTAGATGAGCCGAGTACTGGATTTACCATCTCTTTGAGGTGTTGTGGTCGAAATCCAGTGTAACTTCCTGCAGATCCTGCTGGAAATGGCACTATTGCCTTATAGACTTCTGATTCTGGCAAAATTAATTGTTCACCAATGGGGTCCTCCTCAGAGTTGTTGTTGACGGCAGTGGTGTCCCTTGCTGGGTGCTTGTCTCTTAGTGCTTGGAATGTGATCTCATATTCGGGAGCAACAGTGTCGTCATTTGTAATTATTATGATTGATTCGACTGTGTAACCTTCTTCGATATTTTTGCATATATATATATATATATATATATATATATATATATATATATATATATATATATATATATATATATATATATATATGTATGTATATATATATATATATATATATATATATATATATATATATATATATATATATATATATATATATATATATATATATATATATATATATATATATAATTAAATCTTTAAGAGATTTTCCTAGAGTTGATAACCTCATTCGCCTTCCCCGTCAACACAAAAAAGGGAGAGGCAGAACCCCCACTCACTCTACTGACAGTGAAAAAGTCAGAGTCCAGGTGAGCAAGAAAATTGAAGAGGGCAATACAGTGGGGGCAATAAAAATTATTACCAGTGAAGATACAGTTGCTCCCAGGGATGCTGACACGGCTGAAGCACTTAGAGGAAAGCACCCTGCCAGGGAAACCAGTGGCACCAACAGGTCCAACACCTCTGTCCCCACTATGGAACCATTGATAGTGGAAGACTCAGACATTTACAAAGCAATAATGTCGTTCCCATCTGGCTCTGCTGGGGGTTACACTAGAATAAGGCCACAGCATTTAAAGGAAATGGTTAATCCAGTTATTGGGGAAATTGCAGAGACACTGCTTTCAGAGATCACAAGGTTCGTCAACAATTCCTTGGCTGGTCTGATCCCTGATGAAATTAGACCTTTCTTTTTTGGTGCAACACTTTGTGCACTTAAAAAGAAGGATGGAGGAATTCGGCCAATTCCAGTAGGCAACACCTTACGCCGCCTCGTATCCAAAGCTGCTGTCCGAAGTATTCGTGCACAGGCAGCCATGATGCTTCAACCAAACCAGCTTGGCTTTGGGGTCTCTCAAGGAAGTGAAGCAGCGGTTCATACAACAAGGGCGTACATCAACAACCTGCCTGAGGACAATGCAGTGGTAAAATTAGATTTCAAGAATGCGTTCAATCTCCTGAAAAGAGACGTGGTATTAGCAGCAGTACAAGAACATTTCCCTGGTCTCTTCCCTTTTGTTTCAGTCGGGTATAGCAAGGAATCAATGCTTCTCTTTGGAGAGCATGAAATTACATCATCGGAGGGTGTCCAACAAGGAGATCCTCTTGCACCATTTCTCTTCTGTATAGCAGTTAGGGAAATCACAGTCAGACTGACCAGCGAGCTAAACATCTGGTTCCTAGATGATGGCACACTAGCAGGTACAAAAGAGTCCCTCCTACATGACCTTACACAGGTAATGACACGGGGACAGGAAATGGGTCTCATCCTGAATCCATCCAAATGTGAAATCATCTCAGTCAGTCAACAAGTGATAAATACAGTGAGATCAAAACTACCAGGAGCAGCAGTCATTGCCCCCACAAATAGTGTCTTGCTAGGAGCACCTCTGGGAAGCAATGCCATTGACACAATTCTCAGGAAGAAATTGGAAGAGTTAAGGAGGATGGAACAACGAATAGGCAATCTGGACACCCACGATGCCTTGTACCTTCTCGCAAAGTGCTTGAGTCTGCCCAGGTTGACATATTTCCTAAGATGTGCACCTTCATATGATAACCCTATACTGCACGAATATGACAGTATTCTGAGGCAGATTTTTACGAAAGTACTTAACCTTACTCTAGAAGACGGGCAGTGGAACCAAGCTACACTTCCAGTCAGACTAGGAGGCATTGGTGTCCGCAAGTCATCACAGATTGCGTTACCTGCTTTTCTGTCCTCGTGTATTGCATCCAGAGAGCTTGTAGCAGCGATTCTCCCTGAACATCTTAGGGACAAGATAGGAGTCCAGGACCAAAAATTCATTGACGGAGCAATGATCTGGGATAATCTAACGGGCTCTGGAGCCAGACCTGCTCCCCCCAACAACTACAAACAATCGCACTGGGATGGTCCAATAGTGGAAAATATTGCCTCAACAATGCTTCAGAGTGTGTCAGGGAAGGATAGAGCCCGCCTCCTGGCAGTGAGAGCCCCTCATGCTGGGGACTTTCTGTTGGCTGTTCCCAACTCCAGCTTTGGCACACGTCTCGACCCACAGACCATCCGCATCGGTGTTGCCCTTCGACTTGCCGCCCCTATTCTCGCCGAACACAGGTGTATTTGTGGCAGTGAAGCAGCAGACCGATTCGGGTACCATTGTCTTGTGTGCCGTAAATCCGAGGGAAAGATTGCAAGACATGAGGAGGTTAATAACATTATCAAGAGGAGCCTCACAACAGCTGGATGCCCAGCAGTAAGGGAGCCACCCCAACTATGCAGATCTGATGGCAGCCAGAAGTGTCCAGATGGTATCACCCTTCAAGCCTGGACAGATGGGAAGCAGGTGGTGTGGGACTATACATGTGCATCTACCTTGGCTGATACCTATCTCCAATACACCAGGGAGGAAGGAGGGGCAGCTGCCAGCTTCAGTGAGTCCCAAAAGTCTAGAAAATATGGAGAACTTGCCCATCATTATATGTTTGTTCCCATAGGCTCAGAGACCCTTGGCTCATGGGGAAAGAGTGCATCTAAATTCCTTAAGGAGCTGGGAAAAAGACTCATCAGGGTAACTAGGGATCCCAGAGCAGCTAGTTTTCTGTTCCAGCGGCTCAGTGCGGCTGTTCAAAGGGGTAATGCCTGCTGTATTTTGGGCACACGCCCCAGCTCTGAGGAGCTGGATGAGATTTTCGCCTTATAATCGGTGATACACACGTAACAACATGTACCGTATGTGCCACCTTTATATCAATAGTGTATCTCTTGGATCTTCTGTACCATATTATGTAATAAAATATTCCTATTAGTAAAAAAAAAAAAAAATATGAAAAGATGGGGTGGTAGGGGAAGTGGAATATTCAAACGGCTTCAGGAAGAAATCCAAATATTTTTCCTTGAAGCCTTTTTATCCACTTCTCCGAGGCTATGGGTCCCACAATTTACACCATATATACATATATATATATATATATATATATATATATATATATATATATATATATATATATATATATATATATATATATATGAATATATATATATATATATATATATATATATATATATATATATATATATATATATATATATGAATGAATATATATATATATATATATATATATATATATATATATATATATATATATATATATATATATATATATATATATATATATATATATATACATATATATAAGTAGTGATGAAGGCGGCTCAGTGGCTTCTTCTACAGAGTGGTCCATTTCCTGAGTGGCTTCTTGTACAGAGCGGTCCCTCCTGAAAAGGCCTTCTACAGGGTGGCTCCTTTTCCTGAGTGGCTCCCTTTCACATCTATATGCTAATGACCTTGACCTCGCCCTCGCGCCCGCGCCCTCGCGCCCGCCCGCGCCTTCTGCAGCGTCGTCCGGATCGCCCCCGCGCCCCGAATTTTTTTCTGAATTTTTTCGAAATTTTTGTTGAATTTCATTTTCTTGTGGTCTCCATCTCCTCGGATCAAGTTTTTGAGGTTCCCCCTCCCACTTTCACCCCCATCCCAAATTTTTTCGAATTTCATTTTCTTGTGCTCTCCTCGGATCAAATTTTAGAGGTTCTCCCTCCCACTTTCACCTCCATCCCAATTTTTTTTTTGAATTTCATTTTCTTATGATCTTGGATCAAGTTTTTTGGATTCTTCCCTCTGGGGGTAAGCATTCAAAATGGACTCCCACTTTCACCCCAAAATATTCCTCCTCCATCTCCTTGGATCAAGGTTTTCTCGATAATACAAAGACTCCAATTCCTCGGATCAAGTTTTTCTCGAAATCAAAGTCTCTATCTCCTTGGATCAAGTTTTTGGATTCCCCCCTCTCACGGTAAGCATTCAAATGAACTCCTCCTATGGGGCATGGTACTTTCTCTTACTACAGGTCTAAACAAGTGTGACGTCACCCCACCTGTGTTTACTCGGCAGTTTCTTTTGGTGTTGTTCAAAGTAAAGTGTTTGAGTTAGTTTTTGTGATACTGTTGTAAAAATCTGGAGAATGAGGGAGGAGTTTGGGGGATGAGTTGTAATTTAATGAAATATGTAAGTGTAGATAAATTAGAGCTGTCAAATCTTATTTGGGAGTATTCAAAATGTTGTCTTGGAAGTGTTTCAGTGTTGTTTGGAAATGTTCAAAGGTATTTTTGTGAGTATTCAGTGATTTATGAGAGTGTTTTGAAGGTGTTCAAAGTAAATGAGGTGTGTGTGTGTGTGTATTAACTTCGTAATATGTAAAATTGTGACTAGTGAATTTATCGAAAACTGTTTGTAAGTGTTGTGGTGACTTTTTCTGATGAAATAGTTAAAACGAGAAAAATGTCTAGACTTGAGGAGAGTGAATCTTTTGTAAAGAAATTGTGAATTGTTGTGGGTATTAACGAAAAAATGTGGAATTATTTGGGTTATTCTGAGTTAAGAGTGAAAATGTTTTCCCTATGTTGCATATGAAATGTGTAATACTGAGATGGTGACGACGAAGAAGATCCAGAACAAAAAATGCATAGAATTTCTTCAAGAGAAAAATATGTTGATTTTAGTCAATGAATTGCACCTTTTTCAATGATTTTTTTGGTTGGATGTATATGAAATGCATTGGTTGTATAATAAATAGTGTTATCCTGCATTTTATTGTCTGCTCGACAAGATTCAGCCTGTGTGTGTGAGGTCATCACGTGACATCACTGACCGCCGAGTAAACACAGGTGGGGTGATGTCACACTTGTTTAGATCTGTAGTAAGAGAAAGTACCATGCCCCATAGGGGGAGTTCATTTGAATGCTTCCCCTGAGAGGGGGGGAATCCAAAAACTTGATCCGAGGAGATGGAGGAGAAAAACTTGATCCAAGGAGTTGGAGTCTTTGATTTCGAGAAAAATTTGATCCGAGGAGATGGAGTCTTTGTATTAACGAGAAAACCTTGATCCGAGAAGAAGGAGGAGGAATATTTTGGGATGCAAGTGGGAGTCCATTTTGAATGCTTACCCCCAGAGGGGGGAATCCAAAAAACTTGATCCGAGGAGATGGTGTCTTGGTATTATCGAGAAAACCTTGATCCATGGGAGTCCATTTTGAATGCTTATACCCAGAGGGGGGAATCCAAAAAACTTGATTCGAGGAAGCAGAGTCTTTGTATTATCGAGAAAACCTTGATCCGAGGAGATGGAGTCTTTGATTTCGAGGAAAAATTTGATTCGAGGAATTGGAGTCTTTGTATTATCGAGAAAAAAAAATTGGGGTGAAAGTGGGAGGGGGAACTTCAAAAATTTGATCCGAGGAGTGCACAAGAAAATGAAAATTCAAAAAAATTTGGGGTGGGGGTGAAAGTGGGAGGGAAAACCTCAAAAACTTGATTTGAGGAGAGCACAAGAAAACTAAAAAAAAAAAATCGAAAAAAATCGGAAAAAAAATTCGGGGCGCGGGGGCGATCCGGACGACACTGCAGAAGGCGCAGCAGAAGGCGCGGGCGGGCGCGAGAGGCGCGGGCGGGCGCGAGGACGTGGCGGGCGGGTGGGTCGGCGTGAGGGCGGGGGGGCGCGGGGGGGCGCGGGGGGGCGCGGGGGGCGCGGGTGGGGGTCGTGGGTGGGGGCGTGGGTGTGGGGGGGTTGAGGGTGAGGTGGTCTCGAGGGCGAGGTGGTCTCGAGGGCGAGGTGGTCTCGAGGGTGAGGTGGTCTCGAGGGTGACGTGGTCTCGAGGGTGAGGTCAAGGTCATTAGCATATAGGTGTGAAAAGGAGACCCCTCAGGAATGAGCCACTCTGTAGAAGGGACCGCTCTGTAGAAGAAGCCACTGAGCCGCCTTCATCACTACTTATATATATATATATATGTATATATATATATATATATATATATATATATATATATATATATATATATATATATATATATATATATATATATATATATATATATATATATATATATATGTCGTGCCGAATATGTAAAACTGGTCAATTAGCAAGAACTCATTTAAAATTAAGTCCTTTCAAAAATTTTCTCTTATACGTTTAAAGATATATTTTTTTTATTAAAGTTGATGTAAAAACTTATAATTTTGCACCAAAAGGAACTTAGAAAACTTACCTAACCTTATTATAATAAGCGCAATTTATTTTATCCTAACACAACTAAATGCATTTTAGATTTGTTTACAATAATTTAATATTAAACAAACAAAGTGAAAGATATTTTTTTCGTTAGGTTCAGAATGATTTTGGCGAAATTATTGCATACACAAATTTTCACTTGTCCTATATGACAAGATGAGCGTTGCTATTTAAGCCAAGATTGCTAGTTCTGCCTATTCGGCAAGACATATATATATTTTTTTATTATCACACTGGCCGATTCCCACCAAGGCAGGGTGGCCCGAAAAAGAAAAACTTTCACCATCATTCACTCCATCACTGTCTTGCCAGAAGGGTGCTTTACACTACAGTTTTTAAACTGCAACATTAACACCCCTCCTTCAGAGTGCAGGCACTGTACTTCCCATCTCCAGGACTCAAGTCCGGCCTGCCGGTTTCCCTGAATCCCTTCATAAATGTTACTTTGCTCACACTCCAACAGCACGTCAAGTATTAAAAACCATTTGTCTCCATTCACTCCTATCAAACACGCTCACGCATGCCTGCTGGAAGTCCAAAGCCCTCACACACAAAACCTCCTTTACCCCATCCCGCCAACCCTTCCTAGGCCGACCCCTACCCCGCCTTCCTTCCACTACAGACTGATACACTCTTGAAGTCATTCTGTTTCGCTCCATTCTCTCTACATGTCCGAACCACCTCAACAACCCTTCCTCAGCCCTCTGGACAACAGTTTTGGTAATCCCGCACCTCCTCCTAACTTCCAAACTACGAATTCTCTGCATTATATTCACACCACACATTGCCCTCAGACATGACATCTCCACTGCCTCCAGCCTTCTCCTCGCTGCAACATTCATCACCCACGCTTCACACCCATATAAGAGCGTTGGTAAAACTATACTCTCATACATTCCCCTCTTTGCTTCTAAGGACAAAGTTCTTTGTCTCCACAGACTCCTAAGTGCACCACTCACTCTTTTTCCCTCATCAATTCTATGATTCACCTCATCTTTCATAGACCCATCCGCTGACACGTCCACTCCCAAATATCTGAATACGTTCACCTCCTCCATACTCTCTCCCTCCAATCTGATATTCAATCTTTCATCACCTAATCTTTTTGTTATCCTCATAACCTTACTCTTTCCTGTATTCACCTTTAATTTTCTTCTTTTGCACACCCTACCAAATTCATCCACCAATCTCTGCAGCTTCTCTTCAGAATCTCCCAAAAGCACAGTGTCATCAGCAAAGAGCAGCTGTGACAACTCCCACTTTGTGTGTGATTCTTTATCTTTTAACTCCACGCCTCTTGCCAAGACCCTCGCATTTACTTCTCTTACAACCCCATCTATAAATATATTAAACAACCACGGTGACATCACACATCCTTGTCTAAGGCCTACTTTTACTGGGAAATAATTTCCCTCTTTCCTACATACTCTAACTTGAGCCTCACTATCCTCGTAAAAACTCTTCACTGCTTTCAGTAACCTACCTCCTACACTATACACTTGCAACATCTGCCACATTGCCCCCCTATCCACCCTGTCATACGCCTTTTCCAAATCTATAAATGCCACAAAGACCTCTTTATATATATATATATATATATATATATATATATATATATATATATATATATATATATATATATATATATATATGTATATATATAGATATATATATATATATATATATATATATATATATATATATATATATATATATATATATATGTATATATATATATATATATATATATATATATATATATATATATATATATATATATATATATATATATATATATATATATATATATATATATATATATATATATATATATATACATATATATATATATATATATATATATATATATATATATATATATATATATATATATATATATATATATATATATATATGTATATATATATATGTCGTGCCGAATATGTAAAACTGGTCAATTAGCAAGAGCTCATTTAAAATTAAGTCCTTTCTAAAATTTTCTCTTATACGTTTAAAGATATATTTTTTCATTAATGTTAATGTAAAAAAAATTAATTTTGCTCCAAAAGAATATTAGAAAACTTACCTAACTTTATTATAACAAGAGCAATTTATTTTAGCCTAACCCAATTAAATATATTTTAGATTTGTTTACAATAATTTAATACTAAACAAACACAGTGAAATACATTTTTTTTCGTTAGGTTCAGAATGATTTTGGCGAAATTATTGCATAAACAAATTTTAGCTTGTCCTATATGGCAAGATGAGCGTTGCTATTTATGCCATATATATATATATATATATATATATATATATATATATATATATATATATATATATATATATATATATATATATATATATATACATTAAACACGCTAAGAAAGCCTAGGGAAAGTATGGATTTGTCAGTTAAAAACAGAGTAGGGGAGTTAGTAGATGGGGAGAGGGAGGTATTAGGTAGAATGCGAGAATATTTGGAGGAACTTTTAAATGTTGAGGAAGAAAGGGAGGCAGTAATTTCATGCACTGGCCAGGGAGGTATACCATCTTTTAGGAGTGACGAAGAGCAGAATGTAAGTGTGGTGGAGGTACGTGAGGCATTACGTAGAATGAAAGGGGGTAAAGCAGCTGGAACTGATGGGATCATGACAGAAATGTTAAAAGCAGGGGGGGATATAGTGTTGGAGTGGTTGGTACTTTTGTTTAATAAATGTATGAAAGAGGGGAAGGTACCTAGGGATTGGCGGAGAGCATGTATAGTCCCTTTATATAAAGGGAAAGGGGACAAAAGAGATTGTAAAAATTATAGAGGAATAAGTTTACTGAGTATACCAGGAAAAGTATACGGTAGGGTTATAATTGAAAGAATTAGAGGTAAGACAGAATGTAGGATTGCGGATGAGCAGGGAGGTTTCAGAGTGGGTAGGGGATGTGTAGATCAAGTGTTTACATTGAAGCATATATGTGAACAGTATTTAGATAAAGGTAGGGAAGTTTTTATTGCATTTATGGATTTAGAAAAAGGCATATGATAGAGTGGATAGAGGAGCAATGTGGCAGATGTTGCAAGTGTATGGAATATTTGGTAGGTTACTAAATGCTGTAAAGAGTTTTTATGAGGATAGTGAGGTTCAGGTTAGGGTGTGTAGAAGAGAGGGAGACTACTTCCCGGTAAAAGTAGGTCTTAGACAGGGATGTGTAATGTCACCATGGTTGTTTAATATATTTATAGATGGGGTTGTAAAAGAAGTAAATGCTAGGGTGTTCGGGAGAGGGGTGGGATTAAATTATGGGGAATCAAATTCAAAATGGGAATTGACACAGTTACTTTTTGCTGATGATACTGTGCTTATGGGAGATTCTAAAGAAAAATTGCAAAGGTTAGTGGATGAGTTTGAGAATGTGTGTAGAGGTAGAAAGTTGAAAGTGAACATAGAAAAGAGTAAGGTGATGAGGGTATCAAATGATTTAGATAAAGAAAAATTGGATATCAAATTGGGAAGGAGGAGTATGGAAGAAGTGAATGTTTTCAGATACTTGGGAGTTGAAGTGTCGGCAGATGGATTTATGAAGGATAAGGTTAATCATAGAATTGATGAGGGAAAAAAGGTGAGTGGTGCGTTGAGGTATATGTGGAGCCAAAAAACGTTATCTATGGAGGCAAAGAAGGGAATATATGAAAGTATAGTAGTACCAACACTCTTATGTGGATGTGAAGCTTGGGTGGTAAATGCAGCAGCGAGGAGACGGTTGGAGGCAGTGGAGATGTCCTGTCTAAGGGCAATGTGTGGTGTAAATATTATGCAGAAAATTCGGAGTGTGGAAATTAGGAGAAGGTGTGGAGTTAATAAAAGCATTAGTCAGAGGGCAGAAGAGGGGTTGTTGAGGTGGTTTGGTCATTTAGAGAGAATGGATCAAAGTAGAATGACATGGAAAGCATATAAATCTATAGGGGAAGGAAGGAGGGGTAGGGGTCGTCCTCGAAAGGGTTGGAAAGAGGGGGTAAAGGAGGTTTTGTGGGCTAGGGGCTTGGACTTCCAGCAACCGTGCATGAGCGTGTTAGATAGGAGTGAATGGAGGCGAATGATACTTGGGACCTGACGATCTGTTGGAGTGTGAGCAGGGTAATATTTAGTGAAGGGATTCAGGGAAACCGGTTATGTTCATATAGTCGGACTTGAGTCCTGGAAATGGGAAGTACAATGCCTGCACTTTAAAGGAGGGGTTTGGGATATTGGCAGTTTGGAGGGATATGTTGTGTATCTTTATACGTATATGCTTCTAAGCTGTTGTATTCTTAGCACCTCTGCATTATTATTATAATCAAGGGGGAAGCGCTAAACCCGGAGGATTATACAGCGCCTGGGGGGGGATGTGGAAGGCATTCAGGCTTAATTCGGGGAACTGGAGCACAGATCCAATTCCCTAAATCAAGAGCCCCTCACCAACATCAAGGAACCTTCCTTGGAGCACCTCTGCAAAAGCAGTGATAATGTGTGAGTGTGGTGAAAGTGTTGAATGATGATGAAAGTATTTTCTTTTTGGGGATTTTCTTTCTTTTTTGGATCACCCTGCCTCGGTGGGAGACGGCCGACTTGTTGAAAAAAAAAAAAAAAAAAAAAAAAAAAAAAAAAATATATATATATATATATATATATATATATATATATATATATATATATATATATATATATATATATATATATATATATATATATATATATATATATATATATATATATATATATATATAATATATATATATATATATATATTTATATATATCTATATATATATATATACATATATATATATATATATATATATATATATATATATATATATATATATATATATATATATATATATATATATATATATATATATATATATATATATATATATACATATATATATATAATGTATAGCAAGGTTTAAAAAATATATAATGTATAAACACTCTAAGTCAACTCAAACAAGCTAAAATAGCACGTACACATGCACAAAATTAAAAAAAAAGAAAATCACTAAACATCAAAGCAGAAATAAAGTACGAAAAGTTCTGGTTTGGCAACACTGCTTACAACTTATTTTTCACATGATTATATATATATATATATATATATTTTTTATTGACTATAATTAGAATGAACATAATTAGTGTTGAGTTATTTATGGCCTCACTTGAAGAATTCTACCCTAGATCCTTGAAGCGCCTTGTTCCAGACTGCTCCCGCACCTCCCAGGTCGACGCAGGAGATCACCACCACCACAACCACCCCCAGGAACATAACAGATGTCTGCAGCACGTCAGTGTACACTACCGCCTTCACGCCTCCCTGGGAGAGAATGTTATACATAACCTGAGTTGGGTGGCTCTAGTGATAAATAAACCAAAATGTGCTGCAACTGAGAGCTTTGAGTGATGAGAAAAGTGAAAGATTCCACCAGAAAACAAAGAGGATGGAAAATTGTTTTAAGGTAAATGAAGTGTCAATATTGATGGCCGACTACTGGAACAAAATACACTGTTAGGAGAGAATCTTCTTAATACGTATAGCCCAAGGCTGGGCTTAATTAAGTACACAGGAATGAGCAAATACACCGCCATATAAGGTAAACGAGCACCTTGATCAAGGTCAGGCTCTGAGAAAGACGTATCACACATAAGGTCACTGCGAAAGTAAGTCGCACATGAGATCATAAATTTCGATATCAAATGTAGGTGGAGCTGAATGTGGGGAAAAGAAGACAAGTGTCGAGAAATGGGTTACCAGCTAAGGTAATACATTAAATATAGGGAGTACTTAGCTGATACGACAGCTATCGTCCACACAGCCGCCCCTGCAGACGAGGTCTTGAGAAGCTGTCTCATCCACTTCACAATGGCCTGTTAGTGTATTTTATTATGTTAATCATAAATTACCCCTATGGGGTGTTATGTCAGCATATTTCATTCGCTGATGGCTGACGTACGTACTTGTGTGGACTCAAAAGTCCGCTTATCACCGGGGTTTATGATAAGTGACTAACTGGTAACTTCGACTCAACTGCACAATCAATAGTAGTACATCACGAGTTAGAACACTTACCTGGGTATATGTTTCTGACACGTAGTTACGCCCGGATATCTGTTGAGTTGATTTAAGAATAGTGTTCTTTGAAGAATGTCGCACACACTCTGTTGGATCGTAACACTCGTTTTTACACTGTTCATCAATAATTGTTCACACCATAATGTCACTAAAGAAGCTGATCACACTTCCCTGTAAGTGTTTATCGTGTTTTGCGAGACACTTTGTTCACACTAATGCACGGATCAATGTTCTTTGTTGGTTATCCTGGAGTCAGTGTGACTCTCAGTAGAGTCAAAAGTAATCTGCCCTCATAGCGTCTCCCAACGTTCAATCACTTTATTAAGGTGTTTGAATTTACGTCTGAGTTGCTCAGGTTCAAAATAAGTAGGATCCTCTATGATTTCTTTATCATTCATTCGAGGAACAGGTTCGAGCCTTCTGCCATAGATTAAATGAGATGGACTTAACACTTCAAATTGTCCAGATCATCGGAAATATAAGTTAGAGGTCTGTTGTTGACTCTGTTTTCTATTTCAGTCACAACTGTACGGAATTCTTCTAAGTCGATTCTTTGACGATGAAGAGTCTTCCTTAAACAAAGTTTTACAATCCCGATCATTCTTTCATAAAATCCGCCGTGCCATGGAGATTTAGGAGGAATGTATCTCCAACGACAACTGCGTTGATTCAGCATCTGTTGTACTTCTGCCTGATCAAAGATCTTGCTTATATAAGCAACACCAGCAACAAAGTTCGTTGCATTATCTGAAATCATCAGTCTGATACATGCCCTTCTGGCTGCAAACCGAATGAATAATTTGATAAAGGTTTCAGCAGACATGTCAGTGGCTACATCTAGATGTACTGCTCTAGTCGTAGCACAATTGAACATACATATGTACACCTTGATGGGAACTTTGTCAACTGTTTTGGTTAAAATTATTGGTCCAGTGTAATCTACACCTGATACCTCAAATGGAGTGACTTGACAAACTCTTTCAGAGGGATATGGAGGTGGACCTGGATACTGACATACTCGCATACCATAGTAACGACAAGTAATACAATCCTTTATTTGTTTTTTCACACTTTGTCTACCTTGAGGTATCCAGTAGGATTGTCGTATATGACAAAGTGTGTCAGCTACCCCACCATGTAACACGTTACTGTGGGCGTTTGGAACAATCCGTTTTGTTAGCCAATGATTCTTGGGGATCAATATTGGATGTATGGCTTCTTTAGGTAGTGAAGAATTATGAATTCTTCCTCGACATCTTATAATCTTATAAAGTCCTAAAGAATTAATCATATTAGGTTTCTTTGGGGATTTATCTTGTGTTTCTAGAAATTTATATTCAGTAGAGGAAACATCTTTCTGTATTAGTTTCATCCAGTATTTAATGGTTTCAAGACATTCATAATTTGGTTTTATTCCTTTAATGAATTTAAAGACAAGAGCTGTAACTCTTAATAGTTTACCCAAAGATAAGTATTTAGATCCATCAATGGCTATTTCTGTTGTATCTTCAGCATTTACAAAACTTATTTCTGCTGTGTTCAAGCAGACTGTTTCTTCTGACATAATGTGAGCTTTTTCCAGAGGCCAGTTATTTTATTAGAGAGCCAGTTCGGTCAGTGGAGCCATAATTTATTATCCACAAATTTCTTGAGTGGGACACCACGTGACAACATGTCAGCTGGATTCTCTTGGGTAGAGACGTGGAGAAAGAGATAATCTCTCTGCATCTCTTTTATTTCTGCTACTCTGTTCTGTACATAGACCAACTTACTCTTATTATTTCTTAACCACTGGATAACTGCTTCATTATCACTCCAGATCACTGTGTTTTCAATAGTGACATGGTTAAGTACTTTGTTGAGATAGACAGCTAATTTTGTACCTACATAGAGTGCTGTCAGTTCTAATTGTTGTACTGTTCTGACCTTCAAGGTTGCTACCCTGGCCTTTGAAGTAATTAGTGTACTTCCTTCAGCATTACTCATGTAACCTACAGCGCCATAACCTCTGGCTGACGCATCACAGAACACATGTAATGTGTACTTGTTTCCCTCTTGACCTATTTGTCTGGGAAATTTAATTTGATGAAGTTGTTTAAACTCTTTGGATATTTCGTCCCATGCTTGACTCATTTCTAGAGGCAAGTTCTCATCCCATCCAATTTTGAGCTTCCATGCATCTTGCATAAGAATTTTACCTTTTATGGTAATTGGTGAGACGAGTCCTAGAGGATCAAAACATTGTGATACCTCTGACAGTAAACTACGTTTAGTGAGTGTACTGCACGATTTATTGTTTATCCTTTTGAGACTCAAAGTATCTTCCTGTGTGTTCCAGCATATAGTTGCAATCAGGAATTTCAGCTTCAGGGAAATCTTCCTTGATAAGTTTCCTTAATTGCTTTGAATTTGTATTCCACATCCTTAGAGACATATTTGATTCTTTCATATCCTTGTAAGCTTCTCTGTATAAGGATTTCAAATCCTCCTCTTTATTCCCTGTACCTTGAAGATTGTCCACATAGAAACTTTTCTTTAAGATTTCTTTGAAGGGACTTTCAGATTTCTTCAAATGTGTATTTAGAGTAGCTTCTAGTAAGAATGGAGAGGATGTTGCACCAAACAATACTGATTTGAAACGATAAGTTTTCACAGGACTTTGAGGATCATGTGGATTTTCAGGCCACAAGAATCGAGTATAATCTCTATTTCTTGTAGTCTTACTCTTAAGAAAGCTTTGGAAATATCAGCCGTGTAGGCATATGGGTTTGTGCGAAATTTCATAAGCACGTCTCCAAGCTTCTCAGTTAGTGAGGGTCCGGTCATCAGACAGTCATTAAGACTTGCTACATCTTTATTTGCACGTGCGCTGCAATTATATACAACACGTAGTGGAGTGGTTTCAGAATCTTTTCTGACTCCATGGTGCGGAAGATAATGAGCTTCTGTCTTCAACTTATCTTCGACTACTTCCTCAATGAATTTATTGTCCAACTGTTCTTGTATGATGTTATCATAGACAGTCAGTAGCTCTGGATTCTTCCTGAGCTCATGTATTTGTGCTTTCATTTGTCCGAAAGCCATGCGATAATTGCTAGGCAGATGTGGTGGATTTAATTTCCATGGTAACCTAACCCAATTCTGTCCATCTTTATATTTGACAGTGTCCAAATATTGGTTATAAGTCTGAGACTCTTATGAGACTATTGTCTTATATGATTCTAAATGCCTGTAAGTCTGAAAAACAATGTTTAGGTGACTTCAAGCTTGATATTAAGACTGCATATCTAACTCTGGCCTTGTCAGCATCAAAGTAATTGTCTGCTAAGACACGTTCATAGGGTTCTCCCTTCACAAGACATTTAAGATAATTGAACTTAGCAATCTCATCTATGTCATTTCGTGAATGTACTATGATTTAAAAACCACTAATGAATTCTTCGTAATTATGACCTTGGAAAATAGGTAATGACTTGCTACTTCTTTATTTGCATTTGCGCTGCAATTATATACAACACGTACTGGAGTGGTTTCAGAATCTTTTCTGACTCCATGGTGCGGAAGATTATGAGCTTCTGTCTTCAACTTATCTTCGACTACTTCCTCAATGAATTTTGTCCAACTGTTCTTGTATGATATTATCATAGACAGTCAGTAGCTCTGGATTCTTCCTGAGCTCATGTATTTGTGCTTTCATTTGTCCGAAAGCCATGCGATAATTGCTAGGCAGATGTGGTGGATTTAATTTCCATGGTAACCTAACCCAATACTGTCCATCTTTATATTTGACAGTGTCCAAATATTGGTTATAAGTCTGAGACTCTTATGGGCTTGGTTTATTTACATCAATACCTATCACATCTAAATCCCACAACTTATCAACTGGTTCATTCATTTCTTCCAGTAATGATAATTTTTGCTGTGGTACATGATCAGCGGTTATTCTCGTAACCAGTACATTTTCCACTGAATCAATATCAGCTTCTTTCCCACTTTGAGAGGGAATGGGACCACATATCATGTGGCCTTCTGCTGTTTTCAGCAAGTGAACATCATGTTTACTTACCATATTTTGCACAAAACAGTAATAATAATCACTTCCAATGATTAAATCAATTGGACTAATAGTGTCCGTCTGTATGTCAGGACAGGCTAACTTGACCTTAGCTGCTTTCAGTGCTGCAACTGTTTCTTTTAATCCCTGGATCTGCACAGACTTAGGCAAATCATCTACTACCACAGCTTCTACTGTCTTTTTCCTGTTTCCTAGACCAACAGTGATTCTGCCTAGGTCATATGTCTGTTTACCAGAATTGTGGAAAAAATCAGCTATATCTAACTGTACTTCGGCATAGGGTTGTTTATTCAGTTTCTACAACACTGTTCTTCTTATGAAGGACCTTTGTGAGCCTTGATCAAATAATGTTAGCGCATTGGTTTTGTATAATTTATTAGATAACTCAACTCGAGCTATCGGGAGAGCTGCTGCTTTAAACTTATCTCTCACATTTAATGCTGTTGCTTGTTGACTTCCTGATTCTGTGGAAGTCTTCTGCTGTTCAGCAAAGTATTTTCCTCCCTTGTGTTCACCTAAACACTTGATGCACCTTTTCAGCTGATGAACACGTTGTTTACGTGCCTCTATTGATGTGTATTGACTACAATACTGTGTCCAGTGTGTTCCATCACAAAGTACTCATTTTGGATTACGTTTATGTGTGACAGTCTGTTTACTGTCTGTTGTGTTCACAGCTTGATAAATGCCTATATGGGATTTCCCATTATCTGATTTAGTGGGAGTAGGTATACTCTTTTTATACTGAGTAGAAGTTTTATTATCCACGGGATTTGTGGATTTTTCATCTTGTCTCGCTGCTTGCATGCATGAAACTATTGTTTGTAAACCATTGCTAATTTGTTTACAAGTGAAATAGCGTTTATTGAACATAATATTTAATCGTTCAATAGTTTGTGGTGACAACTTGTCCTGTACAATACCACTGATAAACCAATCACATTGCTGTAGGTCATATTTAGCACCTAGAGATCTGAGACTATTGTCTAATATGATTCTAAATGCCTGTAAGTCTGAAAAACAATGTTTAGGTGACTTCAAGCTTGATATTAAGACTGCATATCTAACTCTGGCCTTGTCAGCATCAAAGTAATTGTCTGCTAAGACACGTTCATAGGGTTCTCCCTTCACAAGACATTTAAGATAATTGAACTTAGCAATCTCATCTATGTCATTTCGTGAATGTACTATGATTTGAAAACCACTAATGAATTCTTCGTAATTATGACCTTGGAAAATAGGTAATGACAAGGTAGGTAAGCTTGGTAATGGGACACTTGTTGTTACAGGTGTAACAGGTGCTTGACCACTAGTTA
The DNA here is from genome assembly GCF_038502225.1 of Cherax quadricarinatus. Classification (NCBI taxonomy): domain Eukaryota; kingdom Metazoa; phylum Arthropoda; class Malacostraca; order Decapoda; family Parastacidae; genus Cherax; species Cherax quadricarinatus. The sequence goes on from NC_091302.1 coordinate 25,807,216, forward strand.
CAGTAGGTCTCTGTGACAGAGTTTTATGGCAGACAGCCTGTACCTGTACTCCTGTCCACTTTAATTGTTGATTACTAAATGCATCCAAAACATTTTTAATTTCAACCTCAAATGGGTCTGATTCAAGAAATTCATTTTCATAATGTGTATAGTCTGAATTAATTATTTCCAGACATTGTGTAAGTAATTCAAATTTGATCTCAAGATCATCAAAATCTATGTTTGTATCTTGAGTTAATCCTGTGGAAATTATTTAATTTCCGAAACTATAGTGCCTAATAAGTGTTTAATGTGTTGATTTGGGTCAAAATGTATTTGATTTTTGAATAGAACCAACCGGGTTCACCTGCGCCTGCGCGGATGTTTGGGGGGGACACGTCAACTGAGGGCATGGGTTAGTGGGAGTGTTTTTGAATGTAGTGAGGAGGCTGTGAAAACATGGGACCAGGAAATTGGCGTTCACGGCGGCCTAAGGATTAATATAGGCCTCACTTCATAATAGGAAGTGTCGTAACTGTTCCTGGTGAAGAGTGAGGGAACAGGATTTACGGGACCACCATAATAAAGTGGTAAAATTAGTGAATAATGGTATGACCGGTGGGGACTGGCGCATCGCCATGGAGTGTCCCCGGGAAAATACCCATGATTTAATCATCACTCATCGGCCTCAGATCTTAATGGAGTGACCTCTAATGAGTATAATAATTATGAGACATTAAATCGTCTTGTGAATGGTAATGTAATCAGTGATAATAACATTAAGTTAAGAGAATGCGGGAAGTGAAATAGGTCGCCCTGCTCCGAGTGAACGTGTGGTTCCCGTCCCGAGGATAGTGAAGTTTTATGGAGTCACGACTTCTAAACTGGGACAAACCAACGGATACCTCATCCTGCTGGAATAAGAACCGTGTCGGTGTAGCAGGACATCGAAATGAGATGGTGAATGGAGGAAATAAGGAGCATCAATCACCCACAGTTAAGTAAGCTTTCTAGTTATAGCAGACTGATACTAGCCAGTTAGGTATGTTGTAATTGGATAGGTTATGGGTGATGCAGCTACATCAAGTGACCACCAGAGAATATCTGGTAAGTGGTGGGATTATGTACAAATGTTTTTCCTTGATGGATGTATCCATGTGTTACCTACCCCCCCCTTCATTCAGTTAAACTAATATAATCTATACAGTCCACAATTAATTAGTAGAACCGTACTTGAGGGTGCTATCCAATTTATACTGGTCTCGGATAGATATGGATAAGATTGTGAGGGTCGAGGGGGCCACCTGCAGTGACCAGAGGTGGTTAAGTTTTCTCACATGTCTACACGGGGTGTCTACGGTAAACAATATAGTTGTTGTCTCCCAATGAGATTTCCCGTATGCATGTAATGTTGAGGTACGTACAGGTAATCACCCTAGAAAATTTTCCATATCTGCCCATTGGTCCTTCCTGAACAGGATGCAATCAGTGAAAAATTAATTGAATTAATTACTTAATAATTAAGTGACTGATTGAAGAAAGTGGGTATAGGGTACACAAATTTAATTGGTCGTGTGGTGGATGATAATTAGCCCAATTAATTACTAGCACATGGGTGGCTAGGATTTATACAAGAGTAAAGTGCAAGAATTACTCTCACAAGGTGTCTACTTAAGTTGTATAATTGGTGATTATTAATTCCCTAACCATGGCTGGGTCTGAGGAAGTTAGTGCGGCTGGCAAGTCCATGGATGCCAAAGCAAAGAAAGTGTCACTACAAGCTCGGAAGGTTCATGTTACTAAATCATACAAGTGTATGGAGTTAATGGGACAAGAAACGGTAAACCCTGATGAATTAAAGTTACACCTAGATGCCTTAGAAAATAGATATCAGTCATATAAATTGTGGTATAAGAACTGTGAGAGCGATCTTCCGGTGAATTGTGTAGATGATGCTTAAAGGGAGCGGCTGCTGGATCAATATTATGAAGTGGAGGACAACATTGTGTCCTGCAAAACTAAGGCTTTGGAGAAGGTAAAGGGTGTAAACAATGTTGTTGGTCAACCTAGTAAGGAAAATCAGAGGTGTCTACCAAAACTCCCAGAATTATGCATGCCTGTGTTTAATCTGGGAGAAAACTGGGAGGAGTTTTGGTCTATCTTTAAAGCAGTCGTGCGTGATAGGAGTGATCTTGCAAGTGTTACCAAATTATGCTATTTAGAGGGACAAGTAAGGGGAGATGCGCATGTTCTCATACAAGCATTCCCAAATGTAGATGACTCCTATAGTGAGGCAGTTGACTTGTTGGAGGTCGCTTATGGTAACTTGGAGCAAAGTAGGCTGGATCTAGTAGCTATTTTGGCTAGTTTGAAGACTCCAGATCACAGCCACAATGGCTTACAGGAATTTAGGATCAAACTAGAAAGCAGTCTTAAGACCTTGAGTAATAAATATGATCTGGAGGGAGCAGAGTTGTTGTTGAGTGCCTTGATTCAGAATAAATTGAACCACAAGACAGTAGAGTGGCTATCTAACAGATATCACAAGAGTTACTTTGGGTTGGAAGAAATAAGAGTGGGCCTGCAGGAGCTAATTGTCCAACTGCAGACCAGCCAACCTATTACCTCTAGGAATACCACGTCAACAGATGAAGGTACAAATGGGAGATCCTGCTATACTCAAGTTATCTGGCTTTCTCTCGAATAAGAAGGCCCAGTCATACGACACTGTTTATGTAACTGTCAGGCTGGGTAATGAGAGAAAACGTATTAATGCCGTAATTGTGGATAGGCTCACAGAGAAAATATCTACAATAGGGCTTGGTAACGCTACTGAAAGGCTTTAAAGTAAGGTAAATTTGGAACCTTCTGGTGTAAATAATGATTCTGTGGGGCCAATAGATATTTTGATTGGTAGTGACCATTATGCCACCTTTGTAAAGGGTATGACAAAGAAATGCGGAGTCACCCTTCTAAGGATCGCAGGAGGTCACGTGATGCATGGCAGGCTTCCTCGTACTGATAATGAATGACTGGAGGAAGCCATAAATACAGTTACGGTGTGTCTTACTAATGAAATATCACCCCTGTATAAAAATACTTCAATAGAGGATGAAGTTGAACCTGTGTATAAATTATGGGAATTGGACAGCATAGGGATCAGTGTAAATGAAGAAAGTCCAGATGATTCCTTTACTCAAGAACAATACCAGAAGGATGTTAAATTTGAATCTGGACAATACTGGGTGAGACTTCCGTGGAAGCTGAACCATCCAGACCTACCAACTAATTACCGGATGGCGTATGGACAATTAAAGGCTCAGCTCCGCGAACTGAGCAAGACACCAGAACTGTTGACTACTTACGATGATATAATTAATGAGCAGTTAAATAATAAATTCATAGAGGAGGTACCTCCCGAGCAAGCCAAGATTTATGGTCACTGTTTGCCACATCACGAAGTGAAGAAGGATTCTAAGACCACTCCTCTGAGGATTGTGTTTAATTGTAGTGCCAGGAGTAACAAAAATGTACCTAGTTTGAATGACTGTTTGATGACAGGTCCGTCGTTGATGGAAAAACTGGGAGACATATTGTTAAACTTCAGGGTTAAGAATTATGCCTTTACGGTGGACATAAGTAAAGCTTTCCTGAGAGTGGGTCTGCAGGAGGCTGACCGGGATTGCACAAGGTTCTTATAGCCTGAGAATCCTAGTGACCTACTTAGTCCCCTGAAGACTTTTCGCTTCAGGAGTGTATTGTTTGGTGCTACCTCCAGTCCGTTCCTACTTTAAGCATAAGGGTGGTCCACTGAGTGGAGTAATGGGTAAACAATTTTATGTGGACAATTTCTTGGGGGTGATGCCTACTGAAGAGGAACTAATGAGCATATATGAAGGGGCTAATGAAATAATGAAAGGTGCAAATATGCCCCTGAGGGAATGGAACAGTAATTAGCCCAGTTTAAGGGCTCAAATAAATAAAGACAACCCTGGAGTTGAAGTGTCTAAATATAGTAATGTGCTGGGACTGACTTGGGACACAGAGAGAGACTTGTTAACGTTAAAGTCTAATAACTACAGCATGCCCAATAAATTAACCAAGAGAGTCTTACTTGCGGAAGTTTCAAAATGGTTCGATCCACTAGGCTTAGTGTCACCACTTACCATAAGAGGAAAATCGTTGATACAAGAAGCATGGAAGCTTAAGTGTGCTTGGGATGAAACCCTACCTGAGGAATTTGTTGAAAGGTGGGAAGAACTAATAGGTGAATATGTAAAATTACCAATGTTGGAGTTCCCACATAATGTGGCCAGTCAAGATGGAGAAAATGTACTCCACATTTTTTGCGATGCTTCGAAATTAGCATATGGAGCAGTCGCTTACCTTCAATGTAATAGTGCCATTTCTCTTGTTATGTCTAAGGCTAGGGTGGCTCCAATCAAATCACATACCTTACCTCAGTTGGAATTAACGGCCATTTATGTAGGTGTCAAATTAGCCAATTATATAAGAAATAAATTGCGAGAGATAAATATCAGCGACACCATAATTTGGTCTGATAATGAGGCAACCTTACAATGGATTCGTAATGGTAACAGTAAGATTGTGTATGTACAAAAAGAGTCGCTGAAATCAATCAAATACAGGAGAAATATAACAGTTTGGGTCAGCATATGTTAACCTTTAATCACATTCCTGGTGACGAGAATCCGGCTGACTTCTTGTCTCGAGGCTTGACTTATGAAAAAATTGTGAGTGCTTTATCGTGGTTTAAAGGGCCAAGTTGGCTGGTGAACAAAATTAACTGGCCGGTGCAAAAGGCACCGGTGAGCACCGCTCCAGTCAGTAGTCCCTCCTTAGCCATTGATATGAATAGGTATTCTTCCTTACCCAAGCTGATTAGCGTGACAAGGTTAGTGTTTAAATTTATAAGTAAGATGAATATCTCATATAATTTTCCCCATCCCCTGAAATACTGGCTACAGAGGGTACAAGAAGAAACCTACAGGGATAAGATTAAATTAATGATGGAAGGAAAAATTGTGAAAGGCTCAATAATAGAAAAGCTGGGGCTGTATTTAGAGGATGATGTAATTAGGTGCAGAGGCAGGTTGCAAAATGCTGAATTGGGGAAATATGCTAAACACCCTATCTTGCTGCCCAAAACTCATCACCTGACAACCTTGATTGTCTTTAATGCCCATAATAACGTGATACACGGTGGGGTACAGGATACCTTAAACTGTATTCGGGAAACCTTCTGGATTCCACAAGGACGGCAAAGTGTAAAAAGGGTTATCAAGTCGTGTGTAATATGTCGCCGGGTGGATGCCAGAACCTACATGTACCCAGGTCCTCCACCATTGCCCAAGGAACGTGTGCAGTTGGTAAAACCATTTGATGTGACCGGAGTGGATTATAGTGGGCCAATCATTTTAACAGGTACTTCAGATGGAGTTCCTTTGAAGGTGTATGTATGTCTATTTACTTGTACAGCTACTAGGGCTGTTCATCTAGAAGTGGCTCAGGACTTGTCTACAGAACAGTTCATACAGCTGTTCCGGAAATTTGCAGCTAGGAGATCCTGTCCAAGACTGATGTTTTCAAATAATGCCACCAATTTTTTTATCGGGTGCTCAACACTTGATGGAATTAAATAAGAGTGATGATGTACAGTTTTTGTTGACCCAGCGAGGGCGTGTCTGGAAATTTATTACTCCCAGAGCCCCTTGGCAGGGAGGACTGTACGAAAGAATGATAGGTACAGTGAAAAGATGTCTTCGTAAGGTGCTACACAGGAAGAGAATTAATTTGGAGGAATTCCGTGCAGTGTTGGTGGAGGCAGAGAATCAGGTAAACAATCGCCCTCTGTCATACATGAGCGACACTCCTGATGCGGAGATCCTGACTCCCACTCACCTAATATGTGGACGAAGGTTAGAAGCTGCACCTATCTATAGAGATAATCCCGAGGGAAGTGATGAGGATTACAATAACGTGACCGTGTTGAGTGATAAGTTCATGATGTTAAATAAGGTAATTACTCATTGGTCCAATGTGTGGCATAAAGAATATCTTCTTACACTATGTGAACACTTTTATGGTGTGCCAGAGGCAGTAAACCGACAGAACATTCAACCAGGTGACATTGTGTTAATTGATACTGAACAACATTGTACACTGTGGCCTCTGGACAAGGTAGTTACATTATACCCAGATGCACGAGGTGTTGTCAGAAACATGAAAGTGTTTGCGTACCATTAATAAATTAATTCAATTAGAATTAAATGGTGTTCAATCCAGTGCAGATGGAAATCTAAGGGAAAGTGACACGAGTGATGTTGAAGACACTGACCGAGTGATGCAAGAAGAAATTGTAGTAAGACCCACTAGGAAAACAGCAGCGCAATCTAGACAGGGCTGGAATCGTCTCCTAGAGGAAGACGCAATTTAAGTCACCTAACAACGACTTCCGCCCGGCCGCAGTGGGAAATTATTTAAGTTCCAAAGCTATAGTGCCTAATAAGTGTTTAATGTGTTGATTTGGGTCAAAATGTATTTGTATTTTGAATAGAACCAACCGGGTTCACCCTGCGCCTGCACGGATGTGTGGGGGGGACAGGTCAACTGAGGGCATGGGTTAGCGGGAGTGTTTTTGAATGTAGTGAGGAGGCTGTGAAAACATGGGACCAGGAAATTGGCGTTCAGAGTGGCCTAAGGATTAATATAGGCCTCACTTCATAATAGGAAGTGTCGTAACTGTTCCTAGTGAAGAGTGAGGGAACAGGATTTACGGGACCACCATAATATAGTGGTAAAATTAGTGAATAATGGTATGACCGGTGGGGACTGGTGCATTGCCATGGAGTGTCCCGGGAAAATACCCATGATTTAATCATCACTCATCGGTCTCAGATCTTAATGGAGTGACCTCTAATGAGTATAATAATTATGAGACATTAAATCGTCTTGTGAATGGTAATGTAATCATTGATAATAACATTAAGTTAAGAGAATGTGGGAAGTGAAATAAGTCGCCCTGCTCCGAGTGAACACGTGGTTCCCGTCCCGAGGATAGTGAAGTTTTATGGAGTCACGACTTCTAAACCGGGACAAACCAACGGATACCTCGTCCTGCTGGAATAAGAACCGTGTCGGTGTAGCAGGACATCGAAATGAGATGGTGAATGGAGGAAATAAGGAGCATCAATCACCCACAGTTAAGTAACCTTTCGAGTTATAGCAGACTGATAATGGCCAGTTAGGTATGTTGAAATTGGATAGGTTATGGGTGATCCAGCTATATCAAGTGACCACCAGAGAATATCTGGTAAGTGGTGGGATTATGTATGAATGTTTTTCATTGATGGATGTATCCATGTGTAACCTACCCCCCCCCCCTTCATTCAGTTAAACTAATATAATCTATACAGTCCACAATTAATTAGTAGCACCGTACTTGAGGGTGCTATCCAATTTATACTGGTCTCGGATAGATATGGATAAGATTGTGAGGTTCGAGGGGGCTACCTGCAGTGACCAGAGGTGGTTAAGTTTTCTCACATGTCTACACGGGGTGTCTACGGTAAACAATATAGTTGTTGTCTCCCAATGAGATTTCCCGTATGCATGTAATGTTGAGGTACATACAGGTAATCACCCTAGAAAATTTCCCATAAATTCTATACAGACTGAAATTAGATTTTCTAATTGTTTAATCTTAGTCTGTAAAGATTGAAACTGAGTTTTCAAACAAGCCATTTTAGTGGTATACTGAAAATTCCAGCACCACGCCTAGTGGTTAAAAACACTGTACTGCTATAAACTGCTGAGTTTTTGTTATGCTTAAGTCAGCAATAATCGAGTCAGACACTACTTACCCACTAAGCTTAACCTCAGGGTCAATGACCATGAAGGGTACAGAGTACAAATGGCTGGTGTTTATGGCTTGAGTTTGCTGTGTCAGCCTGACAACGTTGATTATCATAAATAACGATGTTATACACTTCATTCACTATACACTATAAATGTCACTGTATAACTGTAAATCATATGTGTATATTTTTTACACAGATATAAATGTCACTGTTAATATATATATGAAAGCTTACACTTTATATATAGTTTCCTTTAATATAACAGTTATATCTATAAGAAACTTTAACAAACTTGTCTCTTAATATCTGTCTATAAACATTATAAACACTATGTGTAAATACACTCAGACAAACTGAACATCAGTTGGGTTGCCTCTGTCATCAGCGTTTTTGAGCTTGGAGCAGTGGATGCCGGGTGCCATCCCCCGCTTTCTTGTTGGGCGAGTAACCTAGCTCCTGTTTTTGTTTGGGTGACTGCTGGGCGAGCTCCCGTTTTCTTTTGGCTGCCCATTCTCTGTGATAGAGCCTGGAGGGACTCATGTATACTGATTATATTGTAAAACACTAGTTTTACAACTTTTTTCGAAGAACCTTGGTTCGTAGGTTATTTCTACACTGTAGTACAACATATTTGGACCACAGTGTGGCCTTTATCTGGTTTGAGCACGACCAAACTGTCGAGAAATGGGTTACCAGCTAAGGTTATACATTAAATATAGGGAGTACTTAGCTGATACGACAGCTAACGTCCACACAGCCGCTCCTGCAGACGAGGTCTTGAGAAGCTGTCTCATCCACTTCACAACGGGCTGTAAATGTATTATATTATACTAATCATAAATTACCCCTAGGGGGTGTTATGTTAGCATATTTCATTCACTGATGGCTGACGTACGTACTTGTGTGGACTCAAAAGCCCGCTTATCACCGGGGTTTATGATAAGTGACTAACTCGTAACTTTGACTCAACTGCAGTCAATAGTAGTACATCACGAGTTAGAACACTTACTTGGGTATATGTATCTGACCCGTAGTTATGCCCAGATATCCATTGAGTTGTTTGAAGAATAGTGTTCTTTGAAGAATGTCACACACACTCTGTTGGATCACAACACTCATTGTTACACTGTTCATCAATAATTGTTCACACCATAATGTCACTAAAGAAGCTGATCACACTTCTCTGTAAGTGTTTATTGTGTTTTTTGAGACATTTTGTTCACACTAACACACAGATCAGTGTTGTTTGTTGGTTATCCTGGTGTCTTTTTTTTATATATTTTATTTAAAACATTACAATACAAGGTGGAAATTATATTAAAAGGTACACAAAATGAGTTAAATCACAAATTCCCAATTTACCCTTACAAAAATTATTACACCAGACAAAAGTGTTCTGACACCCTATCACCACACACCATATACACCCAGTTATACCAGAATTATATACCTGCAAAGGCTTAAACCTTTGTCACAATTTCACTCCCCCCTCCCGCAAAATATAACCATCACCAACCTGATTGCATCTTAACTTGACATTAAAGGATACATAGTAATTACTATCATGAGTGATACAGTAACACCAGACACAAACCATTAAT
>NC_091302.1:25816775-25831775 GCF_038502225.1 Cherax quadricarinatus
GTGGCATGGCATTCACAACACTTACAAGAGGAGGGGCACTCACAACATTTTCAAGTGGCCCGGCACTCACAACACTTACAAGTGGCGGGGCACTCACAACACTTATAAGTGGTGGGGCACTCACAACACTTACAAGTGGCAGGGCACTCACAACACTTACAAGTGTCAGGGCACTCACAACACTTACAAGTGGCAGGGCACTCAAAACACTTTCAATTGGCAGGGCACTCACAACACTTACAAGTTTTGGGGCACTCACAACACTTACAAGTGGCAGGGCACACACAACACTTACAAGTGGCAGGGCACACACAGCACTTACAAGTTCCGGGGCACTCACAACACTTACAAGTAGCGGGACACTCACAACACTTACAAGTGGCAGGCATACACAACACTTACAAGTGGCAGGGCACTCACAACACTTACAAGTGGCAGGGCACTCAAAACATTTAAAAGTGGCGGGGCACTCACAACACTTACAAGTGGCAGGGCACTCACAACACTTACAAGTGGCGGGGCACTCACAACACTTACAAGTGGCAGGGCACTCACAACACTTACAAGTGGCAGGGCACACGCAACACTTACAAGTGGCGGGGCGCTGACAACACTTGTAGGTGGCGGGGCACTCACAACACTTTCAAGTGGCAGGCACACACAACACTTACAAGTGGCAGGGCACTCACAACACTTACAAGTGGCGGGGCACTCACAACACTTACAAGTGGCAGGGTACTCACAACACACTCACAACACTTACAAGTGGCGGGGCACACAACACTTACAAGTGGCGGGGCACACAACACTTAAAAGTGGCGGGGCACATTCAACACTTACAAGTGGCGGGGCACTCAAGATTTTCAAGTGGCGGGGCACTTACAACTCTTACAAGTGGCAGGGCACTCACAACACTTACAAGTGGCGGGGCACACAACACTTACAAGTGGCAGGGTACTCACAACACTTACAACTGGCAGGGCACACAACACTTACAAGTGGTAGGGCACTCACAGCACTTACAAGTGGCAGGGCACTCAAAACACTTACAAGTGGCTGGGCACTCACAACACTTGCAAATGGCAGGGCACTCACAGCACTTAAAAGTGGTGGGGCACACAACACTTACAAGTGGCGGGGCACACAACACTTGCAAGTGGCGGAACACACAACACTTACAAGAGGCATGGCACTCACAGCTCTTAGAAGTGGTAGGGCACTCACAACACTTACAAGTGGCAGGGCACTCACAACACTTGCAAGTGGCGGGGCGCACAACACTTACAAGTGGCGGGGCACACAACACTTACAAGTGGCAGGGCACACACAACACTTACAAGTGGCAGGGTACGCACAACACTTACAAGTGGCGGGGCACTCACAACACTTTCAAGTGTCGGGGCACTCACAACACTTACAAGTGGTGGGGCACTCACAACACTTACAAGTGGCGGGGCACTCCCAACACTTACAAGTAGCGGGGTACACAGAGCTCTTACAAGAATCAGGGCACTCACAGCAACTACAATTGGCAGGGCTCACACAACTCTTATAAGTGGCAGGACACTCACAACACTTACAAGTGGCAGGACACTCACAACACTTATAAGTGGCGGTACAATCACAACACTTACAAGTGGCATGGCACTCACAACACTTACAAGTGGCAGGGCACTCAGAACACTTACAAGTGGCGGGGCACACAACACTTACAAGTGGCGGGGCACACAACACTTACAAGTGGCAGGGCACACAACACTTACAAGTGGCAGGGCACACACAACACTTACAAGTGGCAGGGTACGCACAACACTTACAAGTGGCGGGGCACTCACAACACTTTCAAGTGTCGGGGCACTCACAACACTTACAAGTGGCGGGGCACTCACAACACTTACAAGTGGCGGGGCACTCACAACACTTACAAGTAGCGGGGTACTCAGAGCTCTTACAAGAGGCAGGGCACTCACAGCACTTACAATTGGCAGGGCAAACACAACTCTTATAAGTGGCAGGACACTCACAACACTTACAAGTGGCAGGACACTCACAACACTTATAAGTGGCGGTACAATCACAACACTTACAAGTGGCATGGCACTCACAACACTTACAAGTGGTGGGGCACTCACAACACTTAAAAGTGGCAGGGCATTCACAACACTTACAAGTGGAGGGGCACTCACAACACTTTCAAGTGGCCCGGCAATCACAACACTTACAAGTGGCGGGGCACTCACAACACTTATAAGTGGTGGGGCACTCACAACACTTACAAGTGGCAGGGCACTCACAACACTTACAAGTGGCAGGGCACTCACAACACTTACAAGTGGCAGGGCACTCAAAACACTTTCAATTGGCAGGGCACTCACAACACTTACAAGTTTTGGGGCACTCACAACACTTACAAGTGGCAGGGCACACACAGCACTTACAAGTTCCGGGGCACTCACAACACTTGCAAGTGGTGGGGCACACAGAACACTTGCAAGTGGTAGGGCACACAACACTTACAAGTTGCGGGGCACTCGCAACAAGGATTAATCATTTATCAGTTACGTTCTTTCAACAAAATCTTTCTGTGACTGATTCGACAAAAATTGCTGGCAAAAATAATGGTATGCAAGTCTGAGAAAAATTCAAGCAAATGAGACACTGCTTAATTGCAAAATCCGTGTCAACCCCTCGGGGATTGAAGCAATTAGTACAAGAACTAAGCGAGGAAGCATGAAAGACGGCTGCAACTGGTTTTCAGGCTGGAGCGACCGGTTGAGACTGGCAGACATGACCTCTGACCTGTGGCACCCCCCTAACAATCTTCTAACGTCTGAAATACCCATAAATCCACGCCCACAAGCTGCCTCCAATTTGTCATGTGGGGGTTCGATAACGTGGATTGGGTAATAACGCTCACGTTGGATGTTCTAGTATATTGGGAGGAATATAGTGGGAGCACCAAGCTTTGACCTACCGCCTGTCTAGCACCTCTACTTGAACTGGCTTGCTGAGTGCCTCGGAGGGTAGCGGCATTCAAAACATGCTAGGTCAGCTGAACAGTGAATAAGAAGTGATTCACACAGACGGTTGGTAGTGAGTCATAATACTGGTAACTGGTTACTGGCAAGTGGTTACTAGGAACTGGTACTACTGAGAGAAGCTGGAAAAGGAAAAAAAATAGATAGTGAAGCGAATCTATCAAAGGACTGTGTGGAAATATAGCAGACACCTTTGGTCGTGCTACAACGGATCGAACAGGAAACTTCGGAAGCTTCTAAATGGATCTCAGGAAGACCCAGCCCTGAAGTACTGGAGCTGAGAAACGCGATACTTAGGAAAAACTCTGTCTATAAGGCAAGTAACACAAACTACCCAGCTGTTTGTAGTTCTGACGTTGACAATCGGGCAAAAGAAAGAAGTAATGATCATGAGGTTGAGCTAATTAATACAGCAATAGAAATGGAGAGAAAAAACCCACTAACATACATAGAAACTGAACATTAAATTACAGGCCAAGGAAACATTAATACATTTGAAAAGATGCCTCATAAAAAATCAACATAACGTACAGTAGGGACACTAAATGAAATGGAAGGATATGAGAATTATCACTATATAGAACTATATTAGATATAGCCACTGTATAACCATTCTAATATAACAGGCATTGCCACTATAATCAGTATAAACAGTATAGCCGGTATAACCCATACAGCATTATATAATATGAGGAGGTAATGCAAAGAATACAACTCACTGAAAGAATAACGTGACGATCCAGTGTAAAGAGACGACACACCAAGAATTTTGTGCTCGTAGAGAGTACCTTCTCGACGTCCCGCAGCTCACTCTGGTATAATCAAGTAAACCAATACTGTACATGATAGAGTATGTGCAGAACATCACTAAATCAATTATATGTTTTATATATATATATATATATATATATATATATATATATATATATATATATATATATATATATATATATATATATATATATATATATATATATATATATATATATATATATGTAGTGCCGAATATGAAAAACTGGTCAATTAGCAAGAACTCATTTATAATTAAGTCCTTTCTGAAACTTTCTCTTAGACGTTTAAAGATATATTTTTTTCATTAATGTTAATGCAAAAATTTTTAATTTTCCACCAAAAGAATCTTAGAAAACTTACCTAACCTTATTATAACAAGAGCAATTTATTTTAGCCTAACCCAGCTAAATATATTTTAAATACATTTACAGTAATTTAGTACTAAACAAACACAATCAAATATATTTTTTTCGTTAGGTTCAGAATGATTTTGGCGAAATTATTGTATACACAAATTTTCACTTGTCCTATAAGGCAAGATGAACGTTGCTATTTAAGCCAGGATCGCAAGTTCTGCCTATTCGGCACGACATATATATATATATATATATATATATATATATATATATATACATATATATATATATATATATATATATATATATATATATATATATATATATATATATATATATATATATATATATATATATATATATATATAAGTAGTGCTGATTTCTACAGAGCGGTCTTCTACAGAGCGGTCCCCACGGTACGGTCCCCTCCCAAAAGGCCTTCTACAGAGTGGCTCCCACGGTACGGTTTCCTCTGAGCGGACTCCTTTTCACACCTTTATGCTAATGACCTTGACCTCTCCCTCGAGACCACCTCACCCTCGAGACCACCTCGCCCTCGAGACCACCTCGCCCTCGAGACCACCTCACCCTCGACCACCTCACCCTCGACCACCTTGCCCTCAATCCCCCACCCACGCCCCCCACCCACGACCACCACCCGCACCTGTGTGCCCTGGCCGCCTCTGCGCCCTGCCCCACGCCCGCCCCTCGCGCCTGCCAGCGCCCCTCGCGCCCGTCCGTCGCGCCCGCCCGCGCCTTCTGCTGCGCCTTCTGCAGCGTCGTCCGGATCACCCCCGCTCCCCGAATTTTTTCAGATTTTTCTTTAATTTTTTTTTAATTTAATTTTCTTGTGCTCTCCATCTCCTCGGATCAAGTTTTTTTGGATTCACCCTCTCCCCACTTTCACCCCTATACCATTTTTTTTCTCGATAATACAAAGACTCTACTTCCTTGGATGAAGTTTTTTGGATTCCCCCCCTCTGGGGGTAAGCATTCAAAATGGACTCCCACTTTCACCCCAAATATTCCTCCTCCATCTCCTTGGATCAAGGTTTTTGGGTTCCCCCCTCTGGGGGTAAGCATTCAAATGAACTCCCACTTGCATCTCAAATTCCCTGCTCCAGTTCCTCGGATCAAGGTTTTCTCGATAATACAAAGACTCCATCTCCTTGGATCAAGTATTTCTCCTCCACTTCCTTGGATTCCCCCCTATGGGGGTAAGCATTTCAAATGAACTCCTATGGGGCATGGTACTTTCTCTTACTACAGGTCTAAACAAGTGTGACGTCACCCCACCTGTGTTTACTCGGCGGTCAGTGACGTCACGTGATGACCTCACACATACAGGCTGAATCTTGTCGACTTCCCCCTATGTCAGTGACGTCACGTGATGACCGCACACACAGGCTGAATCTTGTCGAGCAGACAATAACTTAAAATGCAGGATAACACTATTTATTATACAACCAATGCATTTCATATACATCCAACAAAAAAAAATTAATTGAAAAAAGGTACAATTCATTGACTAAAATCAACATATTTTTCTCTTGAAGAAATTCTATGCATTTTTTGTTCTGGATCTTCTTCGTCATCCCCATCTCAGTATAACACATTTCATATACAACATAGGGAAAACATTTTCGCTCTTAACCCAGGATAACACAAATAGTTCCACATTTTTTCGTTAATACCCACAACAATCCACAATTTCTTTACAAAAGATTCACTCTCCTCAAGTCTAGACATTTTTCTCGTTTTAAATATTTCATCTCAGGTCACTCCCCACGAAGTAACCTTCTCTCTCTCCTTCTCCCCACCCTCCCAAACCCTCACACTCCCACCAACACCTCACAATTTTCACTCATAACCCACAATTTTTCTCGTTTTAACTATTTCATCAGAAAAAGTCACCACAACACTTAAAACTTATGATCACTTTTCGATAAATTCACTAGTCACAATTTTACATATTACGAAGTTAATACGCACACACACCTCACTTTACTTTGAACACATTCAAAACACTCTCATAAATCATTTGAATACTCACAAAAATACCTTTGAACATTTCCAAACAACACTGAAAGACTTCCAAAATATCATTTTGAGTACTCCCAAATACACCACTGAATACCACTAAAACACCACTGAATACAGTCAAAACACCACCAAAATCACCATAATCTAAGATCAACATAACAGACTAACACCCATTTTCACACAAATCCTCTCAAATCACTATAACCAAGACGATTACCAATTTCTATGAGTACACTCACCTCCAACTAAGATATAACATGAGTGCAAAAAACATGAACACAATCCACAACACCCACATCCCACAACACCCACATCCCACAACACCCACATCCCACAACACCCACATCCCACAATTTTTTCTCGTTTTAACTAATTTCATCAGAAAAAGTCACAACAACGTCCGCAACCCCACAACACCCACAACCCACAACACCCACAACCCACAACACTCACAACCCACAACACCCACAACAACAACCCACTTATAACATCTTTTTGGGTATCTCTAGTTCGACAACAATACCCACAACCCACAACACCCACAACCTACAACCCACATCACCCACATCCCACAACACCAACAACAACAACCCACAACTTATAACCACTTTTTCAGCATCTCTAGTTCGACAACAACACCCACAACCCACATCACTCACAACCCACAACACCCACAACCCACAATTTTTTCTCGTTTTAACTAATTTCATCAGAAAAAGTCACATCAACAACCAACAACTTACAACCAATTTTTTTTTGGTATCTCTAGTTCGACTACATTACCCACAACCCTCATCACTTACCAATTTATTCACAATTTATTCGATAAAAAAATTTCCCCTTCTTTTTACTGAATCTTAAATGTAATACACATTCCTCCCTACATTACTAAAATTCTAATAAAATCCTCTCCATACTCATCTCCTTGTATCCACATAAATTGATATTATACTCACAACATCTAATCGTCTCACTACCCAACTACTGCGACATGTTTCAACACCCTCCATTCTTTTCCAATATATCATAACTTTTCAATTCTATAATTTCTTTTAAAATATTCACACATTACCTTTATTTTCAGTAAAATCCCCCCATATTTCATTAAATTTCTAATACAACCCTCCCCATACCCCTCTCCATCTCACCCACATTTCTTCACATCCACTCACCCATCTCCCAACACACCTCTTCTGAACACACAAAATTCACATTTCACATCCACAAATGCATCTCATCACCCATCTCAAATCCACTAAAATCACTGTATCCAAGATATTCACAAAACTCTATGACCACCTAACACACACACACACACACACAAACACACACACGCACACACACACACACACACACACACACACACACACACACACACACACACACACACACACACACACACACACACACACACACACACACACACACACACACACACACCTCACTTTACTTTGAACACCTTCAAAACACACTCATACATCATTTGAGACCACCTTTTCTCAATATCTCTTAAGAAATATTCTCTCATCCACAACCTTTATCATCTCACTACAGAACAACCCCAAGATTACTTCGAACACTCTCATAAATCATTTGAATACTCACATAAACACCTTTGAACATTTCCAAACAACACTGAAGCACTTCCAAAATATCATTTTGAATACTCCCAAATAAGATTTATCATCTCTAATTTATCTACACTTACACATTTCATTAACTGAAATTACAACACATCCACCATACTACTCCCTCAGTCTCCAGACTTTACAACATTATCACAAAAACTAACTCATACACTTATGACATGAGACATTTTACCAAAACTAACACAAACACACCCACACACACCACACTTTACTTTGTACAACACCAAAAACAACATCAATTACCCTTGATTACTCCAAAAACATCATTTGAACACATTCAAAAACATCATCAAACTCCTTTGAATACTCACAAAACACAACTGAATACTACCAAAACAGCACCGAATACTGCCCAAACAACACTAAAAATCTCCAGAAACTAAGATCAACACCACCAACTAACACCCATTTTATAGAAATCCCTCAAATCACTATAACCAAGACGATCCCACTCACCTCAGACTATTATATAACATGAGCACAAAAAAAAAACACTCATAAATCATTTGAATACTCACAAAAAAAAAAAAACACCTTTGAACATTTCCAAACAACACCGAAAACACCACCAACTGAAAACATAACATGTACACACACACACACACACAAAAAAAAAAAAAAAAAACTATGACATCCATCAACTATCATCAATGACCACTCACCTCAAATACCACTAAGATCGCAGAAAACACTCATTTTTATAAACATTCACACAAAAAATCACAATCACCAAATCCATACAATATCTAATACACTCCTCTCACTATCACCAACACATACCAGCACAGATAGGGATACCTCCCATGACATCACACTCCATCCTGCGTTTACTTGGCGATCAGCGACGTCACACCCCACTTTTACTTCATTTAACTTAACGAGAGGAAGTTACTTGTTTCAACCTGTTATATCTCCAATATCTAAGATCACCACAATCAAGACGTTTACCAAATTCTATAACCCCTCCACTAAGATCACACATTTTTGTACACATTCTCTTAAAACATCATCATAACGAAGATCACTAACACTGTCTGTACTTTTACTAAGATCACATAACATTTTATCTTCTCTAACTCACCCACCAATTTACATTCTCATTCACACTTACACATTTCATTAACCGAAATTACATCTCATCCACCAAACTCCTCCCTCATTCTCCAGACTTTACAACATTAGCACACACACAAAAAAAACTAACTCATACACTTATGACATGAGACATTACCATAACTAACACACTTACTAACTTTGAACCAACTCTGAACATCACCAAAACACCACTGATCATCTTCAAAAAATACTCTGCACATCATTTGAACACCTTCAAAAAACACCATCAAACACCTCCGAATACTCCCAAAACACTACTGATTTCTACCAAATCACCACAGAATACTACCAAAACACCGTTAAAATCACCAGAATCTAAGTTTAGCATCACCAGCTAACATCCATTTCATAGAAATTCCCTCAAATCACTATAACCAAGAACTCCCTCCCCATGGGCGCAAAAAAAAAAAAAACGAACACAAACCTAATTCGCAAACACTTAGTACATGATCACCATCAACTGAAAACATATCTTGTACACACATAAATCTAAGACAACCACCAACAACAATCACCCATGTTCACTTACCTCAAAAATCACTAATATCACAGAAAACTCTCATTTTTTTATAAACATTCACACAAAAAATCATATTTGACAATATCTAAGTGCACTCACATCACTACCACCAACACACGATGTCACACCTCACAGGACCGGCGAGGTCACCTCCAGTGACGTCACACTCCCATCTGTGTTTACTTGGTAGTTAGTAACATCACACCCAACTCACCTCGTTTCAACCTGTTGTACCCTACATTATCTAAGAACACTGTAACCAAGACGATTACCAGATTTTATGACCCCACCACTAATATCACAGAAATCACTCATTTTTTTAATTATTCACACAAAAATCACGATCACCAATTCCATATCATGTTTACCATCATCTATCAACACTCATCACCAAGATCACCAAAAATCTAAGATCATGCATCTCAAAACTACTATGATCACTGAAAACACATATTTTTAAACATTCGCACAAAAATAAGACATACACAAAAAAACCACGACACTTCCACCAACATCTATAACATAACATGAGCACTATAACATATCACCATCACAAAAAAAAAAAATAATTGACAGACACCCACAACTTATACATTTCAATCACAAATTTAAGACATGACCCCACACACACAGGCCTCACCTATGTTGCATATCACATTCCTCATCCACATCATCCCTAAAACATCCTTCCTTATTCATCCGTATATCTCTAAGAGATATTTTAACCCCCACGGCCCATCACGACGTAGGAGCCAGAGCAACCATCACCACTCCAACACCACCTACTACACTCTAGCTCCTAATGTCATGATGGGCCGTTGGGGTTAAAATATCTCTAAGAGATATACGGATGAATAAGGAAGGATGTTTTAGGGATGATGTGGATGAGGAATGTGATATGCAACATGTGTGGGGTCATCATGTCTTAAATTTGTGATTGAAATGTATAAGTTGTGGGTGTCTGTCAATTATTTTTTTTTTTTGTGATGGTGATATGTTATAGTGCTCATGTTATGTTATAGATGTTGGTGGAAGTGTCGTGGTTTTTTTGGTGTATGTCTTATTTTTGTGCGAATGTTTAAAAATATGTGTTTTCAGTGATCATAGTAGTTTTGAGATGCATGAGCTTAGATTTTTGGTGATCTTGGTGATGAGTGTTGATAGATAATGGTAAACATGATATGGAATTGGTGATCGTGATTTTTGTGTGAATAATTAAAAAAATGAGTGATTTCTGTGATATTAGTGGTGGGGTCATAAAATCTGGCAATCGTCTTGGTTATAGTGTTCTTAGATAATGTAGGGTACAACAGGTTGAAACGAGGTGAGTTGGGTGTGATGTTACTAACCACCAAGTAAACACAGATGGGAGTGTGACGTCACTGGAGGTGACCTCGCCGGTCCTGTGAGGTGTGACATCGTGTGTTGGTGGTAGTGAGGTGAGTGCGCTTAGATATTGTCAAACATGATTTTTTGTGTGAATGTTTATAAAAAAATGAGTTTTCTGTGATATTAGTGATTTTTGAGGTAAGTGAACATGGGTGATTGTTGTTGGTGGTTGTCTTAGATTTATGTGTGTACAAGATATGCTTTCAGTTGATGGTGATCATGTACTAAGTGTTTGCGTATTAGGTTTGTGTTCAAGTTTTTCTTTTTTTTTTTGCGCCCATGGGGAGGGAGTTCTTGGTTATAGTGATTTGAGGGAATTTCTATAAAATGGATGTTAGCTGGTGATGCTAAACTTAGATTCTGGTGATTTTAACGGTGTTTTGGTAGTATTCAGTGGTGATTTGGTAGTAATCAGTAGTGTTTTGGGAGTATTCGGAGGTGTGTGATGGTGTTTTTTGAAGGTGTTCAAATGATGTGCAGAGTATTTTTTGAAGATGATCAGTGGTGTTTTGGTGATGTTCAGAGTTGGTTCAAAGTTCGTAAGTGTGCTAGTTATGGTAATGTCTCATGTCATAAGTGTATGAGTTAGTTGTTTTTTTGTGTGCCAATGTTGTAAAGTCTGGAGAATGAGGGAGGAGTTTGGTGGATGAGATGTAATTTCGGTTAATGAAATGTATAAGTGTGAATGAGAATGTAAATTGGTGGGTGAGTTAGAGAAGATAAAATGTTATGCGATCTTAGTAAAAGTATAGATAGTTTTAGTGATCTTCGTTATGATGATGTTTTAAGATAATGTGTACAAAAATGTGTGATCTTAGTGGAGGGGTTATAGAATTTGGTAAACGTCTTGATTGTGGTGATCTTAGATATTGGAGATATAACAGGTTGAAACAAGTAACTTCCTCTCGTTAAGTTAAATGAAGTAAAAGTGGGGTGTGACGTCGCTGATCGCCAAGTAAACGCAGGATGGAGTGTGATGTCATGGGACGTATCCCTATCTGTGCTGGTATGTATTGGTGGTAGTGAGAGGAGTGTATTAGATATTGTATGGATTTGGTGATTGTGATTTTTTGTGTGAATGTTTATAAAAATGAGTGTTTTCTGCGATCGTAGTGGTTTTGAGGTGAGTGGTCATCGATGATAGTTGATGGATGTCATAGTTTTTTTTTTTTTTGTGTGTGTGTGTGTGTGTGTGTACATGTTATGTTTTAAGTTGGTGGTGTTTTCGGTGTTGTTTGGAAATGTTCAAAGGTGTTTTTTTTGTGAGTATTCAAATGATTTATGAGTGTTTTTTTTTTGCGCTCATGTTATATAATAGTCTGAGGTGAGTGGGATCGTCTTGGTTATAGTGATTTGAGGGGATTTCTATAAAATGGGTGTTAGTTGATTGTGTTGATCTTAGTTTCTGGAGATTTTTAGTGTTGTTTGGGCAGTATTCGATGCTGTTTTGGTAGTATTCAGTGGTGTTTTGGGAGTATTAAAAGGAGTTTGATGATGTTTTTGAATGTGTTCAAATGATGTTTTTGGAGTAATCAAAGGTAATTGATATTTTTTTGGTGTTGTACAAAGTAAAGTGTGGTGTGTGTGTGCGTGTTTGTGTTAGTTTTGGTAAAATGTCTCATGTCATAAGTGTATGAGTTAGTTTTTGTGATAATGTTGTAAAGTCTGGAGACTGAGGGAGTAGTATGGTGGATGAGTTGTAATTTCAGTTAATGAAATGTGTAAGTGTAGATAAATTAGAGATGATAAATCATATTTGGGAGTATTCAAAATGATATTTTGGAAGTGCTTCAGTGTTGTTTGGAAATGTTCAAAGGTGTTTATGTGAGTATTCAAATGATTTATGAGAGTGTTCGAAGTAATCTTGGGGTTGTTCTGTAGTGAGATGATAAAGGTTGTGGATGAGAGAATATTTCTTAAGAGATATTGAGAAAAGGTGGTCTCAAATGATGTATGAGTGTGTTTTGAAGGTGTTCAAAGTAAAGTGAGGTGTGTGTGTGTGTGTGTGTGTGTGTGTGTGTGTGTGTGTGTGTGTGTGTTTGTGTGTGTGTGCGTGTTAGGTGGTCATAGAGTTTTGTGAATATCTTGGATACAGTGATTTTAGTGGATTTGAGATGGGTGATGAGATGCATTTGTGGATGTGAAATGTGAATTTTGTGTGTTCAGAAGAGGTGTGTTGGGAGATGGGTGAGTGGATGTGAAGAAATGTGGGTGAGATGGAGAGGGATATGGGGAGGGTTGTATTAGAAATTTAATGAAATATGGGGAGATTTTACTGAAAATAAAGGTAATGTGTGAATATTTTAAAAGAAATTATAGAATTGAAAAGTTATGATATATTGGAAAAGAATGGAGGGTGTTGAAACATTTCGCAGTAGTTGGGTAGTGAGATGATTAGATGTTGTGAGTATAATATCAATTTATGTGGATACAAGGAGATGGGTATGGAGAGGATTTTATTAGAATTTTAGTAATGTAGGGAGGAATGTGTATTACATTTAAGATTCAGTAAAAAGAAAGGGAAAATTTTGTATCGAATAAATTGTGAATAAATTGGTAAGTGATGAGGGTTGTGGGTAATGTAGTCGAACTAGAGATACCAAAAAAAAAAAAAGTGGTTATAAGTTGTTGGTTGTTGATGTGACTTTTTCTGATGAAATTAGTTAAAACGAGAAAAAATTGTGGGTTGTGGGTGTTGTGGGTTGTGAGTGATGTGGGTTGTGGGTGTTGTCGAACTAGAGATACTGAAAAAGTGGTTATAAGTTGTGGGTTGTTGTTGTGGGTGTTGTGGGGTGTGGGTGATGTGGGTTGTGGGTTTTGGGTGTTGTGGGTTGTGGGTATTGTTGTCAAACTAGAGATACCCAAAAAGATGTTATAAGTGGGTTGTTGTTGTGGGTGTTGTGGGTTGTGAGTGTTGTGGGTTGTGGGTGTTGTGGGTTGTGGGTGTTGTGGGGTTGTGGACGTTGTTGTGACTTTTTCTGATGAAATTAGTTAAAACGAGAAAAAATTGTGGGATGTGGGTGTTGTGGGATGTGGGTGTTGTGGGATGTGGGTGTTGTGGGATGTGATTGTTGTGGATTGTGTTCATGTTTTTTGCACTCATGTTATATCTTAGTTGGAGGTGAGTGTACTCATAGAAATTGGTAATCGTCTTGGTTATAGTGATTAGAGAGGATTTGTGTGAAAATGGGTGTTAGTCTGTTATGTTGATCTTAGATTATGGTGATTTTGGTGGTGTTTTGACTGTATTCAGTGGTGTTTTAGTAGTATTCAGTGGTGTATTTGGGAGTACTCAAAATGATATTTTGAAAGTGTTTCAGTGTTGTTTGGAAATGTTCAAAGGTATTTTTGTGTGTATTCAAATGAGTTATGAGAGTGTTTTGAAGGTGTTCAAAGTAAAGTGAGGTGTGTGTGCGTATTAACTTCGTAATATTTAAAATTGTGACTAGTGAATTTATCGAAAAGTGGTTATAAGTTGTAAGTGTTGTGGTGACTTCTTCTGATGAAATAGTTAAAACGAGAAAAATTGTGGGTTATGAGTGAAAATTGTGAGGTGTTGGTGGGAGTGTGAGGGTTTGGGAGGGTGGGGAGAAGGAGAGAGAGAAGTTACTTCGTGGGGAGTGACCTGAGATGAAATAGTTAAAACGAGAAAAATGTCTAGACTTGAGGAGAGTGAATCTTTTGTAAAGAAATTGTGGATTGTTGTGGGTATTAACGAAAAAATGTGGAACTATTTGGGTTATCCTGGGTTAAGAGCGAAAATGTTTTCCCTATGTTGTATATGAAATGTGTTATACTGAGACAGGGATGACGAAGAAGATCCAGAACAAAAAATGCATAGAATTTCTTCAAGAGAAAAATATGTTGATTTTAGTCAATGAATTGTACCTTTTTTCAATGAATTTTTTTTTGGTTGGATGTATATGAAATGCATTGGTTGTATAATAAATAGTGTTATCCTGCATTTTAAGTTATTGTCTGCTCGACAAGATTCAGCCTGTGTGTGCGGTCATCACGTGACGTCACTGACATAGGGGGAAGTCGACAAGATTCAGCCTATATGTGTGAGGTCATCACGTGACGTCACTGACCGCCGA
>NC_091302.1:25836775-25889702 GCF_038502225.1 Cherax quadricarinatus
TCATGTCATAGAACTCCAGTAGGTTTGTGACAGAGGATTTCCCGTCCCTGAAACCATGTTGGCTGCTGTTGATGAGATCATTCCTTTCTAGGTGTTCCACCACTCTTCTCCTGATAATCTTCTCCATGATTTTGCATACTGTACATGTCAGTGACACTGGTCTGTAGTTTAATGCTTCATGTCTGTCTCCTTTTTTAAAACTTGGGACTACATTTGCTGTCTTCCATGCCTCAGGCAATCTCCCTGTTTCGATAGATGTATTGAATATTGTTGTTAGGGGTACACATAGCGCCTCTGCTCCCTCTCTCAATACCCATGGGGAGATGTTATCTGGCCCCATTGCCTTTGAGGTATCTAGCTCACTCAGAAGCCTCTTCACTTCTTCCTCGGTTGTGTGCACTGTGTCTAGCACATGGTGGTGTGCCCCACCTCTCCGTCTTTCTGGAGCCCCTTCTGTCTCCTCTGTGAACACTTCTTTGAATCTCTTGTTGAGTTCCTCACATACTTCACGGTCATTTCTTGTTGTCTCTCCTCCTTCCTTCCTTAGCCTGATTACCTGGTCCTTGACTGTTGTTTTCCTCCTGATGTGGCTGTACAACAGTTTCGGGTCAGATTTGGTTTTCGCTGCTATATCATTTTCATATTGTCTTTGGGCCTCCCTTCTTATCTGTGCATATTTGTTTCTGGCTCTACGACTGCTCTTTTTATTCTCCTGGGTCCTTTGCCTTCTATATTTCTTCCATTCCCTAGCACACTTGGTTTTTGCCTCCCTGCACCTTTGGGTAAACCATGGGCTCATCCTGGCTTTTTCATTATTCCTGTTTCCCTTGGGTACAAACCTCTCCTCAGCCTCCTTGCATTTTGTTGCTACATATTCCATCATCTCATTAACTGGCTTCCCTGCCAGTTCTATGTCCCACTGAACCCCGTTCAGGAAGTTCCTCATTCCTGTGTAGTCCCCTTTCTTGTAGTTTGGCTTCATTCGTCCTGGCCTTCCTGCTTCTCCCTCCACTTGTAGCTCTACTGTGTATTCGAAGCTTAAAACCACATGGTTACTGGCCCCAAGGGGTCTTTCATATGTGATGTCCTTGATATCTGCACTACTCAAGGTGAATACTAAGTCCAGCCTTGTTGGTTCATCCTCTCCTCTCTCTCTTGTAGTGTCCCTTACGTGTTGGTACATGAAGTTTTCCAGTACCACCTCCATCATCTTAGCCCTCCATGTATCTTGGCCCCCATGCGGGTCCAAGTTCTCCCAATCGATCTCCTTGTGGTTAAAGTCACCCATGATCAGGAGCTTTGCCCTGCATGCATGAGCTCTTCTGGCCACTGTAGCCAGTGTGTCAACCATTGCTCTATTGCTCTCGTCGTACTCTTGCCTTGGCCTCCTGCTGTTCTGTGGTGGGTTATACATCACTGCTATTACCACCTTGGGTCCTCCAGAGTGAAGCGTTCCCGCTATGTAATCACTTTCTTCTCCGCTGTCTCCTCTCTCCAGCTCATCAAAATTCCAGCGATTTTTGATCAGCAATGCCACTCCTCCACCTCCCCTGTTCCCTCTGTCTTTCCTCAGGATTTGGCATCCCGTTGGAAAGATGGCATCTGTTATCATACCTGTAAGCTTGGTTTCTGTGAGAGCTATGATGTCCGGTGATGCCTCTTTGACTCTTTCATGCCACTCCTCCCACTTATTTGTTATTCCATCAGCGTTTGTGTACCATACCTTCAGTTTCCTTTCCATCACTGTGGTTTGGGGGGCCTGTGAGGGTGGGAGACCTGGTAGCATACTGTGGGATTCTATAGCTCGGTGTTGGGTGGAGGCTGTGGGTATGGATTGTAGTGTGTGTTGGGATGGTGTGATAGGTTGTATGGTTCTGAGAATAGTTGTGTGTGTGCTTGCCCTTGCTGTTCTGTTCTGCTCTGACTGACCTCTGCTGGTTCCATCCTTGTCTCTTTTCCTAGCTCCTTTTGCTTTTTTCCTCTCCCTCAGCTGCTGTCGTTCTGTTTGTGTTCTGTCTCTGTCTAGGAACACCTTCTTGTACTCTTCCGAGTATTTCAATCGTGGTTTCTCTTGGAGGATCCTGTTCCGCACTGTTTCCTCCTGAGAATCAGCTTGATTGGTCGGTTTCTCCCCTTCGAGTACCCCCCTATTCTCTGAAAATTTACAATCTCGTCCATCTCTTCACCTATTTCAGTGATGATTTTCTCAATCTCCTTTCTTTCTTCCTGCTGCCTTTCAGTGTATGTCCTTTCCTCTCTCTCCTGAAGCCCATGGATAAACACTGATTTTGCCCTTTCCTCCTCCCATTGCCTCATCCTCTGTGACTCTGGATCCTGCCAGTATGTGGTCAGTTTCTCCCTTGATTTTTCCAGTGGCTCTTGATAGCATGGTTGTGCCTCAGCATTCGACCTATCACCCTCTCCATCTGCAACCAGCTGTTCTTCCCTTTCACTCCTTGGCCCTCCTTGGCAAGCTGATATGACCTTAGCATAATTCATAATTCCTTCCTTCCTGTTCGGCCTCGCAGCTTCATATGCTGTGTCTTCTCTGGTCACTGCCCCTGTGTGTGTGTGTGTGTGTGTCTGTGTGTGTGTGTGTGTGTGTATACATATGTATACAGGGAGTAGGTTGGTAGACAGCAACCACCCAGGGAGGTACTACCGTCCTGCCAAGTGAGTGTAAAACGAAAGCCTGTAATTGTTTTACATGATGGTAGGATTGCTGGTGTCTTTTGTCTGTCTCATAAATATGCAAGATTACAGGTACGTCTTGCTACTTCTACTTACACTTAAGTCACACTACACATACATGTACACGTTTATTTATACACACTCATCTAAGTTTTCTTTGATTTGATCGTAATAGTTCTTATTCTTATTACTTTTCCTTTTATATCCATGGGGAAGTGGAATAAGAATCTTTCCTCCGTAAGCCATGCGTGTTGTAAAAGTCAACTAAAATTCCGGGAACAATGGGCTAGTAACCCCTTTTCCTGTAATAATTACTAAAAAGAATAAGAAGAAAAATGTCAAAGTGGGATGTCTGAATGTGCATGGATGTTGTGCAATGATAAGAAAGAGATGATTGTGGATGTTATGAATGAGAAGAAGCTGGATGTCCTGGCTTTAAGTGAAACAAAGCTGAAGGGGGCGGGAGATTAAATGGTATTAGGTCAGGGGTTTCAAATAGAGTTAGAGCTAAAGAAGGAGTAGCAATAATGTTGAAGGATAAGCTATGGCAGGAAAAGAGGGACTATAAATGTATTAATTCAAGGATTATGTGGAGTAAAATAAAGGTTGGATATGAAAAGTGGGTTATAGTAAGCGTATATGCACCTGGAGAGGAGAGAAGTGTAGAGGAGAGAGAGAGATTTTGGGAAATGTTGAGTGAATGCGTGGGGAGTTTTGAACCAAGTGTGAGAGTACTTGTGGTTGGGGATTTCAATGCTAAAGTGAGTAGAAATGTTGTGGAGGGAGTAGTAGGTAAATTTGGGGTGCCAGGAGTAAATGAAAATGGGGAGCCTTTAATTGAGCTATGTGTAGAAAGTGGTTTGGTAATAAGTAATACATATTTTATGAAAGAGAGGATAAATAAATATACAAGGTATGATAAAGAACGTAATGAAAGTAGTTTATTAGATTATGTATTGGTGGATAAAAGGTTGATGGGTAGGCTCCAGGATGTACACGTTTATAGAGGGGCAACTGATATATCGGATCATTATTTAGTTGTAGCTACAGTTAACGTAAAAGGTAGGTCTTAGAGATATGTAATGTCACCATGGTTGTATAATATATTTATAGATGGGGTTGTAAAAGAAGTAAATGCTAGGGTATTAGGGAGAGGGGTAGGACTAAATTATGGGGAATCAAATACAAAATGGGAATTAACACAGTTACTTTTGCTGATGATACTGTGCTTATGGGAGATTTTAAAGAAAAATTGCAAAGGTTAGTGGACGAGTTTGGGAGTGTGTAATGGTAGAAAGTTGAAAGTGAACATAGAAAAGAGTAAGATGATGAGGGTATCAAGAGATTTAGATAAAGAAAAATTGGATATCAAATTGGGGAGGAGGTGTATGGAAGAATTGAATGTTTTCAGATATTTGAGAGTTGACGTGTCAGCGGATAGATTTATGAAGGATGAGGTTAATCATAAAACTGATGAAGGAAAAAAGGCGAGTGGTGCGTTGAGGTACATGCGGAGACAAAAAAACGTTATCTGAGGCAAAGAAGGGAATGTATCAAAGTATAGTAGTATCAACACTCTTATATGGGTGTGAAGCTTGGGTTGTAAATGCTGCAGCAAGGAGGCGGTTGGAGGCAGTGGAGATGTCCTGTCTAAGGGCAATGTGTGGTGTAAATATTATGCAGAAAATTCGGAGTGTGGAAATTAGGAGAAGGTGTGGAGTTAATGAAAGTATTAGTCAGAGGTTTGAAGAGGGGATGTTGAGGTGGTTTGGTCATTTAGAGAGAATGAATCAAAGTAGAATGACATGGAGAGCGTGTAAATCTGAAAGGAAAGGAAGGCGGGGTAGTGGTCGTCCTCTGAAATGTTGGAGGGAGAGGATAAAGGAGGTTTTGTGGGCGAGGGGCTTGGACTTCCAGCAAGCGTGCGTGAGTGTGTTAGATAGGAGTGAATGGAGACGAATGGTATTTGGGACCTGACGAGCTGTTGGAGTGTGAGCAGGGTAATATTTAGTGAAGGGATTCAGGGAAACCGGTTATTTTTATATAACCGGACTTGAGTCCTGGAAATGGGAAGTACAATGCCTGCACTCTAAAGGAGGGGTTTGGGATACTGGCAGTTTGCAGGGATATATTATGTATCTTTATACGTATATGTTTCTAAGCTGATGTATTCTGAGCACCTCTGCAAAAACAGTGATTATGTGTGAGTGTGGTGAAAGTGTTGAATGATGATGGAAATATATATATATATATATATATATATATATATATATATATATATATATATATATATATATATATATATATATATATATATATATATGTCGTGCCGAATAGGCAGAACTTTCGATCTTGTCTTAAATAGCAACGCTCATCTCGCCATATAGGACAAGCGAAAATTTTTGTATGCAATAATTTCGCCAAAATCATTTTGAGCCTAACGAAAAAAATATATTTGATTGTGTTTGTTTAGTACTAAATTATTGTAAACGTATTTAAAATATATATAGTTGGGTTAGGCTAAAATAAATTGCTCTTGTTATAATAAGGTTAGGTAAGTTTTCTAAGATTCTTTTGGTGCAAAATTTAAAATATTTACATTAACGTTAATAAAAAAATATATCTTTAAACGTATAAGAGAAAATTTCAGAAAGGACTTAATTTTAAATGAGTTCTTCCTAAATGACCAGTTTTACTTATTCGGCACGACATATATATATATATATATATATATATATATATATATATATATATATATATATATATATATATATATATATATATATATATATATATATATATATATATATATATATATATATATATATATATATATATATATATATATATATATATATATATATATATATATATATATATATATATATATATATATATATATATATATATGTATATATATATATATATATATATATATATATATATATATATATATATATATATATATATATATATATATATATACCTATATATATATACCTATATATATATGTATATATATATATATATATATATATATATATATATATATATATATATATATATATATATATATATATATATATATATATATATATATCTTACCTCAGTGTAGAGCTTGGTAACGTGAGTGGCCAGTAGACGACGCACTAATCTCATGCTTTTCTCCCTCTGCAGAAAAGAGAACTTGATGCTAGAGATATATTTGTACCAGTCAGAGCAAGGATACAAGCTTCGTAATGTGATAATTGTGTAGAAATGTAATATAAGATTATAGTATTTTTATTGTAATTTATATTTAATCTATTAGAGATAGAATTCATTGAAAAATTGACGACAGGAAATTTTAAGGCCTGTAGGAATGTATCTACTTGATAGCTTTTAAATATATATATATATATATATATATATATATATATATATATATATATATATATATATATATATATATATATATATATATATATATATATATATATATATATATATCACCATCTATCCTTGGAAGAATGGCAAGCTCTTAGCATGGGACTATACCTGTGTGTCCACACTGGCTGACACCTATATCCATCACAGTGTGGGGCGACAGGGAGGAGCTGCTGACCACAGGGAGGAGTACAAGATCAGCAAGTACAGGGACATTAGCCAACAGTATCAATTTGTCCCAGTGGGATCAGAGACCTTGGGATCATGGGGAAAAAATGCCACACGTTTCCTTAAAGAATTGGGTTCCAGACTCATCGACACCACCAGGGACCCAAGGGCAGCCACTTTCATGTTCCAGCGCCTCAGCGTCGCCATCCAGAGGGGAAATGCTTGCTGCATACTTGGCTCACGTCCAGCCTCCTAGGAGCTGGAGGAAATTCATCATCTTTGATACATTGTGCCATTGTATTCATGTTTATGTTTTTTTCTGTAAATGTATTTTGTTTATTAATAAATGTTCACATAGAATAAAACATATATATAAAATGTATATATATATATATATATATATATATATATATATATATATATATATATATATATATATATATATATAGTGTGAAATCCTTAAATATATATATATATATATATATATATATATATATATATATATATATATATATATATATATATATATATATATATATATATATATATATATATATATTTATAATGTTTGAAGAGTAAAGCACGGGACACTTCTCCCACTGCAACTCAGAAGGAAGGAAAAGTGATAAATGGAGAAAATACAAAGCATATTGAAAGTCTGGAAGTGAACATCAGCGGATATCACGAGCATTAACTCACACGTTTATTAGAGTGATAGATTTTGAGGACTCCCATGATCAGTATCTCAGGAATTCCATAGTAGGATCGTGTCACGACCTACTTCTGAATCTGTGAGAGTCTTGAGTAGCGTTATAGAGGCACCAGTCCTCAGGTGCCTCTGGGAATCTTCAGTAGTCACAGAGTCCCAGCCTATAAACACGACCTACAACCAGCGCCTCGGGGAGACCTTTGTAGAGTGGTGGTGGTTCATTCGTCAGGAAACTACACATTGTCTCCTGACACTGGTCTTTCTTAGACGATGACCCGTTTAGTGGCTAAGCATTAGTTGGCTTACCGGGGCTATGCTTAACACCCCATTTAAAACAAAAAATCACTACACAGTGGTGAATCCTAATATATCACAAAAGATTATCACAATTTTGATTAGTGCTGACAATTATCCGAGTACCTGAGCAAACCGACCAACAAGACAGAGAGAGATGAGGGAAGAGGGAGGGGGCGTATCCTTACCTTCGTCCAGAGAGCGTCAGGAATAAAAGTGACTTGCAAGACACTGCAAATCTTGAGTGAGATGTAGGCGAGGTAGTAATAAGAGAGCTTGGTGATTGTGAGGTAGAGCATGATGGTGGCATTGACGGTGCTACTTAGGAGCATCATGGCTACAGCTGGCCCGGCGTATTCCACCACCTCCATCACGATGTCGTCTAGGACTAAAAGACGTCGCGATACACCACAATATATGTCGCCTGAGTGAACTCTCTTGGCTGTGTTTCTGGTCTCAGACACAGCATCTGACGTTTGCTTCCCTGAAATCTTTTTTTTTTTTAATAAAAATGATAGGACATACATCCACAATTTTTATGTAGGAAACTGGAAAAAAACATTTTTTTTTTAATTGTTATGCCCTTAATTAAGAACAAAATATATTCAACGGAGATGATTTATATAAGTGCCTGTGACAGCAAAATATGAAATCTTTGACTGTTACATGAAATTATGTAACAATGTTTATGGGGTAATTCTAAGATGTGGATACAGATTTATAAAGTGTTCTTGAGATGTTCTTTGGATAAACATTAATAAGATGTTGTTAAGATGATGTCTGTGATCAGCTCCGACATAGAACAGCCGCCTCCACCTGGTGAGTTATTGGTATTTTGGATGATTAGTTTTTCAGTCGTTCAAAATAGCTGACAGCTGCTCAAGGTGTATATATATACATTGTTTGTCTTGACAAAATATACCTATATGGATCATATCTGATTAAATTTCATTAAACAGACGCTGCATAATCCATAAAACCTCTTAAACGTCTGTCCACATGTCTCAGTGTTATCCACGGATTATTACTACAATAATAATAATAATAATAATAATAATAATAATAATAATAATAATAATAATAATCTATGGATAAGCAATAAGATGTTTCCTGGATAAACGATATGTGGTGTTACAGAGATGTTATGTTGATGAACATTTATGTGCGTTGTGGAGATACTTTGTGGGTCAATGTTTGCGGATGTGTTTGCATGTTTACCGCTGCCCAGAGGCTGTGCCCAA
The DNA here is from genome assembly GCF_038502225.1 of Cherax quadricarinatus. NCBI lineage: Eukaryota > Metazoa > Arthropoda > Malacostraca > Decapoda > Parastacidae > Cherax > Cherax quadricarinatus. The sequence goes on from NC_091302.1 coordinate 25,845,305, forward strand.
AATATGACCAGTTAGCTATATTAAAACTTATTCTAATGTATTAGTTCTTTCAATATGATAAGCGTTTAATATGAATTCATTTTTTTTTTCGGGGGGGGGGGGTAATTGGAACTGAGATAATTTCTCGCTGTAGTCATATTTTAACCGAAAATTGTAAGTGAATGTTGTTCATGATTGAACTCCATGGTAAGAAAGTGTTTCGTAAGATTATTTCCGAAATTTAAAGTGGTGTTTTTAAAATCGGAATAATGTACCATGAGGTGATATAGTAAGTATACTGTTAAGGACCTCATAAATACCCATGGCGCACAGTTACAATATAATATTATTGTTTTCATAAAATTTGCAATGCCTAGTTATAATATTAAAAGTATCTCCATGGCCCAAAAATGATAAAATAATCAGTAATTAAATGAATCTACAGTTAAAATCTATAGTTAAAATAATTTTTTGGAGTTAAAAAATATAAGCATAATCAATGTTTAGACAAAACGAACCTGTGGTATGCATATGGGTGGTAGGCAAGGATTGATGTGTCTGTGTATGCCCCACTTGGCGGAGGAAAAGGCTTCCGTTCCCAGGGCCGGGAAGGGCCGACCTAGCACGTCTACTGCTCTCTCGATTTCCAGACTCAGGAGTTTTAGAAGACAGTTAAGGAGAACACAGAGAGCGAGAGCCGTTACCTCGATGAAGATGTCACAGACGGTGGATGGTATGTGGTAGAGGCCGACTACTTTACTCATAGGAATGATGAGGAAGCCACACACTAGGAAATACGTGGCGTAGATCAGTCCTACGTTAATGACTATAACACACAGCACTTGCATCACGTCTGTTTGGTCCAGAAGGCGTCGTCTTTGTAGCTGAATGTTCGTTTGGTTCATAGTACAGAGGATATGAACTAACTTAGGGCTGCGCAGGGCCAGGTACGGGAAGAACATGGCTGAAATAAGATATGTAACATAGTTGAGAATGTGGGCACTGATGGTTGAGGTTATGCCACGGTGATAATCTGGAGCATTGATCACACATGACATCGAGAGTGTGACTATAGCCACAACCATCATCCAGGACCATATCATAGCCAGCACAGACCTCCTCACCTCCAGCTGACCTCCTGGCAAGTACTTCCATTTGTATGGGAAACCACCAACCAACCTCAGGATCCCCAGCAGCGTGAATACTAGACTACAGGACAGGTTTTTCATATTGAAGGCCATGATACAATATCACGAATACTTTGTACACTTCGCCTCGAAATTTGCTCTTGTTATCACATGAACAATCAGATGCACAAGGAAATGAATTTCTCACAAAATATATGTTAAATGTAACGAACAAGCTGAGTGGAAGGCGGGAGGGAGTGGTGGAGTGTCGAGACTATATGATAATGACTCAAGCTGTGTTCAGGTAGTGTAGCTGGTCTGTACACACTAACTACGCAAGTAAGGATATTGACCGATACGAGGTAGCTCACGTCTCAAGCAACCAGGGCTACAAATATCATCAGAAACCTTAAAAAAGGTAAATGGAGGGAGGAAATTTATTTTCTTTATTAAAATTAAGATATGTGTACAATTGAAAACGTATGTTAGAACAAGCGGAAATATAGATTTTTTTATGAACTGTACACGTCAACTATGCCATCATATACAGTAGACTAAGAATATACACGTAAACTATACCATCATATACAGTAGACTAAGAATATACACGTCAACTATACCATCATATACAGTAGACTAAGGATATACACGTCAACTATACCATCATATACAGTAGACTAAGGATATACACGTCAACTATACCATCATATACAGTAGACTAAGGATATACACGTCAACTATACCATCATATACAGTAGACTAAGGATATACACGTCAACTATACCATCATATACAGTAGACTAAGGATATACACGTCAACTATACCATCATATACAGTAGACTAAGGATATACACGTCAACTATACCATCATATACAGTAGACTAAGGATATACACGTCAACTATACCATCATATACAGTAGACTAAGGATATACACGTCAACTATACCATCATATACAGTAGACTAAGGATATACACGTCAACTATACCATCATATACAGTAGACTAAGGATATACACGTCAACTATACCATCATATACAGTAGACTAAGGATATACACGTCTACTATACCATCATATACAGTAGACTAAGGATATACACGTCAACTATACCATCATATACAGTAGACTAAGGATATACACGTCAACTATACCATCATATACATTAGACTAAGGATATACACGTCAACTATACCATCATATACAGTAGACTAAGGATATACACGTCAACTATACCATCATATACAGTAAAATAAGGATATACACGTCAACTATACCATCATATACAGTAGACTAAGGATATACACGTCAACTATACCATCATATACAGTAGACTAAGGATATACACGTCAACTATACCATCATATACAGTAGACTAAGAATATACACGTCAACTATACCATGATATACAGTAGACTAAGGATATACACGTCAACTATACCATCATATACAGTAGACTAAGGATATACACGTCAACTATACCATCCATATATAAAGTAGACTGAGGATATACACGTCAGCTATACCATCATATACAGTAGACGGAGAATATACATGTCAACTATAGGATCATACAGAGTAGACTGAGGATATACATGTCAACTATACCATCATATACAGTAGACTAAGGATATACACGTCAACTATACCATCATATACAATAAACTGAGGATATTCACGTCAGCTGTACTATCCATATATAAAGTAGGCTGAGGATATACACGTCAGCTATACCATCATACAATAAACTGAAGATATACACGTCAACGAGTATATCCTATGAGGAGAAGGTAAGGGAAATCAACCTGACGACACTAAAGGACAGAACGGATAGGGGAACATGCTAACAATATATGAAAGACCGAGAGGAATTGACAAGGTGGAAAGTAACAGAATGTTTCAGAGATTGGACACAGCAACAAGGGTTTACAACTCAAAGTCAAAAACTAAGATGAGTCACAAGGATGTTAGAAAGTATTTCTTCAGTAAAAACGTTGTCAGGAAGGTCCTGACAACTCTTTTATCGAACAATCTGAAGAGTGATATGTAAGGGAGTCAGGAATCACACACACACACATAGCTTTAAGAAGAAGTATGATAAAGCTCATGGAGCAGGGAAAGGATGGCCCTAGTAACGACCAGCGAAGAGGCAGGGCCAGGAGCTACGATTCGACCCCTGGATTCACAGGTAGGTGAGTGCAAATAGGTTAGTAAATACCCACTCTTGGAGCGGAGTCAGAGTGGCCTAGTAGCGATTATCAAAGAGGAGGGGCAAGGAACTATGACTCAAGCCTTGAAACCACGTGTAGATTAATGCACACCCACACACACTCACACACAGACAAACACATACACGCACATACACACACAAATGCACACACACACACACACACAAATATACACTTGACTGCGACAGAACATGAGAAGAAGAACAGAAACTGAAAGAGAGGGTACGAAGATACAAGGAGGAGAGAGAGGCAAAGACGGAGATGGGCAGGAGAACCCAGACTCAGGAGGAGAAACAAATACAACCTCCCTCAGAACCACTTACAGAAGGCATCAACCCCATTAACTCCAATGCACCCATACAATCTAACCCACAACCTGTATGCCATACCTACTGCCCCCACCTCCCTCAACACAAACTCCACCCTCACAGCAACCCACCATAATTCCTTGCCAGGTCTCCCACTTTCCCAACCCCAACATACCCCCCAGACCACAATTTTAGAAAAGAGGATGAAGGTTTGGTATATGAATGCGGATGCAATAACAAATAAATGTGAGGAGTGGCATGAAAGAATCAAGGAAACGTCCCCAGATATCATAGCACTCACAGAAACAAAACTCACTGGGATGATAACAGATGTAATCTTTCCACCCAGATATCAGATCATGAGGAAAGAAAGAGGAAGCAGAGGGGAAGGAGGAGTTGCACTGCTCATTAAAAACTCGTGAGGATTTGAGGACATGGAAGGAATTGACAGAATGGGCAAAAGGGACTACATAGTAGGAACAGTTCAGTCAGGGGGCCCTAAGGTGGTAATTGCAGTGATGTATTACCTGCCGCAGAACTGCAGGAAGCCATGAGAAGAATATGACGAGAGCAACAGAGCAGTTGTGGACACACTAGATGAAGTGGCCAGAAGAGCTCACATGAGTAGAGCGAAGTTACTAGTTATGGGTGATTTCAGTCACAAGGAGACTGACTGGGAAAACCTGGAGCCATATGGAGGTTCCAGAACATGGAGAGCCAAAATGTTGAATGTAGTTCTGGAAAACTTCTTGCATCAACATTTTAGGGACACTACCAGAGAAAGAGGTGAGGATGAACCAACAAGACTCGACCTTGTATTCACCCTGAGTAGCTCAGACATCAAGGGCATCACATATGAGAGGCCCCACAGAGCTAGTGATCATGTGGTTCTGAGCTTTGAATACATAGTAGAGTTACAAGTGGAAAGGGTAACAAGAGTCGGATGGGAGAAACCAGACTACAAAAGGGGAGACTACACCGGCATGAGAGACTTCCTGCAAGAGGTACAGTGGGAAAGAGAACTGGTAAGAAAATCAGTAAATAAAATGATGGACTATGCGACAAGAAAATGCAAGGAGGATGAGGAGAGTTTTTTTCCCAAGGGAAACAGAAATAATGGAAAGACCAGAATGAGCCATTGGTTCAACCAAAATTGCAGGGAGATATAAACTAAGTGTGCTCGAGAATGAAAAAGTACAGAAGACCAAGGACCCAGGAAAATAACGAGACCAGTCGAAGAGCCAGAAACGAGTATACACAGATAAGGAGGGAGGCCCAGAGACAATTCGAAAATGATATTGCATTGAAAGTCAAATCTCACCCAAAACTGCTGCATAGCGACATCAAGAGGAAAACAACAGTCAAGGATCAGGTAATCAGGCCGAAGAAGAAAGGTGGGGAATTCACAAGAAACAACCAAGAGGTATGTGTGGAGCTCAACATGAAAATTAAAGAAGTATTCACAGTAGAGACAGGAAAGACTCCAGGAATTCAGAATAGGGGGGTACACCAACAAAATATAACGAAATACACACAACTGAGGTGAAGAAGCTGCTATATGAACTTGATACCTCAAAGGCAGGGGAACTGGACAACATCTCTATGTGGGTCCTTAGAGAGGGAGCAGAGATGCTGTGTGTGCCACTAGCAAAAATCTTCAACACATCTATTGAAACTGTACAACTATCTGAGGTATGGAAGGTGGCAAATGTAGCCTCTGTTTTTAATAAAGGAGACAGACACGAGGCATTAAACTACAGACCAGTGTCACTGACGTGTACAGTAGGTAAAATCATAGAGATTATCAGGAGGAGAGTGGTGGAGCACTTAGAAAGGAACAAGCTTATGAACGACAACCGGCATGGTTTCAGGGAAAGGAAATTCTGTGTCATGAACCTACTGGAGTTTTATGACAAAATAACAGAAAACACAAGAGAGAGGGGTGGGTAGATTGCATCTTCTTGGACTGCAAGAAGGCTTTCGACACAGTTCCTCACAAGAAGTTAGTGCATAAGCTAGAGGATCAGACATGCATAACAGGAAAGGCACTGCAATAGATCAGAGAAAACCTGACAGGGCAGCAACAACGAGTCGTCAGAGTGGGCGCCTATGACGAGCGGGGTTCCATAGGGATCAGTCCTTGGACCAGTGCTGTTCTTAGTATATATGAATGAGATGACAGAAGGGATAGACTCAGAAGTGTCCCTGTTTTGAAGATGATGTGAAGTTAATGAGGAGTCCAGTGCCTTCTTGAAGACAGCCAAGGGTTTATTGGTAATCCCTCTTATGTATGCTGGGAGGCAGTTGAACAATATTGGGCCCAGGACACTTATTTTGTTGTCTCTCAGTGTATTTGTGGCGCCCCTGCTTTTCAATGGGGAAATGTTGCATCTCCTGCCGAGTCTTTTGCTTTCATAGGGAGTGATTTTCGTATGCAAGTTTGGTATTAATCCCACTTGAATTTTCCAAGTGTATTATTATGTATCTCTCTCGCGTGCATTCCAGGGAATACAAATCGGGAGACTTCAATCATTTGCAGTAATATAGGTGCCTTATCGTACTTACGTGTACCGTGAAAGCTCTTTGTACACTCTCCAGGTCAGCAATTTCGCCTGCCTTGAAGGGAGCAGTTAGTGTACAGCAGCTTAGAGAGAACATTTTGTGCCCTATTACACCATAGTCACACTTGTCGAAGGTTTTTGCAAAGACTGTGTTGCCCTGGGTTTTGTAATTGATGCGTATCTAGGTGGTTGGTAATCTTGCTTCTTAGAACCCTTTAAAAGATTCTTATGATAAGGGATGTTAGTGTTATCGGTTTGTAGTCCTTTGCAACTGCTTTACTGCCACCTTTGTAGAGTGGGGCTATGTCTGTTGTTTTTAGTGAGTGTGGGATAATCCCTGTATCCATGCTTCCTCTCCATAGGGGCAGAGTGCATGGACATGTCATTTATTGCAGGCTCTCGTGATCAGAGCCTGCTTCCGGGCTATACTGAGTCTGCAGTTGTCTAACATAGCCATGCTGATTCGCTAACGAGGTAGCAACAATGTGTAGTTGGCAATTTTATGACACTCCGCCAATAAATGTGGACCGGTTCGGCCAGTAAACGGGTATTTGACCACTCTGTCAATTCTGGCCAGTAGACAACACTTGTGTTCCCAGTCTATTCCTACTGGGTTTTCTGTGACAAACTTTGGTTCATTCAGCGAAAACCCAGGTGGGTGTTGTGTGTACCAAAGGGTTATGTGTTATTATGGTGACGTCACAAGATGGCGTCGAAGGTGTATTGTGTCGGCGTCTGGCCAGGTGGCGCAAGCGAGGGTGTGCCTGGTCAGCTCAAATTACACACAACAGCCGTTAGCGCCAGCTTAGTCGACTGATTGTAACTGTTATTGGCAACATAATGTAGGATGTTACTCACACTGTACAAAGGGTTCTAGTGAGCATCTCTGTGTTCATTAATAGTCAATTAAGAAGGACCAATTGCCTCGTGGCAATGTTACTCGTACTCACTGGTGCTATCTAGGCTCTAGCTAATTCTGGTGGTTCTGTAGGACCAACAATGTCGAACCACCATCTGGTTTGAAGGATCATAAATGTGTAGAACAGAGGATGTCTGTGGGTTTATGACTGGCTAGGTTAGTAGTCCATGTCCAGTCATTAGATCCAGTCTAGAACCTGCCACCCCATTCTATATTACCTCATTTAATTCAACGTACATCAAGTCTCACATTGGGCAGTGTGTGCATTGTTGCAACCCCTGAATGGGTTGCAATGATTATTATGTATATATATATATAATTACCTTTTCATTTAATTTTATATTGCTTATATTTGCGATAATAGCTAAATCGTAAATGTATTGCTTTATATTGTTATTTGACTTGTTAGGTAGGATGTAACATATTATGTGCTCAGTTCAAGTCTTGATTGTCTAACTACTGTAATTATCGCTCTTTGCTCGTTATTCTGCCGGCTTCTGTTTCTTGCTGGGCGACTGCTGTCCACGGAGCTATCACGTGATCGAGGGGGGGGGGGTGTCCTCACCTCGCCTGAAGTATTCAGTCTGATCTAGACTCTCTTGGTGGTTGGACAGATTGTCTGTCTCATTCTTATTAGTTCTGTAGAACTCTGTTCACAGAACATTGTACAGACTTAGTGATTTTCGACGTTGTACTGAGGTTGTGTGTCTCATAGACACTCTGAGTAACTCAGGTCCTGACCTAATTTGTACTGGTATCTGTGTATTATCACAGTCGGGGATTTTTTTACGCTGAACTTAGATTCAGTAGTATGGGAGTTTTGTGACTTTTGTGGAGGATCTGCTGATGGTCCCTACTTAGTGTCATTATATTATCTCCTTGATCTTGATTGTGTTGCAGTTGCTTGTTGTATTGCTATTGGGCTTAGCATTCTTTTTATTGTTCAAGCAGACTGTTCTGGTTGCCAGTCGGTCAAGAAGTTAGTTTATTTGAGGACTTTGTCAGTCACTTGTTTAAGTCTAGTCGAGTCTTGAGACATAGCGAACTACTTAGAGCACTTACACACATACACACTTACTTGTACATATTTGTAATATCTTATTAAATGTTAATGTACCAGACGGTACTTAAGAATTATAAATGTGATATGTGCTTTCAGCACAATAATATTGTACTTGAGAGAAGTGATATTATTTTGATTACTGTGATTAATTTAATTTAATTTAATTTGATAATATACCTCTAGACTTAATAAATTAATTAAATTTTAATTTCTCTAGTTAGTAGCCTACCAATTGTAATCCTGAAGCACTACTGAATCATACTGAATTCTAATGGATAATTGGACAAGGATACTGACTACTTGTTACGAAAACCCAGTAACAGGCTGGATGCTAGAAGGGCAGTCCTTTCTAGTATTCACTGGAGATTTCTAAGCTTTTAGAATCGCGTTTTTTGTAACATACATTGATAGATAGTTTCATCGGTATGTCTCTGGTGGAGGTAGGTAGGTGTGTGTGTGTGTGTGTACTCACCTAATTGTGATTGCAGGGGTCGGTTCATAACTCCCGGCCGCCCCGTCTTCACTCTGTGTGTGTGTGTGTGAGTGTGTGTGTGTGTGTGTGTGTGTGTGTGTGTGTGTGTGTGTGTGTGTGTGTGTGTGTGTGTGTGTGTGTGTGTGTGTGTGTGTGTGTGTGTGTGTGTTTGGGTGTGTCTGTGTGTGAACTCACCTACTTGTATTCACCAGGGCTCCATTCACAGCTCCTGGCCCCGCCTCTTCTCTGGTCGCTACTAGGTCTACTCTTTCCCTGCTTCACGAACTTTTTCGTATATTTTCTTAAAGCTATGATGGATCCTGCCTCCACTACATCACTCTCCAGATTGTTCCACTTCCTGACAACTCTGTGACTGAAGAAATACTTCCTAACATCCCTATGACTCATCCGAATTTTCAACTTCCAGTTGTGACTCCATCTTTCAGTGTTCCTGCTCTGAGACATTCTGTCTCTTTTCACCTTCTCAATTTCTCACAGTATTTTATATGTCGTTATCACGTCCCGCTTACCCTTCCTATCCTCCAGTGTTATCAGTTGATTTCCCCTAACCTCTTCTCTTAGGATATACCCCTTATCTCCGAGACTAGTCTTGTTGCAAACTTTTGTACTTTTTACTTTCTTGACGTACTTTACCAGGTGTGGGCCATGTATTCGCTGATCCATTGCAGTACCTTTCCTGTTTTTCCTGCCTGATTATCTAGCTTTTGCACAGATCCTTTGTGCAGAACTGTACTGAAAGCCTTCATACAGTCCGAGAAAATACTCATCCTTCTCTCGCCTGTCTTGTTTCTGTCACATTATCGTAAAAGTCTAATAGTAGGTTTGTGAAACAATGCTGGGGATTGTGTGTAATATCATTCTTTTCTAGGTGCCCTACTACTCTTCTCGAGATAATCTTCTGCAGGACTTTGCAAACTATAAATGTTAGTGACAATCGGGTGTAGTTTATTGCTGTCTGTCTGTGTCATTTCTTAAAAAATGGGACTACATTTGCTGTCTTTCACATCTCAGGTGGTTGCCCAGTTTCGATAGGTGTGTTGAAAATTGTTAATGACACACACAGTACTTCTGCTTCCTCTCTCAAGACCCATTGAGAGATGTCCGGTCCCACCCTCTTTGAGGTATCTAGTTCACTTACCATCTTCACCTTCTCCTCGGTTATGTGCACTGTGTCCAGCACTTGTTGGTTTACCCTATGATTCCTGTCTGATGGAGTCCTTTCTGTCTCTGCTGAAAATACTTAAATCGTTTGTAGATGAATGGTTCAGAGAACCGACATGTTGATAAATTAGACACATGTGCAATTCTTCGGTATCTTTAGAATTGCACATGTGTCTAATTTATCTACTTAAATCGTGTTGAGATCTTAACATACTTCTTGGTCGTTTCATGTGGTCGTCCCTCCTTCCATCCTTCCTCATCTTCATTACTTGGTCCTTGATTGTTGTTTTTCTCCTGATGTGGCCGAACAGCTTTGGGTCAGACTTGGCTTTCGATGCTATGTAATTGTCGAATTGCCGCTGGATCTCTCTCCTTACCTGTGCATGCAAAACAACCACGGGGGAAGTTGAAAGATAGCTCTAGGTCTTGCAATCAACACATCATCAGGAGTTTGGAATGTTCCAGAAAAGAGGATAGAATCAAGCCAACACGTTCAGAGTGAGCGTTTTTACTAGAATGAGGGAGGAGGGAAGCTGAGAATAAGAGCCCAGGCATGCCACTTATGCCAATGTCTGGTACCGGGATATCACAACACAAATATGCGATACGGACTGCCCAAGACTTAGTGTCATTTTTAGCCACATTAGAGTCCTTAATAACATGGCAAATTGGCCAGAAGCTAAAGTCGTTGTCCTTTGTTCCACTTAGCTTGGACGAAACATTATAGAATCAGCCAACATAAAACATAATACACTTTCATTATATAATAATAGTAGCTGCTTATTCAAATTATATTCGTTCATAGTGGAGGTTATAGTCCATAGCCTAATACTCTTATACAAATGCGATGGATTGTATTAAATGTAGCACACAGAGGGATAGTGTCGGGTCTGATAGTTAAACCATAGTCTCCCTAAGAACGTTGTGGGATAAAACTGACCTAACTATATCCATTGTACCTTTTGGTAAGCTGCATATGTCTCCTCTTTAAATGAGCTCCCCTTTATATGAGTAGCCGTGAACCATTTTCTAAGGTATTGAAACTACCCAGACAGTTGCCAGATATCAATATTTAGAATGTTATGCCATTTACATCATATCGAAGTTTACGGAATTCTTAATAATTGTCATACCACTGACTTATGCTCGTCTGGTTGCCAAGATAGCATCAGTGCTTGTGGGATGACGGTCGTATAATGCTTTATAATGCCGTAAAATCCCTCTTACTAACACTGTAAATGCTGAATTACAGAAAATATCTACCTGGATGACGACCAACAGGCTTACTCTCAATATAGACAAAACCTACTTCATGCAATTTGGAAAAAGGGATCAAACGTATGGCTTAACATAATGATAAATGGATCACCCATTTCTAGACTCACGGAGGGTAAATTTCTAGGACTCGACCTTGACAGCAGTCTCAAATTCCAGACACACATACAGCAAATTTCTAATAAAGTCTCTAAAACAGTAGTCATTCTATCAAAGACACAGTATTATGTACCGCCCTCAGTTCTCCTTACTCTGTACCACTCACTCATATACCATTATCTCACATATGGAGTCTGTACATGGGGCTCAACTACAGTAAATCACCTCAGACTCTTAATAACCCAACAAAAAACAGTAATCCGATTGAGAGCAAATTCCAACTCGAGACAGCATACTTCGCCACTTTTCGAGTCTTAACTTACTCAATATACAAAACACCCACACTTTATTGCGTCTACTAAGTACATAGGACACTGCACTCTGATATAAACCCTCCTCTTAAACTCCTCCATCACAGCTGCAACAGAACACACAACCATAATACAAGACACAGATCACTCTTTGATACCCCTCGTGCCTATCTCTCTCTATGCAAAAACGTTTTGCACATAAAGGGCCCTAAGATTTGGAATTCATTGCTAGAGAACACTAAAGGACCCTTGTCTGCTAATCAGTTCAAGACTCTTCTTAGAAATCACCTACTCACCCAAAACTAAACAGCTTCCAAGCTGCTTTTAAATTCACCTCCATTACCACATATTGTGCTAAGGATCACAGTGTCATTCACCTTAATTAAAACTTCAAAAATAGATGCTCAAAGTTCATTACATTACTTAATACTACTTTGTAAAAAATCAATACCTGCGCAGAATTGTTCTGACTTATACTCAATTGTAACAATATCATATTGTAAACTACTTTCAACATGGCCCATTGTGAAAATAAATGGTATAAAATACCGACACAATGGAAACATAAACACATATGCAGTTTAATGTGATCCTTTATTGACAACGTTTCACCCACACAGTGGGCTTTTTCAAGTCACACACAGATCTACCTGGGGTGGAAGGTACGGGAGTATTTATAGTCATGTTCAGAATGTTGAGGTCAGGTGGACAATGCCGCATCTGATGATCTACCGGGTGGGGTTATAGAGTCTTGGGTAGCTTGGCAGGGGTATTGGACAAGTTGTGAGTAGACCTTCTGCAGTGTTCTATGTTCTTATGTGGGATAGCGATGAAGAAGTTTCTTGGCGAGTGGTTCAGCTATGCTATAGAAGCCGTTGTTCTGGTTGAAATTGTTGGTTATAGAGATAAGCGATGATTCCAGGATTCTTCGGTATTGAGTGTTGTCTTCTGTGGCGATAAGTCTTGAGTTTCTGTAGTTGATTAAATGATTGTGTGAATTGCGATGTTGTACACAGGCATTCCTTGTATCGTCAGTCCTGCTTGCATATTGGTGTTCTGAAATACGTGTTTGGAGGTCTATTGATGTTTCGCCCACATATAATTTGTTGCAGTCATTACAAGGGATTATGTATACCCCTGCAGAGGATGGAAGCTTGTCCTGTCTACTACTGGTGATGTCCTTGATGGTCGTGGCTGTGGAGGTAGATACTTGGAATGATGTATTGGAAAAGATGTTGGAAACATGTTTGGCAATGGAGTTGGTGGGGAGGACTATGTATCTCTTCTCGGCAGTGTCTTCTCTGGGTGTGTTGAAGATGTTTAATGCCCGCCGTCTGCAGTCTCTGATGAAGTGACGAGGATAGTGGAGTTTAGAAAATACTTGTTCAATTATAGTGCATTCTTCCTCAAGGAACTCATTGCTGCAGATTCTGAGTGCACGCAGGAAGAAGCCTATAATTACACCACGTTTAGTTTTGGTGTCGTGGTGAGAGTAGAAGTGGAGAAGATCGTTTTGGTTGGTTGGTTTTCGATAGACTTTAAAACGAAGTTCATGGTCAGTTTTGCAGAGGAGAACATCAAGGAAAGGAAGAGTGTTGTCGACTTCTTCAAGTGTGAACTGGATTGAGGGCTCGACCTGGTTGAGCTTGTCTTGGAAAGCTTGAACGTTGAAGCGCCTGGGAGTTATGAGGAGAATGTGGTCAACATAACGGAGCCAGGTGACAGTCGAAGAAATAATGGTGGAGAAACGTTCGGCTTCCAGATGTTCCATGTATAAGTTCGCCAGGACGGCACTGAGTGGCGAGCCCATGGGTAGACCAAATCTGTTGAAAGAGGTGATTTTCGAAAGAGAAACACGTAAAGCCGACACATAGTTCAACGAGGTCGATGAAATCGCTGGCTGGAGTAGGAAGGTCAAGTGAATCGTCAATTTTTCTGCGCAGGAGATCGATGGCTTGTGTAGTAGGTACTTTGGTGAATAGGGAAGTTACGTCAAGGCTGGAAAGTTTCTTGTTCCTGATGTTGATGTTGCGAATGCGATTGAGAAGATCACCCGAGTGTTTGAGATGTGCTGGACTGATAGTGCCCAAGAGTTTGGAGAGGTGTTTTGCGAGAATTCCTGAGAGTTGGTGAGGAGCACTGCCTATTCCCGAAGATATGGGCCTCAATGGGATACCAGGCTTGTGAGTTTTTGGTAGGCCGTACATTCTGGCCTGTGTGTTGTTATCATGAACACTGACGACTACAGGAACAAAATGCTCAATCTACTTAATGACCCAGATACCTACAAACCCCTCACAACTAACCAAGTGGACAACCTTACTAAAACTTTTCTTCAAAGGACTCGCCGCATTCTGAGGAACTCAGAACAAGGGAAGAAACTTCTGCACACCATACCCAACAACCCCAGACCTGCCAGAATGTACGGCCTACCAAAAACTCACAAGCCTGGTATCCCATTGAGGCCCATATCTTCGGGAATAGGCAGTGCTCCCCACCAACTCTCAGGAATTCTCGCAAAACACCTCTCCAAACTCTTGGGCACTATCAGTCCAGCACATCTCAAACACTCGGGTGATCTTCTCAATCGCATTCGCAACATCAACATCAGGAACAAGAAACTTTCCAGCCTTGACGTAACTTCCCTATTCACCAAAGTACCTACTACACAAGCCATCGATCTCCTGCGCAGAGAAATTGACGATTCACTTGATCTTCCTATTCCAGACAGCGATTTCATCGACCTCGTTGAACTATGTGTCGGCTTTACGTGTTTCTCTTTCGATAATCACCTCTTTCAACAGACTTTTGGTCTACCCATGGGCTCGCCACTCAGTGCAGTCCTGGCGAACTTATACATGGAACATCTGGAAGCCGAGCGTTTCTCCACCATTATTCCTTCGACTGTCACCTGGCTCCGTTATGTTGACGACATTCTCCTCATAACTCCCAGGCGCTTCAACGTTCAAGCTCTCCAAGACAAGCTCAACCAGGTCGAGCCCTCAATCCAGTTCACACTTGAAGAAGAAGTCGACAACACTCTTCCCTTCCTTGATGTTCTTCTCTGCAAAACTGACCATGAACTTCGTTTTAAAGTCTATCGGAAACCAACCAACCAAAACGATCTTCTCCACTTCTACTCTCACCACGACACCAAAACTAAAAGTTGTGTAATTATAGGCTTCTTCCTGCGTGCACTCAGAATCTGCAGCAATGAGTTCCTTGAGGAAGAATGCACTATAATTGAACAAGTATTTTCTAAACTCCACTATCCTCGTCACTTCATCAGAGACTGCAGACGGCGGGCATTAAACATCTTCAACACACCCAGAGAAGACACTGCCGAGAAGAGATACATAGTCCTCCCCACCAACTCCATTGCCAAACATGTTTCCAACATATTTTCCAGTACATCATTCCAAGTATCTACCTCCACAGCCACGACCATCAAGGACATCACCAGTAGTAGACAGGACAAGCTTCCATCCTCTGCAGGGGTATACATAATCCCTTGTAATGATTGCAACAAATTATATGTGGGCGAAACATCAAGAGACCTCCAAACACGTATTTCAGAACACCAATATGCAAGCAGGACTGACGATACAAGGAATGCCTGTGTACAACATCGCAATTCACACAATCATTTAATCAACTACAGAAACTCAAGACTTATCGCCACAGAAGACAACACTCAATACCGAAGAATCCTGGAATCATCGCTTATCTCTATAACCAACAATTTCAACCAGAACAACGGCTTCTATAGCATAGCTGAACCACTCGCCAAGAAACTTCTTCATCGCTATCCCACATAAGAACATAGAACACTGCAGAAGGTCTACTCACAACTTGTGCAATACCCCTGCCAAGCTACCCAAGACTCTATAACCCCACCCGTTAGATCATCAGATGCGGCATTGTCCACATGACCTCAACATTCTGAACATGACTATAAATACTCCCGTACCTTCCACCCCAGGTAGATCTGTGTGTGACTTGAAAAAGCCCACTGTGTGGGTGAAACGTTGTCAATATGTGTTTATGTTTCCATGGCCCATTGTAATATTCCCATTTTGTAATTTAAGTTATTTAACTGTTGATATATACAACCTGTGTACTACTTTCAACTTGTCCCATTTTGATTTTCCCATATTGTAATTTGAGTCAATTTACTGTTTGCTATATATAAAAACAGATGTACAGCTTTAACAAACAATGATATATTTATCTAGTATTAAGTAGTCTGTAACCCATTAAATTTTGTCTGCCTGTAATGCTTAGGTATGATAGTGGCTCTCATTACACTGCAAATCATTATTGTAATTGCACACTGCAAACTTCCTATCTACAACATGTCAATCACATTGTAAACTTCCAAAGAAATAAAAATTTGAATTTGAATTTGTACCTTCCAGGCACTAGGCATTGGTATAAGTGGCACGCTTATGCCAGTGCCTAGCAAAAACTCTCACTATGAACGTGTTTGCTCAGATTTTATCCTTCTTTCTGCGAAAATGCAAGCTAATGATGATGTGTTGATTGCAACACGAAAGGCCTAGAGCTATCTTTCAACTTCTTTCGTGGTTGTTTTGCATCTTGCAATGCTTGTTCGCAATTTTTTACTTTATCTGCTCATATTCGTTTCTGGCTCTTCCACTAATCCCCTTATTTTCTTGAGTCTTTTGTCATCTATACCTTTTCCATTCTCTAGCGCACTTAGTTTTGGCCTCTCTGCACATTTGGGTGAACCAAGGGCTCGTTGTGGTCTTCCCGTTGCTTCTGTTGCTCTTGGGTATGAATCTCTCCTTCGCCTCCTTGCATTTTGTGGTCACATATTTCCATATTTCGTTTAATATTTTTCCCATCAGTTTTCTTTCCCACTGTACCTCATGCAGGAAATTACTCATGCATTATGTAGTCCCCTCTTTTGTAGTTCGTCTTCTCCCTTCCTACTCGTGCTGCTTCAGGGCCTGGTTAATAGTGGGGCATTCCCAGGGCCAGGATAATAGTGGGACATTCCCAGGGCAGGGTTAATAGTGGGACATTCCCAGTGCCGGGTTAATAGTGGGACATTCCCAGGGCCAGGTTAATAGTGGGACATTCCCAGTGCCGGGTTAATAGTGGGACATTCCCAGGGCCGGGTTAATAGTGGGACATTCCCAGAGCCGGGTTAATAGTGGTGCATTCAGAGGGCTGGGTTAATAGTGGGACATTCCCAGGGCCAGGTTAATAGTGGGACATTCCCAGAGCTGGGTTCACCCTTGCTAGTATTATCATTCAGATTGAAATTGAAAGTGGGAGAAATATATTTCTGATGCAACTGGTTCATTCTTCATCTTTCCTTGCAGATGATCCTCACATTTTAAAGAGAAAAGGCAGGAGTTCATACATGAATACAATAGTGCGGTATTCCCAGGGCCAGGTTAATAGTTTGGCATTTCCAGGGCCGGGTAAATAGTGGGACATTCCCAGGGCCGGGTTAATAGTGGGACATTCCCAGGGCCGGGTTAATAGTGGGATATTCCCAGGGCCGGGTTAATAGCGGGATATTCCCAGGACCGGGTTAATAGTGGAGCATTCCCAGGGACGGGTTAATAGTGGGACATTCCCAAGGCCGGGTTAATAGTGGAGCATTTACAGGACCGGGTTAATAGTGGGGCATTCCCAGGGCCGGGTTAATAGTGGGACATTCCCAGGGCGGGGTTAATAGTGGGACTGTCCCAGGGCCGGGTTAATAGTGTGGCAGTCCCAGGGCCGGATAAATAGTGGAACAGTCCTAGGGCCGGGTTAATAGTGGGACAGTCCCAGGGCCGGGTTAATAGTGGGACAGTCCCAGGGCCGGGTTAATAGTGGGACATTCTCAGGGCCTTGTTAATAGTGGGGCATTCCCAGGGCCGGGTTAATAGTGGGATATTCCCAGGGCCGGGTTAATAGCGGGATATTCCCAGGGCCGGGTTAATAGTGGAGCATTCCCAAGGCCGGGTTAATAGTGGGACATTCCCAAGGCCGAGTTACTAGTGGAGCATTCCCAGGACCGGGTTAATAGTGGGGCATTCATAGGGCCGGGTTAATAGTGGGACATTCCCAGGGCCGGGTTAATAGTGGGGCATTCCCAGGGCCGGGTTAATAGTGGGACATTGCCAGGGCCGGGTTAATAGTGGGACATTCCCAGGGTCGGGTTAATCGTGGGGCATTCCCAGGACCGGGTTAATAGTGGAACATTCCCAGGGCAGGGTTAATAGTGGGACATTCCCAGTGCCGGGTTAATAGTGGGACATTCCCAGGGCCGGGTTAATAGTGGAACAGTCCTAGGGCCGGGTTAATAGTGGGACAGTCCCAGGGCCGGGTTAATAGTGGAACAGTCCTAGGGCCGGGTTAGTAGTGGGATATTCCCAGGGCCGGGTTAATAGTGGGGCATTCCCAGGGCCGGGTTAATAGTGGGGCATTCCCATGGCCGGGTTAATAGTTAGATATTCCCAGGGCCGGGTTTATAGAAGGACAGTCCCAGGGCTGGGTTAATAGTGGGGCATTCCCAGGGCCAGGTTAATAGTGGAACATTCCCAGGGCAGGGTTAATAGTGGGACATTCCCAGTGCCGGGTTAATAGTGGGACATTCCCAGGGCCGGGTTAATAGTGGAACAGTCCTAGGGCCGGGTTAATAGTGGGACAGTCCCAGGGCCGGGTTAATAGTGGAACAGTCCTAGAGCCGGGTTAATAGTGGAACAGTCCCAGGGCCGGGTTAATAGTGGGATATTCCCAGGGCCGGGTTAATAGAGGGGCATTCCCAGGGCCGGGTTAATAGTGTGGCATTCCCAGGGCCGGGTTAATAGTGGGGCATTCCCATGGCCGGGTTAATAGTGGGATATTCCCAGGGTCGGGTTAGTAGTGGGACAGTCCCAGGGCCGGGTTAATAGTGGGGCATTCCCAGGGCCGGGTTAATAGTGGGGCATTCCCAGGGCCGGGTTAATAGTGGGACATTCCCAGGACCGGGTTAATAGTGGGACAGTCCCAGGGTTCCCAGGGCCTGGGATTAATAGTGGGTCAGTTCCCAGGGACCAAGCAACACGGGGTCATTCCCAGATCCCAAGGCCGGGTTAATAGTGGGGACACGTCCCAAGGCCCGGGTTAACAGGTGGGACAGGTCCCAGCCCAGGGCCGGGTTAATAGCCTGGGCATCACCCATGGCGTGCTTAATTGTAGTGGGACAGTTCCCATAGGCCGGGTCGGAGTTAATTGTGGTACAGTTCCCAGGCCAGGGTTAATAGTGGGGCACCTTCCCATGGCCAAGGGCAGTTAGAGGACATTCCCATAGGCCAAGGGTTAATATGGGACATTCCCAGGCCAAGGGTTAATAGTGGGACATTCCCCAGGGCCGGGCTTAATAGTGGGACATTCCCAGAGGGCCAAGGTTAATAGTGAGCATCTCTAATGGGCCAAGGGTTAATAGGGTGGACATTCCCAGGCCAAGGGTTAATTAGCGGATATTCCCCAGGCCGGGTTAATTAGCGTGGATGCATTTCCCAAGGGGGCCGGGATTAATAGTGGGAGCATTCCTCACGACCGGGTTGGAATGAGTGGAGGGCATTCCCAGGGACCGGGCTTAATCAGGTACATCTTCCCAGGCCCGGGTTAACAGTGGGACATTCCTAGGGTCCAAGGGTTAAGTAGTGAGGCATTCCCTAGGGCCATGGCAATAGTGGGGACATTCCCAGTGCCGGGAGGGCCAATAGTGGACATTGCCTGGAGGGCCAAGGGCAACAGTGGGGACACTTCCCTAGGGATCCGGGCTGCCATTAGTGGGCATTCCCATGATCCAAGCAACAGTGGGACATTCCAAGGGCCGGAGGGTTTAACAGGGACAATTCCCATGGCCAAGGGCACAGGGGCACACAGTCCCAGGGCCGGGTTAACACAGGGGCAACTAACCCAGGGCCAGGGTTAATAGTGGGGACATTCCCAGGCAGGGTTAATAGTGGACATTCCCAGTGCCGGGTTAATAGTGGGACATTCCCAGGGCCAAGGGCAACAGTGGGACATTCCCAGGAGCCGGGTTAAGTAGCGGAACAGTCCTAGGGCCGGTCGGGTTAATAGTGGGACAGTCCCAGGGCTGCCTAATAGCGGAACAGTCCTAGGGCTGGCTTAATAGTGAAACAGTCCCAGGGCCAAGCAACAGTGGGACATTTCCCAGGCCTGGGCTAATTAGGTGGGGAACAGTTCCCTAGGCCGGGACAATTAGTTGGGACAGTTCCCAGGGCTGGGTTAAGAGTGGGGACAGTCCCACGGGTCCAAGCAACTAGTGGGAACAGTTCCTAGGCTTGGCCAATTAGTCACATATTCCCAGGTCCAAGCTTAATAGTGGGACAGTCCAAAGGGTCCAAGGGTAAACAGTGGGACATCTCCCAGGGCCTGGGTTAATAGTGGACAGTTCCCTAGGGCCTGGGTTAATAGTGGAACAGTTCCCTAGGGCCTGGGCAACAGTTGGGACAGTTCCAGGGCCGGGTTAATAGAGTGGACAGTCCCACGGGTCCGGGTTAATAGTGGGACAGTTCCCAGGCCGGGCTTAATAGTTGGGATACAGCCCCAGGGCCTAAGGGCCAATAGTGGGTGGACAGTTCCCAAAGGGCCGGGTTAGTAGTGGGACAGTCCCAGGGCAGGCTTAATAGGTGGGACAGTCCCAGGGCCGGGTTAATAGGTGGGACAGTCCCAGGGCCGGGTTAATAGTGGGACAGTCCCAGGGCCTGGTTAATAGTGGGACAGTCCCAGGGCCGGGTTAATAGTGGGACAGTCCCAGGGCCGGGTTGGTGGTGGGACAGTCCCACTGCCGGGTTAATAGTGGGACAGTCCCAGCGCCGTGTTAATAGTGGGACAGTCCAAGATCCGGGTTAATAGTGGGGACAGTCCTACCCCAGGGCGTTAATATTAGGACAGTCCCAGGGCCGGGATAATAGTAAGGGTCAGTCAGGGTTTTGTTAAGAGTACAGTCCCAGGGCCGGGTTAATAGTGGGACAGTCCCACATTCCCAGGGCTGGGTTAATAGTGGGACATTCCCAGGACTGGGTTAATAGTGGGGCATTCCCAGGGCCGGGTTAATAGTGGGACATTCCCAGGGCCGGGTTAATAGTGGGACATTCCCAGGGCCGGGTTAATAGTGGGACATTCCCAGGGCCGGGTTAATAGTGGGGCATTCCCAGGGCCGGGTTAATAGTGGGATATTCCCAGGGCCGGGTTAATAGTGGGGCATTCCCAGGGCCAGGTTAATAGTGGGACATTCCCAGGGCCGAGTTAATAGTGGGGCATTCCCATGGCCGGGTTAATAGTGGGACATTCTCAGGGCCGAGTTAATAGTGGGGCATTCCCAGGGCCGGGTTAATAGTGGGACATTCTCACGGCCGAGTTAATAGTTGGGCATTCCCATGGCCGGGTTAATATTGGGACATTCTCAGGGCCGGGTTAATAGTGGGACATTTCCAGGGCCGGGTTAATAGTGGGACATTCTCATTGCCGGGTTAATAGTGGGACATTCCCAGGGCCGGGTTAATAGTGGGACATTCTCACGGCCAAGTTAATAGTTGGGCATTCCCATGGCTGGGTTAATATTGGGACATTCTCAGGGCCGGGTTAATAGTGGGACATTCCCAGAGCCGGGTTAATAGTGGGACATTCTCATTGCCGGGTTAATAGTGGGACATTCCCAGGGCCGGGTTAATAGTGGGACATTCCCAGGGCCGGGTTAATAGTGGGACGTTCCCAGGGCCGGGTTAATAGTGGGACATTCCCAGGGCCGGGTTAATAGTGGGGCATTCCCAGGGCCAGGTTAATATTGGGACATTCCCGGGGCCGAGTTAATAGTGGGGCATTCCCATGGCCGGGTTAATAGTGGGACATTCTCAGGGCCGAGTTAATACTGGGGCATTCCCAGGGCCGGGTTAATAGTGGGACATTCTCACGGCCGAGTTAATAGTTGGGCATTCCCAAGGCCGGGTTAATATTGGGACATTCTCAGGGCCGGGTTAATAGTGGGACATTCCAAGGGCCGGGTTAATAGTGGGACATTCCAAGGGCCGGGTTAATAGTGGGGCATTCCCATGGCTGGGTTAATAGTGGGACATTCCCAGGCCGGGTTAATAGTGGGACATTCCCAGGCCGGGTTAATACATTCCCAGGGCCGGGTTAATAGTGGGACATTCCCAGGACCGGGTTAATAGTTAATAGTGGGCATTCCCAGGGACGGGTTAATAGTGGGGCATTCCCATTGCCGGGTTAGTAGTGGGATATTCCCATAGCCGGGTTAATAGTGGGGCATTCCCAGGGCCGGGTTAATAGTGGGACATTCCCAGGGCGGGGTTAATAGTGGGACTGTCCCAGGGCCGGGTTAATAGTGTGGCAGTCCCAGGGCCGGGTAAATAGTGGAACAGTCCTAGGGCCGGGTTAATAGTGGGACAGTCCCAGGGCCGGGTTAATAGTGGGAAAGTCCCAGGGCCGGGTTAATAGTGGGAAATTCGCAGGGCCGGGTTAATAGTGGGGCATTCCCAGGGCCGGGTTAATAGTGGGATATTCCCAGGGCCGGGTTAATAGCGGGATATTCCCAGGGCCGGGTTAATAGTGGAGCATTCCCAAGGCCGGGTTAATAGTGGGACATTCCCAAGGCCGAGTTACTAGTGGAGCATTCCCAGGACCGGGTTAATAGTGGGGCATTCATAGGGCCGGGTTAATAGTGGGACATTCCCAGGGCCGGGTTAATAGTGGGGCATTCCCAGGGCCGGGTTAATAGTGGGACATTGCCAGGGCCGGGTTAATAGTGGGACATTCCCAGGGCCGGGTTAATCGTGGGGCATTCCCAGGACCGGGTTAATAGTGGAACATTCCCAGGGCAGGGTTAATAGTGGGACATTCCCAGTGCCGGGTTAATAGTGGGACATTCCCAGGGCCGGGTTAATAGTGGAACAGTCCTAGGGCCGGGTTAATAGTGGGACAGTCCCAGGGCCGGGTTAATAGTGGAACAGTCCTAGGGCCGGGTTAGTAGTGGGATATTCCCAGGGCCGGGTTAATAGTGGGGCATTCCCAGGGCCGGGTTAATAGTGGGGCATTCCCATGGCCGGGTTAATAGTTAGATATTCCCAGGGCCGGGTTTATAGAAGGACAGTCCCAGGGCTGGGTTAATAGTGGGGCATTCCCAGGGCCAGGTTAATAGTGGAACATTCCCAGGGCAGGGTTAATAGTGGGACATTCCCAGTGCCGGGTTAATAGTGGGACATTCCCAGGGCCGGGTTAATAGTGGAACAGTCCTAGGGCCGGGTTAATAGTGGGACAGTCCCAGGGCCGGGTTAATAGTGGAACAGTCCTAGGGCCGGGTTAATAGTGGAACAGTCCCAGGGCCGGGTTAATAGTGGGATATTCCCAGGGCCGGGTTAATAGAGGGGCATTCCCAGGGCCGGGTTAATAGTGTGGCATTCCCAGGGCCGGGTTAATAGTGGGGCATTCCCATGGCCGGGTTAATAGTGGGATATTCCCAGGGTCGGGTTAGTAGTGGGACAGTCCCAGGGCCGGGTTAATAGTGGGGCATTCCCAGGGCCGGGTTAATAGTGGGGCATTCCCAGGGCCGGGTTAATAGTGGGACATTCCCAGGACCGGGTTAATAGTGGGACAGTCCCAGGGCCGGGTTAATAGTGGGACAGTACCAGGGCCGAGTTAACAGTGGGGCATTCCAAGGGCCGGGTTAATAGTGGGACATTCCCAGGGCCGGGTTAATAGTGGGGCATTTCCAGGACCGGGTTAATAGTGGGACAGTCCCAGGGCCGGGCTAGTAGTGGGGCATTCTCAGGGCTGGGTTAATAGTGGGACATTAACATGGCCGGGTTAATAGTAGGACATTCCCAGAGCCGGGTTAATAGTGGGGCATTCACAGGACCGGGTTAATAGTGGTGCATTCCCAGGGCTGGGTTACTAGTGGGACATTCCCAGGGCCGGGTTAATAGTGGGACATTCCAAGGGCTGGGTTAATAGTGCGATATTCCCAGGGCCGGGTTAATAGTTTGGCATTTCCAGGACCGGGTTAATAGTGGGACATTCCCAGGGCCGGGTTAATAGTGGGGCTTTCCCAGGGCCGGGTTAATAGTGGGACATTCACAGGGCTGGGTTAATAGTGGGACATTCCCAGGGCCGGGTTAACAGTGGGATATTCACAGGGCCGGGTTAATAGCGGGATATTCCCAGGGCCGGGTTAATAGTGGAGCATTCCCAGGGCCGGGTTAATAGTGGGACATTACCAAGGCATGGTTAATAGTGGAGCATTCCCAGGACCGGGTTAATAGTGGGGCATTCCCAGGGCCGGGTTAATAGTGGGACATTCATAGGGCCGGGTTAATAGTGGGGCATTCCCAGGGCCGGGTTGATAGTGGGACATTCCCAGGGCCGGGTTAATATTGGGACATTCCCAGGGCCGGGTTAATAGTGGGGCATTCCCAGGACCGGGTTAATAATGGGGCATTCCCAGATCCGGGTTAATAGTGGGGCATTTCCAAGGCCCGGTTAATAGTGCGGCATTCCCAGGGCCGGGTTAATAGTGGGGCATTCCCATGGCCGGGTTAATAGTGGGATATTCCCATAGCCGGGTTTATAGTGGGACAGTCCCAGGGCCGGGTTAATAGTGGGGCATTCCCAGGGCCGGGTTAATAGAGGGGCATTCCCAGGGCAAGGTTAATAGTGGGACATTCCCAGGCCAGGGTTAATAGTGGGACATTCCCAGGGCCGGGTTAATAGTGGGACATTCCCAGGGCCTGGTTAATAGTGGGGCATTCCCATGGCCGGGTTAATAGTGGGATATTCCCAGGGCCGGGTTAATAGCGGGATATTCCCAGGGCCGGGTTAATAGTGGAGCATTTCCAGGGCCGGGATAATAGTGGGACATTCCCAAGGCCGGGTTAATAGTGGAGCATTCCCAGGACCGGGTTAATAGTGGGGCATTCCCAGGCCCGGGTTAATAGTGGGACATTCCCAGGGTCGGGTTAGTAGTGAGGCATTCCCAGGGCATGGTTAATAGTGGGACATTCCCAGTGCCGAGTTAATAGTGGGACATTCCGAGGGCCGGGTTAATAGTGGGGCATTCCTAGGACCGGGTTAATAGTGGGGCATTCCCAGATCCGGGTTAATAGTGGGGCATTCCAAGGGCCGGGTTAATAGTGGGATATTCCCAGGGCCGGGTTTATAGTAGGACAGTCCCAGGGCCGGGTTAATAGTGGGGCATTAACAGGGCCGGGTTAATAGTGGGGCATTCCCAGGGCAGGGTTAATAGTGGGACATTCCCAGGGCAGGGTTAATAGTGGGACATTCCCAGTGCCGGGTTAATAGTGGGACATTCCCAGGGCCGGGTTAATAGTGGGACATTCCCAGAGCCGGGTTAATAGTGGAACAGTCCTAGGGTCGGGTTAATAGTGGGACAGTCCCAGGGCCGGGTTAATAGTGGAACAGTCCTAGGGCCGGGTTAATAGTGGAACAGTCCCAGGGCCGGGTTAATAGTGGGACTTTCCCAGGGCCGGGTTAATAGTGGGGTATTCCCAGGGCCGGGTTAATAGTGGGACATTCCCAGGGCCGGGTTAATAGTGGGACAGTCCCAGGGCCGGGTTAATAGTGGAACAGTCCTAGGGCCGGGTTAATAGTTGGACAGTTCCAGGGCCGGGTTAATAGTGGGACAGTCCCACGTCCGGGTTAATAGTGGGACAGTTCCAGGGCCGGTTAATAGTGATATATTCCCAGGGCCTGGTTAATAGTGGGTCATTCAAAGGGCCGGGTTAAAAGTGGGACAGTCCATGGGCCGGATTAATAGTGGGACAGTCCCAGGGCGGGTTAATAGTGGGACAGTCCCAGGGCCAGGCTAATAGTTGGACAGTCCCAGGGCCGGGTTAATAGTGGGACAGTAACAGGGCCGGGTTAATAGTGGGAGAGTCCCATTGACGGGTTAATAGTGGGACAGTCCCAGGGCCGGGTTAATAGTGGGACAGTACCAGGGCCGGCTTAAAAGTGGGACAGTCCCAGGGCCGGGTTAATAGTGGGACAGTCCCAGGGCCGAGTTAATAGTGGGACAGTCCCAGGGCCGGGTTAATAGTGGGACATCCCTGGGCCGGGTTAATAGTGTGACAGTCCCACTGCCGGGTTAGTAGTGGGACAGTCCCAGGGCCGGGTTAATAGTGGGACAGTCCCAGGGCCGGGTTAACAGTGGGACAGTCCCAGGGCCGGGTTAATAGTGGGGCAGTCCCAGGGCCGGGTTAATAGTGGGACAGTCCCAGGGCCTTGTTAGTAGTGGGACAGCCCCAGTGCCGGGTTAACAGTGGGACAGTCCCAGGGCCGGGTTAATAGTGGGACAGTCCCAGGGTTGGGTTAATAGTGGGACAGTCCCATGGCCGGGTTAATAGTGGGACAGTCCCAGAGCCGGGTTAACAGTGGGACAGTCCCAGGGCCGGGTTAATAGTGGGACAGTCCCATGGCCGGGTTAATAGTGGGACAGTCCCAGGGCCGGGTTAATAGTGGGACAGTCCCTGGGCCGGGTTAATAGTGGGACAGTCCCAGGGCCGGGTTAATAGTGGGGCATTCCCTGGGCCGGGTTAATAGTGGGGCATTCCCATGGCCGGGTTAATAGTGGGATATTCCAAGGGCAGGGTTAATAGTGGGGCATTCCCAATGCCGGATTAATAGTGGGGCATTCCCATGACCGGGCTAATAGTGGGATATTCCCAGGGCCGGGTTTATAGTAGGACAGTCCCAGGGCCGGGTTAATAGTTGGGCATTCCCAGGGCCGGGTTAATAGTGGGGCTTCCCCAGGTCCAGGTTAATAGTAGGACATTCCCAGGGCAGGGTTAATAGTGGGATATTCCCAGTGCGGGGTTAATAGTGGGACATTCCCTTGGCCGGGTTAATAGTGGGACATTCCCAGGGCCGGGTTAATAGTGGAACAGTCCTAGGGCCGGGTTAATAGTGGAACAGTCCAAGGGCCGGGTTAATAGTGGGACATTCCCAGGGCCGGGTAAATAGTGGGGCATTCCCAGGGTCGGGTTAATAGTGGGGCATTCCCATGGCCGGGTTAGTAGTAGGGCATTCCCATGGCCGGGTTAAGAGTAGGATATTCCCAGGGTCGGGTTAATAGTGGGACAGTCCCAGGGCCTTGTTAATAGTGGGACAGCCACAGGGCCGGGTTAATAGTGGGGCATTCCCAGGGCCGGGTTAATAGTGCGACATTCCCAAGGCCGGGATAATAGTGGGACAGTCCAAGGGCCGGGTTAATAGTGGCACAGTCCCAGGGCCGGGTTAACAGTGGGGCTTTCCAAGGGTCAGGTTAATAGAGGGAAATTCCCAGGGCCGGGTTAATAATGAGGCATTCCCAGGGCCGGGTTAATAGTGGGACAGTCCCAGGGCTGGGCTAATAGTGGGGCATTGACAGGGCCGGGTTAGTAGTGGGGCATTCCCAGGGCCGGGTTAATAGTGGTGCATTCCCAGGACTGGGTTAATAGTGGGACATTCCCTGAGCAGGGTTAATAGTTCGGTATTCCCAGGGCCGGGTTAATACTTTGGCATTTCCAGAGCCGGGTTAATAGTGGGACATTCCCAGGGCCGGGTTAATAGTGGGGCTTTCCCAGGGCCGGGTTAATAGTGGGACATTAACAGGGCCGGGTTAATAGTGGGACATTCCAAGGGCCCGGTTAATAGTGGGATATTCCCAGGGCCGGGTTAATAGTGGGCTATTCCCTGGGCCGGGTTTATAGTAGGAGAGTCCCAGGGCCGGGTTAATAGTGGGGCATTCCCAGGGCCGGGTTAATAGTGGGGCATTCCCAGGGCCGTGTTAATAGTGGGCCATTCCCATGGCCGGGTTAATAGCGGGATATTCCCAGGGTCGGGTTAGTAGTGGGACAGTCCCAGGGCCGGGTTAATAAAAAGGCATTCCCTGGGCCGGGTTAATAGTGGGGAATTCCCAGGGCCGGGTTAATAGTGGGACATTCCCAGGATCGGGTTAATAGTGGGACAGTCCCAGGGCCGGGTTAATAGTGGGACAGTCCCTGGGCCGGGTTAACAGAGGGGCATTCCAAGGGCCGGTTTAATAGTGGGACATCCCCAGGGCCGGGTTAATAGTGGGGCATTCCCAGGGCCGGGTTAATAGTGGGGCAGTCCCAGGACCGGGCTAATAGTGGGGCATTCCCAGGGCTGGGTTAATAGTGGGACATTCCCAGGGCCGGGTTAATAGTAGGACATTCCCAGGGCCGGGTTAATAGTGGGGCATTCCCAGGGCCGGGTTAATAGTGGTGCATTCCCAAAGCTGGGTTAATAGTGGGACATTCCCATGGCCGAGTTAATAGAGGGACATTCCCAGAGCTGGGTTAATAGTGCGGTGTTCCCAGGGCCGGGTTAATAGTTTGGCATTTCCAGGGCCGGGTTAATAGTGAGACATTCCCAGGGCCGGGTTAACAGTGGGTCATTCCCAGGGCCGGGTTAATAGTGGGATATTCACAGGGCCGGATTAATAGCGGGATATTCCCAGGGCCGGGTTAATAGTGGAGCATTCCCAGGGCCGAGTTAATAGTGGGACATTCCCAAGGCCGGGTTATTAGTGGAGCATTCCCAGGACCGGGTTAATAGTGGGGCATTCCCAGGGCCGGGATAATAGTGGGACATTCCCAGTGCGGGGTTAATAGTGGGACTGTCCCAGGGCCGGGTTAATAGTGTGACAGTTCAAGGGCCGGATTAATAGTGGAACAGTCCTGGGGCCGGGTTAATAGTGGGACAGTCCCAGGGCCGGGTTAATAGTGGGACAGTCCCAAGGCCGGGTTAACAGTGGGACATTCTCAGGGCCTGGTTAATAGTGGGGCATCCCCAGGTCGGGGTTAATAGTGGGATATTCCCAGGGCCGGGTTAATAGCGGGATATTCCAAGGGCCGGGTTAATAGTGGAGCATTCCCAGGGCCGGGTTAATAGTTGGACATTCCCAAGGCCGGGTTAATAGTGGAGCATTCCCAGGACCGGGTTAATTGCGGTGCATTCCAGGGGCCGGGTTAATAGTGGGACATTCCCGGGGCCGGGTTAATAGTGGGGCATTCCCAGGACCGGGTTAATAGTGGGACATTGCCAGGGCCGGGTTAATAGTGAGACATTCCCAGGGCCGGGTTAATAGTGGGGCATTCCCAGGACCGGATTAATAGTGGGACATTCCCAGATCCGGGTTAATAGTGGGGCATTCCAAGGGCCGGGTTAATAGTGGGATATTCCCCGGGCCGGGTTAATAGTGGGGCACTCCCAGGGCCGGGTTAACAGTGGGGCATTCCCTTGGCCGGGTTAAAAGTGGGATATTCCCAGGGCCGGGTTTATAGTAAGACAGTCCCAGGGCCGTGTTAATAGTGGGGCATTCCCAGGGCCAGGTTAATAGTGGGACATTCCCAGGGCAGGGTTAATAGTGGGACATTCCCAGTGCCGGGTTAATAGTGGGACATTCCCAGGGCCGGGTTAATAGTGGAAAAGTCCTAGGGCCGAGTTAATAGAAGGACAGTCCCAGGGCCGGGTTAATAGTGGAACAGACCTAGGGCCGGGTTAATAGTGGAACAGTCCCAGGGCCGGGTTAATAGTGGGACATTCCCAGAGCCGGGTTAATAGTGGGGCATTCCCTGGGCCGGGTTAATAGTCTGGCATTCCCAGGGCCGGGTTAATAATGGGGCATTCCCATGGCCGGGTTAATAGTGGGATATTTCCAGGGTCGGGTTAATAGTGGGACAGTCCCAGGGCCGGGTTAATAGTGGGGCATTCCCAGAGCCGGGTTAATAGTGGGGCATTCCCATGGCCTGGTTAATAGTGGGACATTCCCAGGGCCTGGTTAATTGTGGGACAGTCCCAGGGCCGGGTTATTAGTGGGACAGTCCCAGGCCCGGGTTAACAGTGGGGCTTTCCAAGGGCCGGGTTAATAGTGGGACAGTCCCAGGGCCGGGCTAATAGTGGGGCATTCCCAGGGCTGGGTTAATAGTGGGACATTCCCAGAGCAGGGTTAATAGTGGGACATTCCCAGGGCCGGGTTAATAGTGGGACATTCCCAGGGCCTGGTTAATAGTGGGGCATTCCCATGGCCGGGTTAATAGTGGGATACTCCCTGGGCCGGGTTAATAGCGGGATATTACCAGGGCCGGGTTAATAGTGGATCATTCCCAGGGCCGGGTTAATAGTGGGACATTCCCAAGGCCGAGTTAATAGTGGAGCAATCCCAGGGCCGGGTTAATAGTGGGGCATTCCCAGGGCCGGATTAATAGTGGTGCATTCCCAGGGCTGGGTTAATAGTGGGACATTCCCAGGGCCGGGTTAATAGTGGGACATTCCCAGGGCTGAGTTAATAGTGCGGTATTCCCAGGGCCTGGTTAATAGTTTGGCAATTCCAGGGCCGGGTTAATAGTGGGAATTCCCAAGGCCGGGTTAATAGTGGGGCTTTCCCAGGGCCGGGTTAATTGTAGGACATTCCCAGGGCTGGGTTAATAGTGGGACATTCATAAAGCCGGGTTAATAGTGGGATATTCCCAGGGCCGGGTTAATAGTGGAGCATTCCCAGGGCCGGGTTAATAGTGGGACATTCCCAAGGCCTGGTTAATAGTGGAGCATTTTCAGGACCGGGTTGATAGTGGGGCATTCCCAGGGCCGGGTTAATAGTGGGACATTCATAGGGCCGGGTTAATAGTATGGCATTCCCAGGGCCGGGTTGATAGTGGGACAATCCCAGGGCCGGGTTAATAGTGGGACATTCCCAGGGCCGGGTAATAGAGGGGCAATCCCAGGACTGGGTTAATAATGGGGCATTCCCAGATCTGGGTTAATAGTGAGGTATTCCCAGGGCCGGGTTAATAGTGGGGCATTCCCATGGCCTGGTTAATATTGGGATATTCCCAGGGCCAGGTTAACAGTGGGACATTCCCAGGGCAGGGTTAATAGTGGGACATTCTCAAGGCCGAGTTAATAGTGGAGCATTCCCAGGGCCGGGTTAATAGTGGGACATTCTCAAGGCCGAGTTAATAGTGGAGTATTCCCAGGGCCGGGTTAATAGTGGGGCATTCCCAGGGCTGGGTTAATAGTGGGACATTCCCAGGGCCGGGTTAATAGTGGGACATTCCCAGGGCTGGGTTAATAGTGCGGTATTCCCAGGGCCGGGTTAATAGTTTGGCATTTCCAGGGCCGGGTTAATAGTTGGAATTCCCAGGGCCGGGTTAATAGTGGGGCTTTCCCAGGGCCGTTTTAATAGTGGGACATTCCCAGGGCTGGGTTAATAGTGGGACATTCATAGGGCCGGGTTAATAATGGGATATTCCCAGGGCCGGGTTAATAGCGGGATATTCCCAGGGCCGGGTTAATAGTGGAGTATTCCCAGGGCCGGGTTAATGGTGGGACATTCCCAAAGCCTGGTTAATAGTGGAGCATTCCCAGGACCGGGTTAATAGTGTTGCATTCCCAGGGCCGGGTTAATAGTGAGACATTCATAAGGCCGGGTTAATAGTGGGGCATTCCCTGGGCCGGGTTGATAGTGGGACATTCCCAGGGCAGGGATAATAGTGGGACATTCCCAGGGCTGGGTTAATAGTGGGGCATTCCCAGGACCGGGTTAATAATGGGGCATTCCCAGATCCGGGTTAATAGTGGGGCATTCCCAGGGCCGGGTTAATAGTGCGGCAATCCTAGGGCCGGGTTAATAGTGGGGCATTCACATGGCCTGGTTAATATTGAGATATTCCCAGGGCCGGGTTTATAGTGGGACAGTCCCAGGGCCGGGTTAATAGTGGGGCATTCCCATGGCCGGGTTAATAGTGGGGCATTCCCAGGGCCAGGTTAATTGTGGGACATTCCCAGTTCAGGGTTAATAGTGGGACATTCCCAGGGCCGGGTTAGTAGTGGGACATTCTCAGGGCCTGGCTAATAGTGGGGCATTCCCATGGCCGGGTTAATAGTGGGATATTCCCAGGGCCGGGTTAATAGCGGGATATTCCCAGGGCCGGGTTAATAGTGGAGTATTTCCAGGGCCGGGTTAATAGTGGGACATTCCCAAGGCCGAGTTAATAGTGGAGCATTCCCAGGACAGGGTTAATAGTGGGGCATTCCCAGGCCCAGGTTAATAGTGGGACATTCCCAGGGCCGGGTTAATAGTGGGGCATTCCCAGGGCCGGGTTAATAGTGGGACTTTCCCAGTGCCAGGTTAATAGTGGGACATTCCCAGGGCCGGGATAATAGTGGGGCATTCCCAGGACCGGGTTAATAGTGGGGCATTCCCAGATCCGGCTTAATAGTGGGGCATTCCAAGGACCGGGTTAATAGTGGGATAATCCTAGGGCCGGGTTAAAAGTGGGGCATTCCCAGGGCCGGGTTAATAGTGGGGCATTTCCATGGCCGGGTTAATAGTGGGATATTCCCAGGGCCGGGTTTATAGTAGGACAGTCCCAGGGCCGGGTTAATAGTAAGGCATTCCCAGGGCCGGGTTAAAAGTGGGACATTCCCAGTGCCGGGTTAATAGTGGGACATTATCAGGGCCGGGTTAATAGTGGCGCATTCCCTGGACTGGGTTAATAGTGGGGGATTCCCAGATCCGGGTTAATAGTGGGGCATTCCAAGGGCCGGGTTAATAGTGGGATATTCCCAGGGCCGGGTTAATAGTGGGGCATTCCCAGGGCCGGGTTGATAGTGGGGCATTCCCATGTCCGGGTTAATAGTGGGATATTCCCAGGGCCGAGTTTACAGTAGGACAATCCCATGGCCGGGTTAATAGTGGGGCATTCTCAGAGCCGGGTTAATAGTGGGGCATTCCCAGGGCCAGGTTAATAGTGGGACATTCCCAGGGCAGGGTTAATAGTGGGACATTCCCAGTGCCGGGTTAATAGTGGGACATTCCCAGGGCCGGGTTAATAGTGGGACATTCCCTGAGCCGGGTTAAAAGTGGAACAGTCCTAGGGCCGTGTTAATAGTGGGACAGTCCCAGGGCCGGGTTAAAAGTGGAACAGTCCTAGGGCCGGGTTAATAGTGGAACAGTCCCAGGGCCGGGTTAATAGTGGGACATTCCCAGGGCCTGGTTAATAGTGGGGCATTCCCAGGGCCGGATTAATAGTGGGACATTCCCTGGGCGGGTTAATAGTGGGACAGTCCCAGGGCCGGGTTAATTGTGGAACATTCCTAGGGCCGGGTTAATAGTTGGACAGTCCCAGGTCCGGGTTAATAGTGGGAGAGTCCAAGGTCCGGGTAAATAGTGGGACAGTCCCAGGGCCGGGTTAATAGTGGGACATTCCCAGGGCCTGGTTAATAGTGGGGCATTCCCAGGCCGGGTTAATATTGGGACAGTCCTTGGGCCGGGTTAATAGAGTGACAGTCCCAGGGCCGGGTTAATAGTGGGACAGTCCCAGGGCCGGGCTAATAGTTGGGCAGCCCCAGGGCCGGGTTAATAGTGGGACAGTCCCAAGGCCGGGTTAGTAGTGGGACAGTCCCAGGGCAGGCTTAATAGTGGGACAGTCCCAGGGCCGGGTTAATAGTGGGACAGTCCCAGGGCCGGGTTAATAGTGGGACAGTCCCAGGGCCTGGTTAATAGTGGGACAGTCCCAGGGCCGGGTTAATAGTGGGACAGTCCCAGGGCCGGGTTAATAGTGGGACAGTCCCACTGCCGGGTTAATAGTGGGACAGTCCCAGCGCCGTGTTAATAGTGGGACAGTCCAAGATCCGGGTTAATAGTGGGACAGTCCTAGGGCCGGGTTAATAGTGGGACAGTCCCAGGGCCGGGATAATAGTGGGTCAGTCCCAGGGTTTTGTTAAGAGTGGGACAGTCCCAGGGCCGGGTTAATAGTGGGACAGTCCCAGGCCGGGTTAACAGTGGGACAGTCCCAGCGCCGGGTTAATAGTTTGACACTCCCAGGGGCGTGTTAATAGTGGGACAGTCCCAGGGCCGGATTAATTGTGGTGCATTCCCAGGGCCGGGTTAATAGTGGGGCATTCCCATGGCCGGGTTAGTAGTGGGATATTCCCATAGCCGGGTTAATAGTGGTGCATTCACAGGGCTGGGTTAATAGTGGGACATTCCCAGGGCCGGGTTAATAGTGGGACATTCCCAGAGCTGGGTTAATAGTGGGACATTCTAAGGGCCGGGTTAATAGTGGGACATTCCCAGGGCCGGGTTAATAGTGGGATATTCCCAGGGCCGGGTTAATAGCGGGATATTCCCAAGGCCGGGTTAATAGTGGAGCATTCCCATGACCGGGTTAATAGTGGGGCATTCCCAGGGCCGGTTTATTGGTGGGACATTCCCAGGGCCGGGTAAATAGTGGGGCATTCCCTGGGCCGGGTTAATAGTGGGACATTCCCAGGGCCGGGTTAATAGTGGGGCATTCCCAGGGCTGGGTTAATAGTGGGACATTGCCAGGGCCGGGTTAATAGTGGGACACTCCCAGATCCGGGTTGATAGTGGGGCATTCCCATGTCCGGGTTAATAGTGGGATATTCCCAGGGCCGAGTTTACAGTAGGACAATCCCATGGCCGGGTTAATAGTGGGGCATTCTCAGAGCCGGGTTAATAGTGGGGCATTCCCAGGGCCAGGTTAATAGTGGGACATTCCCAGGGCAGGGTTAATAGTGGGACATTCCCAGTGCCGGGTTAATAGTGGGACATTCCCAGGGCCGGGTTAATAGTGGGACATTCCCTGAGCCGGGTTAAAAGTGGAACAGTCCTAGGGCCGTGTTAATAGTGGGACAGTCCCAGGGCCGGGTTAAAAGTGGAACAGTCCTAGGGCCGGGTTAATAGTGGAACAGTCCCAGGGCCGGGTTAATAGTGGGACATTCCCAGGGCCTGGTTAATAGTGGGGCATTCCCAGGGCCGGATTAATAGTGGGACATTCCCTGGGCGGGTTAATAGTGGGACAGTCCCAGGGCCGGGTTAATTGTGGAACATTCCTAGGGCCGGGTTAATAGTTGGACAGTCCCAGGTCCGGGTTAATAGTGGGAGAGTCCAAGGTCCGGGTAAATAGTGGGACAGTCCCAGGGCCGGGTTAATAGTGGGACATTCCCAGGGCCTGGTTAATAGTGGGGCATTCCCAGGCCGGGTTAATATTGGGACAGTCCTTGGGCCGGGTTAATAGAGTGACAGTCCCAGGGCCGGGTTAATAGTGGGACAGTCCCAGGGCCGGGCTAATAGTTGGGCAGCCCCAGGGCCGGGTTAATAGTGGGACAGTCCCAAGGCCGGGTTAGTAGTGGGACAGTCCCAGGGCAGGCTTAATAGTGGGACAGTCCCAGGGCCGGGTTAATAGTGGGACAGTCCCAGGGCCGGGTTAATAGTGGGACAGTCCCAGGGCCTGGTTAATAGTGGGACAGTCCCAGGGCCGGGTTAATAGTGGGACAGTCCCAGGGCCGGGTTAATAGTGGGACAGTCCCACTGCCGGGTTAATAGTGGGACAGTCCCAGCGCCGTGTTAATAGTGGGACAGTCCAAGATCCGGGTTAATAGTGGGACAGTCCCAGGGCCGGGATAATAGTGGGTCAGTCCCAGGGTTTTGTTAAGAGTGGGACAGTCCCAGGGCCGGGTTAATAGTGGGACAGTCCCAGGCCGGGTTAACAGTGGGACAGTCCCAGCGCCGGGTTAATAGTTTGACACTCCCAGGGGCGTGTTAATAGTGGTGCATTCCCAGGGCCGGGTTAATAGTGGGGCATTCCCATGGCCGGGTTAGTAGTGGGATATTCCCATAGCCGGGTTAATAGTGGGGCATTCCCAGGGCCGGGTTAATTTGGGGCATTCCCATGACAGGGTTAATAATGGGATATTCCTAGGGCCGGGTTTATAGTAGGACAGTCCCTAGGCCGGGTTAATAGTGGGGCATTACCAGGGCCGGGTTAATAGCGGGGCATCCCCAGGGCCGGGTTAATAGTGGAACAGTCCTAGGGCCGGGTTAATAGTGTTACTGTCCCAGGGCCGAGTTAATAGTGGAACAGTCCTAGGGCCGGGTTAATAGTGGAACAGTCCCAGGGCCGGGTTAATAGTGGGGCATTCCCAGGGCCGGGTTAATAGTGGGGCATTCCCAGGGCCGGGTTAATAGTGGGGCGTTCCCATGGCCGGGTTAATAGTGGGATATTCCCAGGGCCGGGTTAATAGTGGGACAGCCCCAGGGCCTTGTTAATTGTGGGACAGCCCCAGGGCCGGGTTAATAGTGGGGCATTCCCAGGGCCGGGTTAATAGTGGGACATTCCCAGGGCCGTGTTAATAGTGGGACAGTCCCAGGGCCGGGTTAATAGTGGGACAGTCCCAGGGCCGGGTTAACAGTGGGGCATTCCATTGGCCGGGTTAATAGAGGGACATTCCCAGGGCCGGGTTAATAGTGGGGCATTCCCAGGGCCGGGTTAATAGTGGGACAGGCCCAGGGCCGGGCTAATAGTGGGGCATTGACAGGGCATTTTTTAATAGTGGGACATTCTTAGGGCCGGGTTAATAATAGGACATTCCCAGGGCCGGGTTAATAGTGGGGCATTCCCACGGCCGGGTTAATAGTGGTGCATTCACAGGGCTGGGTTAATAGTGGGACATTCCCAGGGCCGGGTTAATAGTGGGACATTCCCAGAGCTGGGTTAATAGTGGGACATTCTAAGGGCCGGGTTAATAGTGGGACATTCCCAGGGCCGGGTTAATAGTGGGATATTCCCAGGGCCGGGTTAATAGCGGGATATTCCCAAGGCCGGGTTAATAGTGGAGCATTCCCATGACCGGGTTAATAGTGGGGCATTCCCAGGGCCGGTTTATTGGTGGGACATTCCCAGGGCCGGGTAAATAGTGGGGCATTCCCTGGGCCGGGTTAATAGTGGGACATTCCCAGGGCCGGGTTAATAGTGGGGCATTCCCAGGGCTGGGTTAATAGTGGGACATTGCCAGGGCCGGGTTAATAGTGGGACACTCCCAGATCCGGGTTAATAGTGGGGCATTCCAATGGCCGGGTTAATAGTGGGATATTCCCAGGGCCGGGTTAATAGTGGGGGATTCCCAGGGCCGGGTTAATAGTGGGACATTCCCATGGCCGGGTTAATAGTGGGATATTCCCAGGGCCGGGTTTATAGTAGGACAGTCCCAGGGCCTGGTTAATAGTGGGGTATTCCCAGGGCCGGGTTAATAGTGGGACATTCCCAGGGCAGGGTTAATAGTGGGACATTCCCAGTGCCGGGTTAATAGTGGGACATTCCCAGGGCCGGGTTAACAGTGGGACATTCCCTGGGCCGGGTGGCTCGGTGGCTTGGTGGCTAAAGCTCCCGCTTCACACTCGGAGGGCCAGGGTACGATTCCCGGCGGGTGGAAACATTTCGACACGTTTCCTTACACCTGTTGTCCTGTTCACCTAGCAGCAAATAGGTACCCGGGTGTTAGTCGACTGGTGTGGGTCGCATCCTGGGGGACAAGATTAAGGACCCCAATGAAAATAAGTTAAACAGTCCTCGATGACGCACTGACTTTCTTGGGTTATCCTGGGTGGCTAACCCTCCGGGGTTAAAAATCCGAACGAAATTTTATCTTATCTTAATAGTGGAACAGTCCTAGGGCCGGGTTAATAATGGGACAGTCCCAGGGCCGGTTTAATATTGGAACAGTCCTAGGGCCGGGTTAATAGTGGAACAGTCCCAGGGCCGGGTTAATAGTGGGACATTCCCAGGGCCGGGTTAATAGTGGGGCATTCCCAGGGCAGGGTTAATAGTGGGGCATTCCCAGGGCCGGGTTAATAGTGGGGCATTCCCATGGCCGGTTTATTAGTGGGATATTCCCAGGGTCGGGTTAATAGTGGGACAGTCCTAGGGCCGGGTTAATAGTGGGGCAACCCCGGGGCCGGGTTAATAGTGGGGCATTCCCAGGGCCGGGTTAATAGTGGGACATTCCCTGGGCTGGGTTAATAGTGGGACAGTCCCAGGGCCGGGTTAATAGTGGGACAGTCCCAGGGCCGGGTTAACAGTGGGGCATTCCAAGGGCCGGGTTAATAGTGGGACATTCCCTGGGCCGGGTTAATAGTGGGGTATTCCCAGGGCCGGGTTAATAGTGGGACTGTCCCAGGGCCGAGCTAATAGTGGGGCATTCCCTGGGCTGGGTTAATAGTGGGACATTCCCAGGGCCGGGTTAATAGTAGGACATTCCCAGGGCCGGGTTAATAGTGGTGCATTCCCAGGGCTGGGTTAATAGTGGGACATTCCCACGGCCGGGTTAATAGTGGGACATTCCCAGTTGGGCATTTCCAGGGCCGGGTTAATAGTGGGACATTCCCAGGGCCGGGTTAATAGTGGGACATTCCCTGGGCCGAGCTAATAGTGGGGCATTCCCTGGGCTGGGTTAATAGTGGGACATTCCCAGGGCCGGGTTAATAGTTGTGCATTCCCAGGGCTGGGTTAATAGTGGGACATTCCCACGGCCGGGTTAATAGTGGGACATTCCCAGGGCTTGGTTAATAGTGCGGTATTCCCAGAGCCGGGTTAATAGTTTGGCATTTCCAGGGCCGGGTTAATAGTGGGACATTCCCAGGGCCGGGTTAATAGTGGGGCTTTCCCAGGGCCGGGTTAACAGTGGGACATTCCCAGGGCCGGGTTAATAGTGGGACATTCCCAGGGCCGGGTTAATAGTGGGATATTCCCAAAGCCGGGTTAATAGTGGGATATTCCCAGGGCAGGGTTAATAGTGAAGCATTCCCACGGCCGGGTTA
This sequence comes from Cherax quadricarinatus, assembly GCF_038502225.1. Lineage (NCBI taxonomy): Eukaryota > Metazoa > Arthropoda > Malacostraca > Decapoda > Parastacidae > Cherax > Cherax quadricarinatus. Next base: position 25,883,517 of record NC_091302.1, read on the forward strand.
ATAGTGGGACATTCCCAAGGCCGGGTTAATAGTGGAGCATTCCCAGGACCGGGTTAATAGTAGGGCATTCCCAGGGCCGGGTTAATAGTGGAACATTCATAGGGCCGGGTTAATAGTGAGGCATTCCCAAGGCCGGGTTAATAGTGGGACATTCCCAGGGCCGGGTTAATAGTGGGACATTCCCAGGGCCGGGTTAATAGTGGGGCATTCCCAAAACCGGGTTAATAATGGGGCATTCCCAGATCCGGGTTAATAGTGGGGCATTCCCAGGGCCGGGTTAATAGTGCGGCATTCCCAGGGCCGGGTTAATAGTGGGGCATTCCCATGGCCGGGTTAATAGTGGGATATTCCCAGGGCCGGGTTTATAGTGGGACAGTCCCAGGGCCGCGTTAATAGTGGGGCATTCCCAGGGCCGGGTTAATAGTGGGGCATTCCCAGGGCCAGGTTAATAGTGGGACATTCCCAGGGCAGGGTTAATAGTGGGACATTCCCAGGGCCGGGTTAATAGTGGGACATTCCCAGGGCCGGGTTAATAGTGGGACATTCCCAGGGCCGGGTTAATAGTGGAACAGTCCTAGGGACGGGTTAATAGTGGGACAGTCCCAGGCCGGGTTAATAGTGGAACAGTCCTAGGGCCGGGTTAATAGTGGAACAGTCCCAGGGCCGGGTTAATAGTAGGACATTCCCATGGCCGGGTTAATAGTTTGGCATTCCCAGGGCCGGGTTAATAGTGGGGCATTCCCATGGCCGGGTTAATAGTGGAACAGTCCTTGGGCCGGGTTAATAGTGGGACAGTCCCAGGGCCGGGTTAATAGTGGGACAGTCCCAGGGCCGGGTTAATAGTGGAACAGTCCTAGGGCAGGGTAAATAGTGGAACAGTCCCAGGGCCGGGTTAATAGTGGGACTTTCCTAGGGCCTGGTTAATAGTGGGGCAGTCCCAGGGCCGGGTTAATAGTGGGATATTCCCAGGGCCGGGTTAATGGCGGGATATTCCCAGGGCCGGGTTAATAGTGGAGCATTCCCAGGGCCGGGTTAATAGTGGGACATTCCCAAGGCCGGGTTAATAGTGGAGCATTCCCAGGACCGAGTTAATAGTGGGGCATTCCCAGGCCCGGGTTAATAGTGGGACATTCCCAGGGCCGGGTTAATAGTGGGGCATTCCCAGGGCCGGGTTAATAGTGGGACATTGCCAGGGCCGGGTTAATAGTGGGACATTCCCAGGTCCGGTTTAATATTGGGGCATTCCCAGGACCGGGTTAATAGTGGGGCATTCCCAGATCCGGGCTAATAGTGTGGCATTCCAAGGGCCGGGTTAATAGTGGGATATTCCCAGGGCCGGGTTAATAGTGGGGGATTCCCAGGGCCGGGTTAATAGTGGGGCATTCCCATGGTCGGGTTAATAGTGGGAATTTCCCACTATTAACCCGGCCCTGGGAATGCCCAACTATTAACTCGGCCATGGGACTATGCCACTATTAACCCGGCCCTGGGAATGCCCCACTATTAACCCGGCCCTGGGAATGCCCCACTCTTTACCCGGCCCTGGGAATGTCCCATTATTAACCCGGCCCTGGAAATGCCCCACTATTAACCCAGCCCTGGGACTGTCCCACTATTAACCCTGCCCTGGGAATGTCCCAGTATTAACCCAGCCCTGGGAATGGCCCACTATTAACCCGGCCCTGATCTCTGGCTGAAGGAACTGGACAATACCTTGGAGTGTAGCTTGCGCTACACGTTGATCCAAGGCAGCCAGCTTTTTGTGTATATTTCGCCTGCTCTTGCGAATTCCTTGCATTGTTAAAATCTCTAGTAAAGCTGATAAAGGGAATGAGATGAAAAGCTGTAAGCCTTCCCCCTGAAAGCTGGCTGCCTTGGATCAACGTGTAGCGCAAGCTACACGCCAAGGTGTTGTCCAGTGTATGTAGATTGGTATAGCACTGCGTACCTTGTTCTAAGGTTCGTAGGTTCGAGTCTCCTTCAGCCAGAGATCAGTGTTTATGTATATATATATATATATATATATATATATATATATATATATATATATATATATATATATATATATATATATATATGTCGTGCCGAATAGGCAGAACTTGCAATCTTGGCTTAAATAGCAACGCTCATCTTGCCATATAGGACAAGTGAAAATTTGTGTATGCAATAATTTCGCCAAAATCATTCTGAACCTAACGAAAAAAATAAATTTCACTGTGTTTGTTTAGTATTAAATTATTGTAAACAAATCTAAAGTATATTTAGTTGGGTTAGGCTAAAATAAATTGTTCTTCTTATAATAAGGTTAGGTAGGTTTTTTAAGTTCCTTTTGGTGCGAAATTATAATTTTTTACATCAACATTAATGAAAAAAATATATCTTTAAACGTATAAGAGAAAATTTTAGAAAGGACTTAATTTTAAATGAGTTCTTGCTAATTGACCAGTTTTACATATTCGGCACGACATATATATATATATATATATATATATATATATATATATATATATATATATATATATATATATATATATATATATATATATATATATATATATATATATATATATATATATATATATATATATATATATATATATATATATATATATATATATATATATATATATATATATATATATATATATATATATATATATATATATATATATATATATATATATATATGTATTGTTGGGTAGACTTCAGGTTATACATGTTTATAGAGGGGCCACAGATATATCAGATCACTTTTAAGTTGTAGCTACAGTGAGAGTAAAGGCAGATGAGATACAAGGAATATGGAAGCAGCAAGAAAGAGAGAAGTGAAGGTTTATAAACTAAAGAAGAAGGTAGTTAAAGTAAGATGTAAACAACTGTTGGAGGATAGATGGGCTAGTGTGAGTATAGTGTTAGAGTGTTCAGCAGAAGTTTGTGGGTTCGGGAGGGAAGAAGAGCAGTAGGTGGAATGATGATGTAATTGAGTAGTAAGAGAGGAAAAGTTAGCATATGAGAGGTTTTTACAAAGTAGAAGTGATGCAAGGAGTGAGGAGTATATGGAGAGAAAAAAAGGAGAGGTTAAAATAGTAGTGAAGCAATGTAAAAAGAGAGCAAATGAGAGAGTGGGTGAGATGTTATCAACAAGTTTTGTTGAAAATAAGAAAAAGTTTTGGAGTGAGATTAATAAATTGAGAAAGCCTAGGGAACGAATGGATTTGTTAATTAAAAATAGGAGGGGAGAAGTATTAAATGAAGAGTTAGAGGTGTCGGGAAGATCAAATCAAATCAAGTTTATTCTCTAGAAGGGTTACAATGTGGGGTTTACAGGATTTGGATATTGTTTGGTTTACATGTTATAAAATACTAATTACAGAGGGGGCCACTGGGACACCTAGCATGGCTAGGCATTTCGGGCAGACTTAGATTAATTCTCAACATTAAATCCTTACAGATTATGGTATTAAGGGTAAGTGACTACATTATAATTTGTGAGTTCAGCAATGTGAATGCTTTTGTTTTGGCGCAATACAAAGCGTCTATATTGGAGTATCATAGGCAAACTTATGACTAGTTAGGATTCATTATTTTAAGATTAAGATTAGTATTTCTGTGTTTAAAGTCAGTCGGTGAGTGAATGTAATTGTGAACCACCAGGTGGTTATCATGTAGTTAGTTGTCGGGGTGTATCAGGGAGATAAGATGTTTTCTAACTGTAGTTTTGAAAGTGATGAGTGTGTCTGCAGTTCTAGAGTTTTCAGGTAGGGTGTTCCAGATTTTAGGTCCTTTGAAATGGAGGGAATATTCTGAGAAATTGTTAAATGTTGATGAAGATGGGGAAGCTGTGATTTCGTATATAGAGCAAGAAGGTATAACATCTTATAGGAGTGAGGAAGAACCAGTTGTGAGTGTGGGGTAAGTGTTTGGCGCAGTGAGCAGAATGAAAAGGGGTAAAGCAGCTGGGATTGATGGGATAAAGACAGAAATGCAAAAAGCAGGTGGGGATATATTTTTGGAGTGGTTAGTGTTTTTATTTAATAAATGTATGGAAGAGGGTAAGGTACCTAGGGATTGGCAGAGAGCATGCATAGTTCCTTTGTATAAAGGGAAATTAGACAAAAGAGAATGTAAAAATTATAGGGGAATAAGTCTGTTGAGTATACCTGGTAAAGTGTTTGGTAGAGCTTTTATCCATAAAATTATGAGTAAGACGGAGAGCAGGATGGCAGATGAACAAGGAGGCTTTAGGAAAGGTAGGGGGTGTGTAGACCAAGTGTTTGCAGTGAAACACATAGGTGAACAGTATTTAGATAAGGATAAAAAGGTTTTTCTGGCATTTATGGATTTGGAAAAGGCATATGATAGGGTGGATAGGGGGGCAATGTGGCAGATGTTGCAAATGTATGGAATAGGAGGTAGGTTATTGAAAGCGGTGAAAAGCTTTTACGAGGTTAACGAGGCTCAGGGTATGTAGGAGAGAGGGGGATTATTTCCCATTAAATGTAGGCCTTAGACAGGGATGTGTGATGTCACCATGGTTGTTCAATATATTTATAGATGGAGTAGTAAGAGAAATGAATGCTCGGGTGTTGGCAAGACGTGTGGGGTTAAAAAATAACTGTGACAACTCCCACAAAGTGGGAGTTGTCAAAGTTGCTCTTTGCTGATGACACTGTGCTCTTGGGAGATTCTGAAGAAAAGTTGCAGAGGTTGCTTGATGAGCTTGGTAGGGTATGTAAAAGAAGGAAGTTAAAAGTGAATATAGGAAAGAGTAAGGTGATGACGATAACAAAAAAATTTGGTAAAGAAAGATTGAATATCAGATTGGAGGGCGAGAGTATAGAGATGAATGTGTTTACATATTTGGGAGTGGACTTGTCAGCAGATGGGTCTATGAAGGATGAGGTGAATCATAGAGTTGATGAGGGGAAAAAAGGTGGTTCACTGAGGAGTCTGCGGAGACAAAGAACTTTATCCATGAAAGCAAAGGGGAAAATATATGAGAGTATAGTTATAGCATTGCTCTTGTATGGGTGTGAGGCATGGGTGGTGAATGTTGCAACAAGGAAAAGGCTGGAGGCAGTGGAGATGTCATGTGTGAGGGCAATGTGTGGTGTGAATATAATATAGAGAATCCGTAGTTTGGTAATAGGAGGTGTGGGATTGCCAAAACTATTTTCCAGAGGGCAGAGGAGGGGTTATTGAGATGGTTTGGACATGTAGAGAGGATGGAACAAAACAGAATGACTTCTAGAGTATACAAATCTGTAGTGGAGGGAAGGCTGGGTAGGGGTCGGCCTTGGAGAGGTTAGAGGGAGGGGGTAAATGAGGTTTTGTGTGCGAGGGGCTTGGACTTCCAGCAAGTGTGTGTGAGCGTACTAGACAGGAGTGAATGGAGACAAATGGGTTTTAGGACTTGACGTGCTATTGGAGTGTAAGTAGGTAACATTTATGAACGGAGTCAAGGAAACCACCAGGCCGGACTTGATTCCTGGAGATGGAAGGTACAGTGTCTGCACTCTGAAGGACGGGTGTTAATGTTGCAGTTTTATAAGTGTAGTGTAAGCATGCCTCTGGCAAGACAGTGATGGAATGAAGGATGCTGAAAGTTTTTCTTTTTCGGGCTACCCTGCCTTGGTGTGAAACGGCCGATGTGTTAATAATAATGATAATCATATATGCGTCTCCTAAACTGCCAGAAGTACTAATAACCAAGCCTAAGCCTGGCCACTACAATATCAATCAGTCTGTTCACATTGCAAGTTGCTCCATAAACATGCTTACCTAAGTTCATGTTATGATAGTGGGTTATAGATCTACTCAGACTTCTAACTGCACTCATATAACATTAATTTTCATTATTTACTTCTCTCCTAATATTATTCCTAATGCTAGACACAGATATATCAAAGTTATATTCTATATTCTAATTCAGGGTACTCTTCTTGGCTAACATGTCAACTTTATTATGAAGAAGTAATCCAGTGTGTGATGGGATCTACGGCAATTGCACATTAACTCCTATTTCCTGGATTTGTGAGTGACATAGAATCACTAATGATGATAAAGCTAAGCTCAGTGTACTCTTCCCCGATCTTCATGACTTTGCATTTGGCGAGGTTAAATTCGAGAAGCAAGTTGCTGGACCAGGTGTCCAGTCTGTCCAGGACTCTTCGAAGTCCTGCATGA